>NC_092208.1:15442394-15447262 GCF_043381705.1 Parasteatoda tepidariorum
TTTTTTTTAAATTTCTTTTAATTCACTAAATTAAAAAAAGTTCACTTCAGTATAATCTAGAATATCTATTACATACACAAAAAAAATTTCAAAGCTCTAACTACGATACTTTTTTTAAAAAGGTACATCGAAATATGCCATTTTAACATTGTCAACATAGGAGGTACCGAACCCCCTTAAAAGCAGCAACTAATATTCATGTTACGTCTTGCTTTAAACTTCTTTACTTATATAAACTTGTCTGGCGTACAGCCTAGTAAAAATGTAAACATAACTAGATATTAAAGTTATGTGTTCCAAAATTTCTGTAGTATAAGTTATAATGCGTTCTCAAAAACTAGTTTACATTTAATTTTCAATGCTTACATTAATTTGTATGAAAATTTTTGAGAAAATAAAAATTGCTTATAACATATTTTTATCAAATATTTTACACAAAATTTCTTAATTTTATAACCGGGGACAAAACTGGGGACGCAAACCGACCGGGGACACGAGGTCCTCGCCGGGGACAATCCCCGGAAATCGGGCACGTCTGGTCACCCTATTTATACTTGATACTGATTTACCATATGCTTTAGTAGGGTTGCAAACTTGCAAAGGTTTTTGTTTGTTTATTGAGTGTGTCGGGCCAGTTGTTACTCTATTTGGTAAGAGACTGATCATCTTTGCTAATTCTAAAAGTGACAACTTATCTTTGCACATAAGACAGCAAAATTCTCAAAATGTTAAGGTTAAAGATGGTGAAAAAATAAAAGTTAAAGATATTTCAGTAAAAGTAAACGTCGAAAAAATAAAAGTTAAAGATGTTTCAGTAAAAGTAAACGTTGAAAAAATAAAAAGAAAGAATATCCAAAAATTTCAAATGATTCGAAGATTGATCTAGGTAATGGGTGCATACATTATAGATTAATATCGACGAAAAAATAAAAAAAGGGTAACAAAAATGAAAAGAAAAGAAAAAAGAAAGAATGACCAAGAAACTGATAACAAAAATAAAAAGAAATTTAAGTAAACAAAATTTTGAAAAGTACATGCATCAAAGCTTAGGAATATCACAACCCACAAATGTTGAAATTAAATTCTGAATAAATAACACATGTTGTCCAGTTAATTTGCATAAAAATTTTGTATATTTCTGTGTGAAAAAGTTTTGAAAATTTTAGTAGAATAGTTATATAAACATGTTTCATTTTTCTTTCTGTCTAGTTGCTAAACAGATAAATTGCATTATCATGTTTTTTATAGTTTTGTCATTGTAAATAATTGTTGTTTTTTTTTACGTATAATTGAAAAAATATTATTTGTAGTAGGGAAAAGGAACAGTTGTACCAACCTAAATTTTAGACATTTCAAGTATTCTAAATTTTTTATTTTGGCTTACAAAATTTTTTTTGGGGGGAATGTAATACAAAAATTATAAATACTTTTGTATTAATAGAAGAATTAAAACTCTTCGGTTTCATAAAATGTCTTTGTTAAAGAGTAAGCGTAGAGATATTCTATTTTGGGAATTCATGGCTGAAAACATACCATTGAATTATAATTAGATTTATATTTCGAAGGAGGAGTTATTTTTAGAATCTTGTCCCTCTTTCACTTCCATATTAGGAAGCATTAAATGATTTTCCATAATGCGTATAGTTACAAAGGTATGTACGACTGGAACCTAATTACATCATTCTCTGTAGTATTTAATGCAGGACCGATGGTTTTCGCATGTCTCTTGCTGAATAACATATTCCAATAAACATCCGCCGGAACCATCCGTAGTGTCGTCCACACCCCCTCCCTTGTGGAGTGGGGATGTGAACTGTTATAACCACCAGCCTATCTTTAAATAAACATTTATAGAACGTATTATGCCTTTTGACTGTATTATTGCAAATGAATACAACAATGATAACAGGAATGTAGCCCTGTTATTATGTATATTTATATATATATGGGTCATTCTCACAAAAACAGTCATTTTATGTTTGTTTTACAGCTTTCAATTCAAAAAAAAATTCAGCTAAAAAAAAATTCAGGGAAAGTGTCCTTCAGAATGCAAGCTAACAAAAGAACAAAAATAAAATTATCAATTTTTATTTTTTATTTATTTTAGGTAATTAAAATATACCAATATGTCATTCCCTCACTTGTCCCCACTGCTGATTTAAAAAAAGAAAAAAATTGTTTCTGAAATAAAATTTTTTTTTTTACAAATTCGTGTTTTTTATTTCAGAATACTGAAATATAGAATTCAGAAAATCAATTTTAACATTAATTTCTGATAAAAATATTAACATAGCACTATTTTAAACTTTGTCCCCAGTGTTTCGCGTCATTCCCTCACAACAATGTTCTTATCACCTGCAATCTTCTTAGAATAAAAATATTTTAATAAAAACTTAACAGAAGTTAACAACTGGCATCATAGAACAAAATTGCAGTATGTTTCCATCTTCAACTTAAAGAAGATTGATTGTTTCTTAACCATCTTTCTCAAACCAGGTAAAATTTTTTACATTTGTCATTCCCTCATGTCATTTTTTAGAGTAAAATAAAATACAACTTCATCGAGAAAGTGGATAATTATATGTTGCTTTCTTGTATGAATATAATTGTATGTGATTGACTTCAGAAATTAATTAGGCCTAACTGTTATTTTTAAATTTTATTGAATTCGTCATTCCCTCACTAGTGTATAAAGTGAGGGAATGACGCTGAAGTGAGGGAATGATTCAAGATGAGTATATTATTAAATTTTTTTTTGTTCAATCGTGCCAGCCAATTTTATTTCCCAAACCTGTAAAAACTATTAAATATATAAGACTAAATTATAATAAATATTAGATATACTTAGTATGTTATCATTTTCAAACTTTAGGTAGATGTAACTTAGATAAAAACATGTATTAAAATAAAATATCATTCCCTCACTATTAGTGTCATTCCCTCACTTTTTAAATAGTGAAAATAATTAATTTACTTATTAATTAATTTGAAAAATAAATTAAAAAATTAATAAATTAATTTATTAAATTAATTAATTTATTTATTAAATTAATTAATTAATTATTAATTATTATAAATTAATTAATTATAAATTAATTATTTAAAAAATTAATTAATTTAAATATTAAGTATAATTTATAGGATATATACTTTCTTTATAGTGCCATTACATATTTCTATTAGTATAAAAAGTTTCAGAGCTTTTTATTCACTTTACTTTTTTGGGATTTTATGAACTGAAAAATGACAGTTTTCGTGAGAATGACCCATATATATATATATATATTACAAAACAAAATAGGTACGAAAAGAATAGTCAGAAAAGAAGGGAAAAAATATGTACTTACGTGACTTTCTTAGGTATTTGTGAAATTCTCCCTTTTTAGGTTTTCTATTAACAATTGCCCGATTATTGAGGGTGTAACAAGGAAGGTTAGAATCCATGAAAAATGGTCCATTAAAATATCTTCAATTAAAAAATTAAAACATTATTTAGAATTACAAGAAAACAGTCTTCATAAAGAAACTCGTATTTATAAAAGGAAAATAGATTCTTTATTTTGTTAATTATGATAATTTTAATCGATATTCTAAAAATGTTTGCTTTTTAACTTTAATAGAAAAAGTCAGTGACGTTTTTTAATGATGAATTTAAATCCCAATAGGAAGCGTTCTAAGAAATCAACAGCTTCTAAATTATTTAATATTTTATTTTATAATCGGAGTTCTACAGCTGGCCCATTTTCGCAATTCCAATCCAGAAGTTAAGTGAATTCCTAGATCAAGCATTGGATTTAAACTTGCCTTCGTGGGGGACTTTTTGATAAAACTAATCCGCATTAGTGTTACATGGTGTTAGTGTTAGTATTAATGTTGCAAATATCTAAAATGATGTTACATAATCAGAAAAATCTTAAATTGTATTGGCGTTAGAACTTTGAGGCGATTTATTTATCATCATTAAGATCAAATATTTTTCAAAAAAATAAAACAAGACTAATGTAATTGAGTTATTGCATACTAATTAATTTTGATTCTATGTTGTATACAGTGACTCATGTACTTAGAATATGATATTAATTTTAAAAAATTTAAAACTTTAAAAAATAGATTTTTCGTCAAAATATAAAAATATAAATATATTCCTATTTTTTTATGCGGTTCTAAAGCTATATGAAGCAAAATAAACTAATTGTTATAATTTAACAATACTATTACATTAATCCAACGGTCTTTTTTAAATAGTAATTCAATGTGATTTATACTTTGAGAAAACGGCATTCCATGAAAATGATTATTTTGATAACGTGGGTCAGCATATGGTTAAAATTTTAAGGTTATGTATTTACGATTATGTATTACACGCATTTGTGCAATATATTCCTACACATCATTGGCATGACAGCACAGGGTGGGCTTTGGCCTTCACTAAAACATTTCACCAGGTCGTTCTCCTCGTTATAGGATCTTACCAGTTTAGTACACTGATAGTTTTCTAAACAATATTTAAAACTATGTAATTCCAAGTAACGAAATACTAAATTTGAACGAAATCGGTTAAATATTTACTAAATTTGAGAATCGGTTAAATAAATACCAAATTTGAACGAAATCGGTTTTATTGCTCAGAAACTATTAAACATATTCCTTTTTATTTTGCTTATTGTGCATCGAAATAGAATAATTCATCTTAATAAACGTTCTTACTCTAAAAATCCATTGTGTGTCACGTAATAATCTTCATGATCGACGAGGTCTTCTAAATTTTTCTTGCTTCTATATTCATCCATCTCATTAATATAAAATTTTGGGTTTTTAGGTATCTGAATAAAGACAAAAGAAATTTTATATATATATATATATAAATA
>NC_092208.1:15447489-15483754 GCF_043381705.1 Parasteatoda tepidariorum
TATCTGGTACTTGGCCATCATCTATTTACACTCAATTTGCGCTTTTGTTTTCATATTTTGTAATCTGGCAATCTTGTTGCGAAAATATTTTTAAATCATTCTTGAAAAATTTCCCGTTCATGTAAGTACATCTGATTTCGCTACTCGCTTTATTGTTTTTGTTTTGTTTTATGCTGTTTTTTCTTTTTATTTTATTTTATTTTCTGTTTTTACGTGTTATTTTTACTTATTGTGTTCTATTTTATTTGTTGTAATTTTTTAAAAAAATTTTTTTTGAGTGCTCCTCACACTATTGTATTAATATATTTTGCTTTGGCTATATTGATACAATATCAGAAAGCACTCTTTCTTGCGGATATAATCGTGTGGGCTGATGAAAAGATTATATCTTTTATCTTCCGGATTTTTTTTTCTCCAAAAATTTAATCTTTTTTTTTTAATCAGTTGTTTGTTATTTTTTACATTATTATTCCCCCCCCCCTTTTGCATATGTCTATAATTTTCCTTTGTTTCATCCTTTGTTGAATATATATATGTATATTGATAAATACATGTATATTTATCGTATATATATGTATATTTATCGTATATGTCATGTATATATATGTATATGTCATGTATATATATGTATATTTATCGATAACTCTACCCTTAATACCCTCCCCCCCTTTCAAAGATATGGTGATATGGTATTTATAGTTATGATGATTCCAAAGTACTTTAATGACTATTCATTGTTTAATCTAATTTTTATTTTTTTTAAAAAACTGTCCCTTGTCTCGTTTAAATTTGTTTTCATTTTATTTTAGTTGGGCGTAGCATAGCCGCATTCAGCTCTTGACTCATTAAACGCGGATACTTCCATTTTATTCTTTGTGAAAAGCGATGCTTAACTATTTTTTAAGGAAAAAAAGTTTAGATTTAGGCATAATAAACAAAATGCTTTAACGAAAAAATTTTTTGTAATTATATTTTTATCGGGACACAATTTATAAAAATGGTACTTAAAATACTTGAATTAAATTCTTTGTGGTCGAATCTTATCGTTTTTTTACGTCGATTATCGTTTTTCGCGCACGATTTTTAAAAAATACACTCCCGTCCACTCCATTTATCATCTGTTGGTTAAAACAGGTGTTGAGCAAAGATGGTACTTCAGGATTCGTATAATCCAACCTTTTTTTTATATATCTCATTCCTAGAGAAGAGGAACATAGTATGCCTTTTGTTCATCTCTTGATACTTGGCGACAACAATAATAAGAAAAGTAGCAAAAATGTATTTCTTATTCGCGATCGCAAAGCTCGAATTCGCCATCTGGAGAGAAGATCTTTTCCATGTCTTGACCTACCCCCTTCCCTCTCCTCTTCTTCTCAGTTGTACTGGAATTTACAAAGATATTTTTCTCTTTCTTAATATTTTTCGTATTAATAGCTATCAAAAATATTTTTTTTTAAATTTCCGTGACGGTTTCTTTTAGAACTATGTTTAACGTAGTTTTCAGTTTTGTGTATTTTCCTAACTTAAAGGATTTTAATCTATTTGAAAATCAAGATAGAAATTAATGTTCTTCTTCTCCTATGTCTTTCCACACGCTAATGGTGAAAGCATGCGATTTGTTGTCATAGATAGAAAGTTCTGCTCTACGCCACCTGTTAGTTATTTCCATGGCCAATAACGAAATAATTTAATTATAAAATGAACCATTCTTTCTTTCTTTTAACAGTGAAACTATTCGGAAACTTCCAAGAAAGAACTGCCGATAAACTGGTAGTTTGTTTATTTTTAATTCAAATGATTCTGTAGTTTAAAAATAATGATTTAAAAGTGCTTTCACGCCCATTGTAGATTAGTAAATAAACCAGTATGTTGCTGAGAAGAGGTAGAAAGATTTGCATTCCATATTCGTTGAGTTATAAATTGAATTGTAAAACTTTACAAAAAGTGTGAGATTAAAAACAAAAAGCTTGTTCTAGGATTCTTAAAAAAAGGCATGAATATCGGCTATTTTCCGTTATTTTAGTTTGAAAAGAATTAAAAGTTTTTTTTTTAAATAAAAAGTAAATGCCATATTTTTTAGTGTAATTAGTGCAGCGTAAACATTAAAATACGGAATAGTTTCTTTCCTTCTTAGTTAAAAAAAAAACAACTTAAAATATGTTATTGTTAAAATTCGGTTAAAATTACGTTAGATTGAACTTAATTTAATTAAATTTACGCGAAAAATTTATTAATTCACCAAACTCAAAATAAACGTTAAAAATATTGATAACAANTACAATGTTAACATTCATTTTAGTAGAATGGGTAGACTCGCCCCATACGAGAGATTTGTCAGCAGTTCTATAAAAATATACAGTAACAGCGTAACTGTTAATATTTTCTAAAATCGATTTCATAGCTTTAAAGAGGGATAAATAGCGATTCTGAAACACATATTAAAAGCCTTTCTTCTTTAATATTTACAAAAGTTTGACCACTTGAAAGTTGACAAACTGAAAAAATGGGTAGACTCGCCCCGGTTTACGGTACGTAAATTCTATGGTTAAAATACGTTTGTATTTTGGTTAAAATAACGTAAAATTTACGTTATTTTAATAAATATAAGCGTTAAAAACACGTAAATATTCATGGTGAAAAAAACGAATTTATAGAACCAAAAATAAACGTAAATAGATTGGTTAAAAGAACGTAAAAAATACGTTAAAAAAGAAATCTGCTTGTTTAAAATAACGTGAAAAATTGGTTACGAAATTCACCTTAGTCAAAATAAGAGCAAAAAATGGTCATTTTTACGTTAAAAACAACCCAAATATTAACGTTTTTTTAACTAATTCGAGATTACCACTTGAAACGGAAATAAAATGTTTTGAAAAAACGTTTTTTTGCTCTAAACCTTGTGGCAATTTAACGTTATTTTCACGTAATTGATACTTATCTCTGCTGTATGGGTAATGTTAAATACGAAAATTCAACCAAAGTTTAGGATGAGTTAGCAAATTTTTTGGGCATCTTTTCTACCGTTATTTTGACGTGCATCAACAACCCAGTAACATATAGAGATCAGTGGTTCGAATTCGTTTTAATATTATCTATGTGCTATGAGATGTTTGTTTACAAAATAATTTTTATTTAAGAATTAGTGTATCCAATATTAATGATTCTTAATTTAAATTGTATCGTAAAAATAATTTACAGGCTCTTATGTGTATCTTATCTTACCTGATGTGTCTATCTTATAAATATTTGTAGTATTGAGTACAAAATATGGTGGCAGCTAATTTGCGCCAAGTCAAACACTTCATAGAATCATGCAACTAACAATCTCTTTTAAATGATTTCAATTCCATTTTGCTTGAGATAATTCGTTATATTTTGACAACTTTTCACTCTTGAATTATAATTTATGACCTCTAATGTGTAGATTCTAATGCTTTCATTTTTATCAAGGATTCTTTAAATGCGTATTATGAGACATGGTTGCAGAGTACGCGTATAACAGTGCTTACCTTAAACGTAAAAGGATCATTATCCAATCGACAATAGTGTGGGCTTTCAGTACAAAATGAGTTATAATCTTCTTTTTTCAAAGATATGCACTCCTCTGGAAATTTTTCGCAGTAGGCACTTCTTTTTATTCTTAAAAAGAAAGGAAACATCTGCTGATTTTGGATGCAGAAATATTTTTTATGAATGAAAAGGAAGACTAATTACAAAGTTTAATTCTTAGAAATTACTAAATCCCACTGTGTGATCGTAAGACACGTTTACCAGTAGATCACCGAAGTCAAACATCTCTAGTTGAAATTAGTTAGCAGATGGGTGACCACTTAGATCAGCCTGCGATTGAATCGAAGATGTGCGTTAACGGTTCTCGTTCTACCGTAAAGTGCTCGACTTCGTGCGCAGGTCGTCAGTCTACCAAAGCGGAGGAGCCGTACCCTCAGCAGAGGATCAAAATTGTGATGACATGTCTTCGGATCATCCACATGGATGTTTCCAAGACCGTCACCAATAATCCATTATGCAGCTCTAATATGACGTAAATAAAATACTACTACTACTATTACAAAGTTTATAAATCATGTATACTTGAGAAATTGCACAAAACCATATAATACGAGGTCTGCACTTTAAGTATCTTACTTTAATTCCACATAGAAAAATTAAAAGTTCCCCGGTAGCACAGTCATCTAAGAGTGAGTGAAGGGTTGTGAAATCGATCGTGTCAACTGACTAAACCATCGTTGGGTATACGCGTAAAATCTGAAGTGACTGTCCTCTAATTTGTTGTGGTGTGGAAATTTAGAAAGAGTACCAGCTCGGACGCTGTCCATATCATTTGACTGGGATCAAAATTACGTGGCATTCCTACTATGGCTGTTAAAAGAGTCCTAAAAAACATGGTTAGATGTTAAGGTGAAAAGGTTGGTGGGTGGTAAGGTGAAAAGAAAAATTAACAAATTTTCCATAGCTATAGATAGTGTCCAGACGTGTTCCTGAATGTTACCTTTTCTTCTGAAGATCAGAGAAACGTGAGGATGTCTAGGTAAGCATCACAGCCTTTTTATGTTCGACTTAAAAAGGTAAAATTTGAGTGCTTGAAAGAGATGTTTTCAGCTTGAAGAAAAACCCATCGTCACTTTATCGAATGCATTCTACTAAATCAGACTCAGCTTAAAAATGACAAACAACCACGAAAGCTAAAACCAATTTTACCATAATATGCAATAAAGCATTACATTTGCGCAAGCAGGCTCTCTGTTGTTGGATAGTTGAATCCTCTTTGATTTTTCGCTAACAATCGCCGTCACTTAATAATGCGCCAGGCAAATTGGAAAAGTCTCCACTATTTTCTAATCAGCTCGACACATTTTAGGCTGATTGTAATGAGCCCACATAAGTTTAAGCTAATTAGAAATATAGTATTCATTGATCAAATTAATGAGCCTGATTTATTTCAGGCAGTTTTTAATAAACCCTGAAAAAGAAAGGTCCATTATAAATAACCTAATTTAAAGGTTTATTGCAATAATCCTACACAAAGCTGTAAATCTGTGATAAATTTTTAAAAAAAATTAAAAACTATTATAGCTGCAACTACAGCTGGAAAGAGACCGATTTTTCAATTTACCTACGCACACCAATATTTGTTTTCTTTTTGACCAAACTTTGTATTTAATTTTCTTATGAGATGTATTAATTTTCACTTAATACTTACAGATTAAGATTGCAGACTGTTAATGCAGGTATGACAAAAGAATCAGGTTCTTGTAGATCTATTGTAACAACTGTTGGGTAAGAGTAGAAATGGGTTATAAACTCCGTTATCTGGTATGCGAATCCTCCTACACAAGCAACGAAGACAAAGCATTTTATAGCTGCCCATACAATTTTCCCAATTTTTTTCGGATTTCCTTCCTTTTCTTCGACTGCTTTACTCTCGATATGGGAATTATCCAACGGAAAACGAACAATGCTTTCCTTTCTTATCTAAAAATTGATAAAAAGTTCTAATTAAATTGTTTTTTCTTTCTTTCGAACTCAGACAATAAAAAAATTAAAAGCCTAAATTCTAGAAATTACAGAGAATCAGTTCTCTTTTTACACATTTGAAAAGGGTATACTTTAAAAAAACCTCTTTGTAATTTAAAAATCGGATTTTGAATAGGTTGTGAAACACAGGTTTTTCCATAATAAAACCTATTTTTTTAATTCGTGGAAAAATAAAACGAACAAAAAGATGTGTGCACATTCGAAGTTATAAATTGATATTTAAATGTCAAATACCGTTGAGGAGAAATGATACTTTCTCGAATGCGAAAAAATATTTAGTTTTTTTACTATATGAGCATATGTTTTTTAACTAATAAACACATATAATATTTTAAATGTTTCACTAATAAGAAATTCATTTTTTTTTTTGTATAACATAAAAACATAATGATCTTACACTATTTTCTATTACTGCCGGGACATTTTTATTGGCCGGTAAATCACATGGTATGATCACATGGTATTGATTACCATATCGTTTCGATTGTCATCAGATTAATTAATGAAAGTCATGAAGGTATTCTTCGTATTTCATCGCTACGATTTAAGATTAAGTTGTTTAAATCAGTGTCTAATCTTATTAACAGTTTTAAAATTATTATTTTTTGCGCAAGTTACCTTTATATACTATTGTAAATTACTATTAATAGAGATTTTTTAAATGATTTGCTTCTTAACAATCAGCTTCTTGCACAATATGATGCATACACAAATCGTTTTTAATACTTATATGCTTCCGTTTGGTCAGCAATAATAAAATAGGGTATAGTTTGTCTAAAATAAGAACTCCTCCAGACATTCGTCTGTACCTGTGGCGGTGACTATGGTAACGAGGTGAGACTATTTCAAGTAGGGGTGCGGGATCACTGTTTTGTAGTGGTTTTGGCTGTGGTCGGCGGGAGAAAGGGAATCTTTTTCTTCTGTCTATTGTGTTAGTCATAGAGTGAAGGAAGCTACCCTCTCTAAAATGCAACATTCTTGTTTCCATAGCACCAGGCGGCCTCAGACTTTGTGGTGGGAGGAGTTCTTAGCTTAGACAGACTATAGTGCCCTCACCAAATTTGTTATAATCAATATATACTTTTAATTTTATATATGATTTTAAGAAATGATTACTTAGAAAAATTACTTATGTTCTCTAATAGATCTTAATCGAAGCATAACGGAAATGTTTGGACGTGGAAAGTGGAGACCCAAGCGTAAGCAAGCGTGTATTCTTTTTCGAACATCTAGGGTCAGGTGGGGTAAAGTGAGTAGATAATTAGACTTAGTTAAGTGGTGTATGGTAGGGATATTTTTTACTTCTGTGCTAGCTTTAAAAAGTATCTAATTATTAAATACTTTCTTAAGCTAAGAATTAGCTAAAAAAATAATTTACTAGTTTGACTATAGCTCTATTTAGTAATTTTAACACTGAAAACAATACTTCTTTTAAATTTTATTTTTTAAAGAGAAGAATGATAGGAAAGAAATAAAAATAATGTAACAGTCATAGTATACAGTTAAAAAAAAATTACCAAACTAACATAATGGTACAACTTAGCATATTTAAATATGTAGATAAGTTTTCGCGCAAGTTTCTGCCTTCATATGTAGGCTATTTCATGGAAAACAAAATAATTTCCTTAAAATAACTTAATTGAATAAAAATACATGCCTGCTATAAATAGTAAAAACACTATAAATTACCACCATAGACATTAATTTTAACCATTCCTATTTATATTTCAAATAAACCAGAAACTATAACAGTTTTCTTGTTTTTTGATGAAATTGTTTAGAGTTCAGCAAAATATGCTGCATTCAAAGTGAAACCAAATTTCGATGACCATGAACATTAAATCTTTAACTTAATAATACGAAGAAAAAAAATTTTTTTCAGCATTTATTTTTTTAAATAAAATCATGACACATTTATTTAAGAGCATTTTTATTTCTAAAACTATACTTACACGCGTTTTTTAGTGGAATATATACCAATTATAAGAACCATACCCACTTTACCCCACTCGTGGAGAAAGTGGGTATTTCAAAACATGTTCTTTTGAATGCATTACTGTATGAAAACAAACAAACAAAATATGTAAGTTATGCATTATTATCTACCTAAATAACTAATAGATAAGTTATTTATTATAAGTTATGCGTTATTTATCTACCTGAATCCAATGTATATGAAATGCATCAAAATTTTCAGTAAAAAAAAATTTAATGGTTTGGTTTTAGAACTTTCTTTAAAAAAAGCTTGATTTTTTTATCTACTTTCCACCACCTATTTGAAGTGAATAATTTCAAATTTCGTAAAAAAAGAAAAAAAAACTGTCTTATGGCAAGAAACATTAAATATTGCAAAGCAATCATCGGTGTTGGGGAGCGGCAGGGAAAAGGGGATTTAACCTCCCTAGTATTTAACAAAAGTTAATTTTTATTTCAAATGTCAAGGCATTTATTTTATGTAAAATTTTTAAAACGTTATGCATTTGTTTACATTTTTTCGTGCCCAACAACGTGGTTTCCTTAGAAGTAAAACGCTTTTATTTTATTTTATTGATAAATACACCTGAATTGATTAATTTCTTAATATCGATCAAACAATTATTATTATTTTTTAGTTAATATTAACTAATTCCATGTTGGATTCGCCAAAAATTAATTGGTTGGATGCGTTTAAATTTTAGTAATCATATTTTAGATTAAAGAATAAAGGTTACAAAACTCAATAATTAATAATTTTCTTAATTAATGCGAAAATTCATAATCATAGAATTACCCCCTCCTCCAAAAAAATGAAATTAAATTGTTGATAGAAAATTCTGAGTGCTTTAATATTCTTTGTCCTCACTGACAGTTGTTAAGTTTCATTAAAGATCCCAGTACTTACCTGTATCGGCGTTAACTAAAAAAAGGTAATAATTCCAAGAACTTTGTATTCTTTTTTACATTATCTTTATTAATTTCTTAATATATTGTTCTAAAAAAATATAAATATATATTAAAAATTACGATTAAAAAAAATTCAAGTTCGTCATTGTTTTTCAAAATTAAAACTTGTGCAAATTTTACAATGAAGTAATAATAAGATTAATCTAATTACAAGGTAATTTAGTTTAGTTACTAAGCAATATAGCAAGATTAGTCATTTTTTTCCTCACCACTAGCTGCCTTGCAGATACAATGTATTAACTGTAGTTTTTTCTGGATGGTAATTAAATATTCAATCATTTCCTTAACGCTACAATCAGTATTTATCTTCAAATCGTCAATCAAAATTTTTGCCACTTTCCGACTGGCTGTAGTACTTGAATTTTCAACGGAATTTTGGATTTGGCGCTATTACAAATTACAATCACATCCTAAATAGTGCAAGCAAAGTATATCGCTTTATTTCCAATGGAAATTTTAACCAATCTCTGATTATGACAATCACGTATACAAAACAAAAAGAAAGTTAGTTACGTTTTTTCGTTTTGAGATCGACAAAAATAAAATTAATGTCTGTTTTTTGTCTACTGGAAAAGCGTTTTGTAATTGTTATTTTTCTTGCTATTAAATACACTTAAATATTACTTACAGTGCTAAATTCCATTTCTTATCTCTAGATGCTTGGTCTTACATACATAAGGGTATTTTAATGCACACGATCTAAACACTTATCAAAATTGATGAATCCGTGAAAAAGTTCGTAGTCGGACTTATTATGAAATGCTTATACTATAATAATTGCATAAGCATTTGTATTTAATAAAATGCAGCTCTCATATTTTATGAATGAAAAATAGTCCGAAAATTGCTATACGATGCTCATAATTAAAAGTTGCGTGTTTGCATTTTAGAATAAACTATTAAAGATGGAAACGCTGACGTAACATAATAACTAATTACATAATAACTTATTAAACACGAATGGTGTTTCATCATGTAATAAATAGCTACGAGAATATTATCTTTACCTAATGAAATATTTTTTTTTCCAGTTAAGGAAGGAGTCTGAAAGTAAAAAATATATAATTTGGCTCTTATTATGTGCTATCATTGAGTCAAAATCCTAACAGTTTGAGTCTATCAGCAAATTTCTATAGATTTTTAAAAAGCAAAAGATAGTCTGAAAACAAAAATGGCTCGAAAACACCAAAATCACCATATTGGGTTGTTTTTCTAAGGTTTTACCAGACATGAAATAATGCTTTTTAAAGAATTAGGACTAAGTCACGCGTCCAGCCAACACCTACTAGAAGGTCCGGCTCCCTCTCGTTCGGCAATTTTGGCGGAAAAAGAAGGGCGTCTTAAAAATTATTTATTAAAAGTTATTTTAGAATTCTAATTTTTTAAATTGTATAAACTGTACAAAAATGTTTACATTTTTACAAAAATATTATAATTGTTAATTTTTTGAATTGTTTTAAAAACGGTAAAAACGTATCTTGTGATAACCACCTGCGGTTAATTTTCAAGTTTTAAAAATGGTTCGTCCATTAATGTCCATGGTTCGTCAAAGTAATCGTCCATTTTATTACGATCAACATTTTAACAAAATGTTCTAATATAAAACTATAATAATTATTTATTTTATGGGCAAAATATTTTTTAAGATATCTAATTTTAAGTAGGGAGAGGGAAAGATGAATGAGAGGTTAGCAAGAGGTTGGTGAGCAGTAGTTAATTAATAGTTAATTAAATAAATGTTTAGTTAATTAGTTAAATGAATAATTAAATAACTCTTAGTTAATTAAATAAATGAACAATAGTTGTTCTAAACTAAATTTACAACACTTTAATAAAGTGGAACTACAAAATTATTTAAGAATTTATTTATTAGTGATACTTTTGCTTTTGACAACCAAATTTAACTAAATATATTCATACAGCACAAAAAATAAAATCTTTAAGCTCCCTCTACATATACGTAGACAAGAACACAGCAATAAATTCATAATTTATGTCATTCAGAAAAACGTAAATACATAATTGATTAGAGTACAATAAAATTTACATAAAAAAGAGTGAAAAAAAAAGACAGAAAAATGGGGACTCTTAAGTTTTTTCCAGGATGCGTTCAAAAAACTGGTTGCATGGTTGAGAAGGGGAGTAGTTTCCTGTAGCATCGATGTATTGCATTTTTCAGGCATCTGACCATAACTTGGAGCAACTCCTGTAGTACTCTTGGTAGTAAATTTGCGACAATGTAGTAGTAAATGTGGAAATACAGATGTAAATCTAATACAATATGGTACAAGAAATACAGTATGGTAAAAGATTGTCTATTCAGAATGTGCGGAAATTGTAACATTCTAAATAAAATTCCAGATACTTGAATGCATAAAATCTAATTTTCTTCATTACATTTGTAAGGTGCCATGCTTTAATAATAATAATAAACAACAAAAAAAAATTATCAGAACTAGCAATTATAAAAAATAGCAATAAAAGTTAGTTGTTCAAAAACATTATTATATATAGAATAATAATGTGCTAAATGGCAAAAAAACGCAATAAAAAAAACGGCTTTTAATTCGTAGCGACATCAATAACATTTACTTAATTACCATCTGTTCTACTTATTTAATAGCACAAATCCTGTGTTTCAATATTATTGTACTTCTTTGAAAAATGTAGCGTCACAATAAAAGCACCATTAAAAAATTAAAGTTTATCAGAATCCCCACTTATAGAATTAAGATAAAGGGAAATAAACTGAAATTTTACATAAATTATTAAAGATGAATAAGATACTAATTGTTATAAAAAATAAATTGCTAGGTTGAAATCAAAAAGGGAACAGAGAAGAAAAAATAATTTAAAATAAAACTTCCTTTGAACTGTCTGAAAATCTCAGATTTCCATATTACTGTATCTTCAACAAAAAAATGCCACACCATGAAAAAAAAAATTTAAAATCTATAAGAAACACTCAAATTAATTTGAGTCATTCTCTAAGTTGAATTCTGGATAATCAGGCTTTTACTATGTAACTAAAATGATGTAAAATTGTTTTTTTCTTTTTTTCCTATTGCTTTGGCATATAATTTACAACTCTTTCTAGCAGCTGCAAATCGAGTTTAATCCTGCTGAATTTTTTATTATTTTTTCATGAACGCTTTACTTTTTCATTTGGCCACATCATTTTGAAGAATCCAGTAGGCAAAAATTTCATTCTAATTGTTTGGTAAACATGAAGCAAAATTAGCTCCCAAATTTTTCACAAGCTATTAAACATAGCTTTAAATCATTTTAAAACAACGTGATGTATATTTTATTTGAAGTACAAAAGCTTAAAATTGATATTTAAAATTATAAAATAATTTTATAACAATCTATTTGTAATAATCTTTTTTCTAAAAAAAAATAAATTTTTGACGCTTGTCAGATAACTACATGTTTTAACAAAATAAAATAACATTCAGGAAGTATATTCAACAAAAATTTAAAATTGATTATACTTTGCGAAACAACTTTGTTCACCTATATTTTTTAGAATCATGCTTACATTTAACATGCTTAACAAACAAGCAAATCAAATACATATTTACAGAATAAAAAATCAGACTAGCAATCCATACCCATATAAACACATTATATCCTTTAAATTCTAATAAATAAGCTGGGAAAAGCCACAATCCCTGACTTGCCATCCACAGAACAAACGCTGTGGCAATTTGTTTAAATTTTATATTTAATGATGGATAAGACAGGGGAAACAGACAAATGTACCACAAAAAGTATTGCGATGTGCACACCTTATTTAAGGTAACAAAACAAAAAGTTTGAATAAACATTGAAATGGGTAATAGCCTGGGTGAGTGAAAAACCCATGCGGTAATAAATACAGTCAAAAATTGTGTAATGAAGGCCAGCACAGAGATAAACATAGGTAAGCGACTATCCATGGCCTCAGATAAGTATAAAACATAGAAATAAGGTGAGAAATTATGTCGAATATCCTTTCTAGACACATGGTACAACAGTGCTTCCCATATGTACTCTTCACCATACAAAAATACAAATAGAACTGTTGGAATGGCAAATCCAATTACACTGAAAAACATATAAAATAATTTGTTTTTATTAGGCAGAAACAGAAATTTGAATTTATTATCTTGACTAGTATAAGCAGATGAATAAGCAAAGTAAAATGAAATAGCATAAATACACGGATAAATTTTAAAATGTACGGAAAGTCCATACACCAATCCACAAAGACTTGGTTTATTTTTCTGAAAAAGATAAATACAGAGGATCACTAAAGTTGACATGATTGATTCAGCATTTCCTCTTGTAGATATAACCATTGTTAAGGGGTTATACAACCACATAAATGAACTTTTCTTACAAATGTCTGCATTATAACCATGATTTTTAAGTACTTTAAATATGAGAATACTAGTGAAGATGTCCAAAACACTAAAGATAATTTTACCAAATGCATTTTGCACCAATATATTCGGAAGCAACATATATGCCAGTATTGGTGTATATCGATATGTATGACGTTTAAAAGGGGAGTCCCCTTTTAAGACATATTCTGCTGCATCAGTGAAAACATGGTAGTCAATATCAGTGTATTTGACTTTTAAAACATTGTCTTGAATAATTCCATATATAATTAATATTAGTCTAATAACTAAAGCAACAATGTAATGATAAGTAATATGCATTTTAATTGAGTTTACAAATCAGGAACCATATCTGAAGACTCAATGAAACCTTCACAGCATTTGGATTTAAAGTTCCACTTTTCACAGCATTGTAGGAGAGATTTTATCACCGACAAACAATGTTCTTGCTGGAAGTTATTTTCTACAAAAATAATAAAAAAATATAATTAATAAATATAACATATCACGAATGATATGACTGTTTAAAAAGTATTTACAACAGAGTTTGGGCTATTCAAAACCTAAAACTCTGAAAATATGTAACTACTGCACAGTTATTGAATTTTAAAAAAGTAAATAAATATCTGTCTATATTTGATCCTGCCATTTAATTTAAATTAACAAAAAAAATATTCAGTATAAAATTAAAAGAGACCAATAAGAAGTTCTGCACTTCATAGTGATATTTATTCAGAAAGCCTAAAAAATAAATGTCCCATAAATCTCCAACCCAATATTTAAATACTGCATAATTTGTGAATTAAAATGTTTTCTGTGAAGAAAAAAAAAAATAATTGGGAGCTACTGAAAAAAGGTGTGCTACACGAGAAAAAGGAGAGAGATTTTTATTTTTAAGCAATATATTCTGCATTGAGTCATTTCCTAGTCATGAAATTTATGATTTATTAATCAAAATTGGAGCTCATGTCATATGATATAACACTAATAGAGCTTAGTTTTTATTTAGGCTTAATATTATGCTCTATCAATATAATTCAGCCACATTAAGAAAAAAGATAACAATAGGATAAAACAATTCCAATTTGAATTGTTAGATTATAAAAGGTTAATGTTATAATCTGCTAATAAATTAAAATTACTTCTAATTCATCACACATTCTGAACAAAGGCTTTTTTTTTTAAGCGTAGTTGATTATTTTTCAAATCATTTATTCCTATGTGATTAAAATATTAACAAAATGCTTTGAAATAAAATTATAATTACATATTTCATAAACAAAATTATCTTCGTTCTGTTATTCATTTAATTATTTTTATGTATTTTTTTTAAACATATCCATGTTTGTGGAAAGGGACAATAATAAATGGAGATAATCGAAGGGTATTATGAGTGAAACCTTCTAGAGCTTTAAAAAAATGACAATTTATCAATTGTTATTAAAACATATAATCACTCGTGATATTGAGATCTTTATTTTATAATGCTTACACTTTAATGTAAAAAGGAACAAAAAAATTAATAAATGAAATTTAAAAAAATATTAACTGAAAAAAAATTAAATGCAGTTATATATAAATCTAGCATATATATATAGAAATTTTAAAGTATAAGAGACACAAGTGAGGCAGAAGTTGTTACAAATTTGAACCATTTATTACATAAGATTATCGTTATGTATCATTAACAAGCAATATTTCTTATCATTTACATAATTATAAAAATTATTAATTATTTTTTCTCTTTATTGTTTCATAGAATCCGTATATATTTCCCAGTTTAAATTATTTTTTTAAAGCATACTTGCTAATTTTTCAAATACATACCATTTTTTTTGTTGTTATAACTAAAATTAAACAATATGTTTTCACATCAAATTATAACAATTATATCAGTTGGTAGAGCAGGAGAAGATTTTTGATGTTTTCCGGCGACATGGTCTTTTGGACTTTGTAAAACGAAAGTGTTGAAATATTTGATTGATTTTTATAGTTTTAAAGTTTAATGCAGGGAGCGTAGCCAAATCTTTGAATCAAAAATAAGCACTTTTTAAAAACTTTTCAAGCACTTTACAAAAATTTTCAAGCACTCAAAAAATTCATATTCAATCTATGATATTATTGAAAAACAAAAACTTTTTATAAACAGTTTTAGCGTTAAAAAAAAAACCAAAAAGAAACGGGCGTAAATCGAAACAATCAGTACTTTCCCACATCACCGAGTGAATTCAACTTGACCCTGAACTCAGAACAAAAGTACCCTTACCCCCTACGTCAAAAAAAGTATTAGAAGTAAAATAAAATAAACAAGAATAAAATTAAAATAAATTAAAAAGAAAAACATTTCATAAGGATCTGATATTCTCTATCCGAATTGGAGCACTCGGGTTTCGGTTTCAAGTGTGCGCGCATGCACAAGTCATAACGTGGGTACGACATGAAGTTCGCGTAAATGATTGCGTAGCAAACTCCCCATTTTTCGTGAAATGCATGGGATCCACCAGATATCACTGAAGGGAAGAAAAAAAATTATTCAGCAAAAAAGCACTTTTTAAAAACGCCAGCTGAAAAAAGCACCTTTAAAAGCTTTTAAAAACGAAATACCCAGAAAAGCACCTTTAAGTACTTTTTACAAACGCTACGCACCCTGTTTATGCAAAATTTTCTAATCAAAAGTGCTCCCTCGTCGTGTTTCACACTCGTTCAGTCGTTTCGGGACTCTTCGAACCACTCCTTCAAACTGCTGTAGTGCAGCAACAGTTTTCTATGCACTCTATGGCAGCAATAAGTTCAAAACTGAAGAATATAATTTTTAAAATTTATTCAAATTCTTGTGTTAATAATTACTTTAATACAGTGAGGTGCTGATTTGTTTATTTTTCTAAAGAATAAATTACGACCTTAAGACTAAAACGCATTTTTTTTTTTTGAACTAGCCCCTGTAGAATTAGATTCCCCACTATATTCTAAATTTGTCTAGGTAAATCTGAGCTTTGTATTAACTTAGAATTAAGATTCCATGATTTTTAGAAGTTCTCCAGGTCAAAATCAATACTTTAACTATCAAAGTTTTGAAACTGTAACTAAAATATTAAGCACATTTGTTTTTAATGAAGTAAAATCCTGTGTATCGGTAATGGGGAAAAATATACTTGAGGGTGCCCCTTGGCGAAATTGGCGACTTATGTTTGGCGCTATTCCTGTTTGCGCGGAACAGGAATGGCAGCCAAAACATAATGATATTTAAATAAAACATTGGAAAATTTTCACAAAACATCAGCCAAAACTTGCAATAAACCCAATATAAGCAAAATTAATAAACCCAATAAAAAGGATTTTGAATCGAAGCAAAAATTAACGGAGTAGGCGCAGAAAGCAAAGGAAAAAAACAACTCACTTCTTCATTAAGCTTGAATATTCTCAGATTTAGGTGCACAGAATTATATAATAACAGTTAGATACTGTGTAAATTTATCATGAATAGAATCTGTGTACCTCCATCGCCACATAAATTCGACGAAATACAAATCGAAAATGGCGTCTGTAATACCGAACTAGCGGTGACACTTCTTTCTTAAATCCCTATATTTTTATTAAATCCCTATATAAATATAATAAATTAAAGAATAAATTAAAGAAATAAATTAATCTATAAAATTATTTAAGATCAGCATAGTGCATTGGGAATAAATTATTAAGATCAGTATAGTATTTGCCCTAAATATAGATAAACTCCTTGAGAAGGCTTAATTTTAAAGAGTCAACTTCCTAAAAAATAACTTTTTTTGTAAAGAAAATAAGAATTTCTTCCCTGTTTTTATGCGTTTTACTTAAAGCAAAGTTGAAATAATTTTTTCTATGCTAATTGTATTATTTAAATAAATAAAAGTGTATGGAAGAAATTAATTTTTTCTTAACATAATTCTGAAATCAATCATTAATATTATTTCTTCTTGCATTTATTTAGAGAGTAACTACATTTTAAAAATAATTTCAACAATACTTAACGTTTAAACTTTTACAACAATAAAGTTATAGATAGTTATATAAAAATTTTATGCAAGATATAATTTAAACAATGGTTCACATTGTTGCAAACGAAGCATCTGTTAGTTCGATTAAAAAAGTGCTTTTTTACTCATTCTTGTTTTGAGATTTCTCAAATGCTGGTTGTCTTTTTGTGAAATTAAAAAAGTGAGAATTATGGATAAAAGCGATTTATATCGTTTTGCTCTTTTGAATCATTGGAGAAAGGAAAGGGAAAAGTATCCCCGACCTAATCGTAAGTATAAAAATATACTTTTTTTAAAAAATTTTTCATTATTTATTGATATGGACCTAGAATATTGTTAAAATGATTTAAAACTTCCTTACAGTGATCAAAATTATTCCCAGAAACCTAAATTTAATGAAGATTGAGAAAATTTTGTAAACATTTAAAAAAATTGACAAAAAATGCTTCAGCGTATTTTATAAATGATACTTGTGTCTTAAATTGAAAAAACAACTTCATGGATAATTTAATAAAACTTCTCTTTTTAAAATGAGTAATCCGATTTAACTTTTGATGCACTACAGTATTAAATAACAAATAAGGAAATAGTCAAATAGAAATTTGGAGGGAAAGTAGGTTAGAGTAGAGCAGTGTTTCCCAAACTTATAAGTTTTATGTACCCTTTCTAAATTTTTCGTAAAAAAAAAACTGAAAAAAACTTAATGTATTTTTTACTATAAAAAAATTGCACAAAAGTTAAAAATCACAGCTGGCTGTTGAGACTACTAATCATTAACTGTTAAACTTGCAAAAAATAGACAATAGAAAAATACGTAATCGTAAATTTTCATGGCTAGATTTGTTTTTAAATAAAAAAATTGTGAAATTTTCGTTTGTTGCAAGATATTTCGCATAAGAACGCGTACCCCCGCTAAACTGTTCCAGTACCCCTGGGGGTACGCGTACCACACTTTGGGAAACACTGGAGTAGAGAGGTTAGAGTACCGCTTGTGGATTGGGCACTTCAATCTGACGCTTACACTGAATGTTAAATCTGCCTTTTTCCAATTATTTCTATCCAGATTTCTTTTTTCCTATTTTGCTCAATTTCTCGAAAACAAAAAAAATAATCACAATTTGAAACAGTTTTCCCTGGTTTCTGTATACGAACATAAAAAAAGAATTAAAAACTTCAAAATAAAGACTTGAAAAGCGGCAACTTTTTACCGAGAAATATAAATATGATATAGATTTTTTTTTTCTTTATCTGATTCAAGCGTTTAAAAAAAGTCAAAATATTACGCTAGTATGTTATTTACTCATTTGAGTGTTATTAAATCACAATAAATAAAAACTGGTGTATATTGGTGTAAATACCTCCAAAATCTATGAACTATTGTCTGTTATTTCAAGTTAATGCCGAATGGAATATTTGCACACACCTTAATATAAGTGGTTAAATGTAAACTCCAATTAAATAATTAAGCTTACACCAAGCTGAGATGCTTTTAATTCATTTGTAAAACATTTTCGCCAAACTTGGCATACATTTGGAAACCGTCAAACGATAGATATATTTTTGTTAACAATCGAAAAGACAAGGTAAAGGTTCGATATTGGAATGCTGAAAGAGATGCGTGATGGCTGAACAGTTGTGAAAAGTTATGTATATTTTTTGTTGTATAATATTAAAAAAAATTAGGTTCTCATTCGAAGATGAACATAAATTACATTAAATAATATTATAATATTTAATTTCTCTCAGCTAAGGTTCGTTGAGCCCTTCTTGAATTCATATTACTATTCTTTATGTGCTTTGTGCATGTTTTTCATTAACAAACTAATTACAAACTAATAAACAAGAAACTAATTGGGGTGATTTTCGTATCCTGATGTGTGGCGGAATAATAGTCAAGTCTGGGCAACATCCGGGCAGCGGCCCTCAAGAAATTTAAGAAAAACATCACAGAAAAGGACCAACTCGAAAGGTATAACTTGTAGCCACCTCTGAGCAAACATCTACATGCTTTTATTAAAAGAATTAGCAAGTTCAAAATTTATTTGGCATCTTGGCGACTGTCGTTGGCGTACCAGATCAGGATACGGAAAAATAAAATATTCTAAATTTATAATTCTTGATTTGCATTGCAATGTCAATGTAACTTTACTGATTCTTGTCAATGTAACTTTACTGCGTATCATATCCTGCTATAATTATAAATTTTAACTTCATTTAATAATGAAGCTGTTGACGGCTACTTAGCACCAAGAAGTACTCATTTCACAATGTTTCACTACCTTTGGGTCTTGGTTTAGTGGTACACTACTTGCGTGTAAAGCAATTACTACTATTTTTAGTTTTAAAGTATTTTAAAAAAAAGTTTTACATTGCAGTACTTTTTTGTTAAAACTCCCATTTTTCCCACTTTTTTGTAATTAATAAGTTTCATAAATATAAGTCCTTTTATGAAAAGTACAAAAAGTGGAAAAATATTTCATTTAAAAAACATGTTTTGGTTCTCAGTTCAAAAGACATATGTGACTTGGTTCAATGAATGATACAGTTTTGTAATCTGAAAGGTTTTTTTTTCTGTATCTGATGAAATTTTTGTATATCTTTATTGATTGATTGTATGTGATGCAATGTGATAAAATTGCTTTAATGAGGTAAATTTTGACAATATGAACTACTTACACTGTGGTAATAGGATCTAAATCTACTAATATTGGTATTTAGTATAAGCTTCTTAAGATTCTCTTAAAGGGATAAAATTGCTTTAATGTGGTAAATAATCATTGCGGACTGGAATGCAGAATTTCTTGCTTCGCCTCGGTCGCTCTGGACGAAAAGGTTCTTTCCATCCATTTTTCACCGTTTGCAATGTAAATTCTTTGCAACTGATTTTAAATTGACCCAAATTTTAACAAACCATGGAAATTTTAAGAGATATTTATTTCGTTTCCATCTGCAGACCAGTGGAATTTGTGCTTGCGGTGATGCTGATGAAGATGCTGAACATATTCTTCTTCACTGTAGTCTCTATGCGAGTGCCCGAATGAATTTAAAGACTGATTTGAGACGTCTTTCAATTTGTTGGCCACCTGTCTTATCAGAACTGGTCAAAAGTATTGNAAAAAAATTCGTCTTGTAAAAAAAAAAAAAAAAAAAAAATGTGGTAAATTTTGACAATGATAGGTGAGCCTTTTGGCAATTGCACAATGTCAAATGGCACTGAATATAGTTAATATTTATATTGAATTTTTGAAAGAGGATTTTGCTTAGTATAATAACTTAAAGTCATCGAAAAGCTTTAAGAGTAATAAAAATTAAAGAAAAAATGAAATTATTAAAGCTTCATTAAATATGTCGGTATATGGTTTACGATTTAGTGCTTGATTAAGCAGTGTTGATTAATGCCGTTTATTTATTATTTACATTTTTTACTTCGTACGAAGAACAACCGTACAGCTATTTTTTTTTAATAAAATGGAGGTTTCCAAAAATACATACTTTTTTTAAAGAAGATTTTTTACCTTTTTTTTATGAATTTCCTAAGTTCCAAAAGTCTCTAAGTGTGGTAATTTGTAAAAATTTCTTTTATTATTCAACAGAAGAAACACTTTAGAGATTATTTTAAAACTAGTTTTTATTCAAATATTTAAATTTAATTTTAATTAATATTTCAGCATATGAGGATGGTACCGAATTCGAAGATGAATTCGATGGGGATGATATTGATTTGGATGAGATGGATTTGTAAGTAGTTATATCTCCAAAGCTTTATGCTTTTGTCGTAATTTTCTTTCTTTTTTATTCAATAAAAACGTACCCTTTTGAGTAGTAGAAAAATTTACACAGAAAGCAAAAACTCAATTAAAAACAACGAAACATTTAACCCTTCGCGGCCGTATTAAATTTATACATGGATGACATGCTGGTCGTAATTAATTTTCGTTGAACGAACAGTAATACATAATGTATAAGATTTTGAAGGAAAAATAAAATTTATTAATTCTTTTTTAAACTTTAGATGTATGTAACACAATATGTTTTAATTTTATGAAAAAAAACTACATTTTATAGTTCTCGTGTGCTATTTTTCAAAGCAGTCTCCAATATGAAGCTCAGGTTTTCGAGAACATGTGTCGCAAAAATAATCAGTTTTATTAAATTAGTTTCATAATTAGTATTCCGCCTTTTCTGTTTGAACATACAGAACAATCTTTACTCTTTACATCTTCACAGTGCCAGACATATGACTGAAACGGTTAAAAAGCGTTGGTGGCTGAGAGTAGACATACGACCACAAAGGGTAAAAACAGATGTCTGTCTGTTTACTTATTTTAGTCACAAAATACTACTGCTAGAGAAATTCGATTAAGATATGAAATAATGAACGGTCTATTTCAATAACGATCATCCAATAATAAAATAACAATCGAAAACATATTTAGATCAAAACTTCTTAAGATACGCCATTTTATTTTGTACACTAAAGAAACTCTGGAAGTTTCCCTCAAAGATCAAACAAATCATTAGAAATCCCACTTTTTTTTAAAATCTATAACCTTCTGGAAGATTTGAAAAAATATATTCTTTTTATAATATTAGTGATGCAGAATGCATGATAGAGTTAAGAGCTGAGGTGCAAACCTCTGATGATGATGAAGGTGATAGTGAAGACGAAATTCATGCTAATGAATTTGTTGATGATGTGGTTGAAAATGAGGAAGTTGGGGTTGAATTTAAGGATGATGATGGTAATGGAGTTGAGGAGTTGAATAGGTATGTTAATTAGAATGTTTCCTAATAGCAGTTAAATATTTTGGTTAAAATGATCTTCAGTGTTTGAGTTATTTTTCAACGTGTTTCGAATAGCACTTTCGTAACTATTTCAAAATAAAATTTTAACATAAAATTGTAAGTGACTACATATCGGTCTTTAAGTTTTATTAATCCCTATGAATCAAAGGTACATATGATTAAAAATGAATTTATTGGGCATGAACAGAATTAATTCATGCAGTTATTTAAAAGATTAAAATCTTTGCTTTGACGAAGAAAAAATTATTTTTTAAGGACAATAACTTTACAAGAGTTTGCTTAATAAAATGAAATAATTAAAAATGCAAATGCTGAAGGAATGACAATGTTACTCGTATAAACCCAATTTTCTGAAAAGGGTCAAATAATTCGTAAATAAAAAAAAATTTATTCGGTGATATAAGGTATAAACGGTCTGAACAATTTTATACAAGAAAAAACATTTATTTAGATAAAATAAAATATTAAAATAAATTGCAACTTAACATATTTCTTGAAGATTTTATTTCATTATTTTATACTTTTTAAGATATTTTCTTTATAACCATGAGTATTTTTTCTAAAGCCTATTAAAGAATTCCCGAAAAGAAACAATATAAAGTGAATAAAAAACGAAATCTCTGTTCCTTAAGTTTTAAATAAAAGACGAATGAGGCAAATGACTAAATAGAAAACATAATTTTTTAACTGAAAAATCTTTTTAAATACTAAGCCACGATTTTAGAATTTACTTATAAATGCTACTGTAATTATCACCCCTACAAAAATCTATAATGGCCATTTTCTTATTAAATAAATAATTAACACAAAATATAAAATAAATAATTACACATCGTAGCACTTTTAAAACATCTGTGATCGTTGATAAGTTAATAAATTCTCTCTCTTTACAAATATATCTCAAATTTAAAGAAAAATTTATTGAGCAAAATAACTTTATTGAATTTTAAGTTATATATTTTTTCCCCTTTTCTTTTCTTTTTTTTTTTTAATACTTTTAGTGAGGAATTGACTTACCCAACTTTCCTATTCAGTGATGTACAGATAGCCAAACTTTATAAGATGGATGTTGTACACGATAAGGACTCAATCGAATTTGGTATTGAGGACGATAGGTATTTTAACTTTTTTGAAACATTTTAAATATGAACACAAATTATATATATATATATATATATATATAAAAGGTGACAATCGAGAATGAAAAAGAAATTAAAAAGAAAACTAACATGAGCAAATCCATTTCGGTTAAATCCGTGGTTAAGAAATTTTATAACTAAAACTTAATCTTCTTCAAAATTCAATAAATATTTTTTAATAATTTCTCTACAAAATCATCGAGTTAAAATGTTGTATTTGAACTTCGACCTTTTATTTCTTCAAAACTTTGAATTAATTATACATTAGTAACACGCGCAAATCTAGTATTCTGTCCATTCCAAGGTAAGTGAGAAATTAAATGTGGTTTTATACTTCAGTACGAAGGCGACTTAAAAATATATCCGATTACGATATATTTATGCTTTAATTTCATATTTTGTAATCTGACAACTTTGTTAGGAAAACATATTTAAATCATTTTTGCAAGATGTTCATAAGATGACCGTCGACCGTTCTCATTTATCGCTTTACGTTCCTATTTCTGTTTTATTTTGCTTTTTTTCTTAATTTTGGGGAGAATTTTTGCTTGATGACGTTTTATTTTTAAAAAAGTTTTTCCTCTTTTTGGGGGGCTTCTCACATTATTGCATTGATATATTTTACTTCGGCAAGATTGATTAAAAAATTGACCGAAGAGTCATTTTGAATATTTTTAACTACTTTTAAGCAATTAGGATAAATTGATTGATGTAAAAGTTTTAAATCATTAAACTTTGCACAAAACATACTGTTGTCAATAAATCTGAAAAATAGAATCACCCTAATAAATCCATCACGAAATTGTTTCTCATTAATAAATACACAAGTGGGCGACCTTTGTGCTCTTTAACGTTGTTTGCCTTAGTTTCGTTTCACATTGTCGTAAATAATATAACGATTTTGATGATTGTAGAATAAAAATCCGAGTTTTCTGAAATCTGTGCAACTTCGAAACTTTCACTGATTTTAAATGCATTTTACTCTATACAAAAAGCTTATAATTTAAAATGAAGCTGCTTTAACAAAACAAAAAAAAACTGTATTTAGCTTTCTAATAATGTGAGTGTTACTTTAAATTTTAGATTGAAAAGTCGTGATGGTCCCTTCTTAAGAGACGAAATAGACTTCTGGCAACGAAGTGATATAGAGCTGACCATGAACGAACAATCTGAACAAAAACAGAAAGGATGCTTTCATTGCTTCTCTCAAATGTTCAGGAGATTGTTCAAGAGAAAGTAAACACGACTGGTCTTAAAGTAAATCACGAGTTGTCCTTAAGTAAATCACGACTTGGCTGCTAGTAAATGAAGACTTTGCTGTAACATCTAAAAAAAATTATATTACTGTTCCTTTTCAATGTCTGAAAACTGTTATTCAAGAAAATTTAATATGCAAATATTTAAACTGCTGTAATTCTTTAACATCGGTAAATTGATTATCAAATAAATTACAGTATTTGCAAGTCCAAAGTGTATTCTATTTACAAATAGAGTAAGACATACATTTAATTTACAATCCCTTACTAGTAAAAAGTGATAGTACATATTTCTTTCGACCAATAACCAATTAAATTTTAAAAAAGCAATGGACCTAAATTTGGATCCAAACAAAAATAGTTATGATATTAATATATAATATCAATAAATATTGTACTACAACTTTTACATCATTAAATCGAAATAATAAGTTTCAAGAAAGAGAAACCGTCCTTGAAACCTATTATTTCGAAACTTGGTCATATATCGATGCAATAACATACTAAACTACTACACCAAGTCGCATACTTACAGACGAACTATTAAAGGCTACAAAATGGAACATAATATGGTTCATCCAATGCAAACGCACTGCAAATGTAATTCCTTTTAAACGGTCAGATGACCACGGTCCTGTGATATGGCTGTATAATTCCTTGTAAACAGTCAGTCCTGTGATATGGTTGTGTAATTCCTTTTAAACAGTCAGATGACCACGGTCCTGTGATATGGCTGTGTAATTCCTTTTAAACAGTCAGGTGACTATGGTCCTGTGATATGGCTGTGTAATTCCTTTTAAACAGTCAGATGATCACGGTCCTGTGATATGGCTGTGTAATTCCTTTTAAACAGTCAGATGACCAGGGTCCAGTGATATGGCTGTGTAATTCCTTTTAAACAGTCACATGACCATGGTCCTGTGATATAACTGCGAATCCCACAAGTGTGAGTTCGAGACCAATGGCGGACTACATATGCGAATGTAAATGAAAGGGCTAATTATTCGAGAATTATTTTTTCTTTTTATGAAAGAATTAAAACCAATCTTAGAGATTGATAATTTTAATAAAATATTTTTTAAATTATCGCTTTAAATATATATAGCTAAAATGTAATAAAAATAGCTCCGCGACACTTATGAAAAATTTCTAAAGATTTCTTGTGTGCTCTGTCTATATTATAACGGCCTGTATGTACTTCGCATTATGGTGGAATTGATGTTTTCTCTGTCTGGGAGTACTGCAGCGGTTGAAAGGGACTTTTCAGCAATGAACATAAAAAAAAAACACATTACGTACTGGTCTTAAACAATAAGCGTCAACCGCAATTATGAACATCTACCTAAATGGAAAACCTCTTTCAGATTTCTGTGCAGAAACCTCTGTAAATCATTGGCTTGATTGTGGAACTGGCAAACGTCATATTTGATTCATTTAAAAAACGCAGTACCNAAATAGACTTCTGGCAACGAAGTGATATTGAGCTGACCATGAACGAACAATCTGAAGAAAAACAGAAAGGATGCTTTCATTGCTTCTCTCAAATGTTCAGGAGATTGTTCAGGAGAAAATAAACACCACTGGTCTGAAAGTAAATCAAGACTCTCTTAAAGTAAATCACGAGTCGTCCAAAAGTAAATCACGACTTGGATGAAAGTAAATGAAGACTTTGTAACATCTAAAAAAATTATATTACTGTTCCTTTTCAATGTCTGAAAACTGTCATTCAAGAAAATTTTATATGCAAATATTTAAACTGCTGTAATTCTTCAACATCGGTAAATTGATTATCAAATAAATTACAGTATTTGCAAGTCCAAAGTGTATTCTATTTACAAATAGAGTAAGACATACATGTAATTTACAATCCCTTACTAGTAAAAAGTGATAGTACATATTTCTTTCGACCAATAACCAATTAAATTTTAAAAAGGCAATGGAAATAAATTTGGATCCATACAAAAATAATTATGATATTAATATATAATATCAATAAATATTGTACTACAACTTTTAAATCATTAAATCGAAATAATAGGTTTCAAGGAAGAGAAACCGTCCTTGAAACCTATTATTTCGAAACTTGGTCATATATCGATGCAATAACATACTGAACTACTACAACAAGCCGCATACTTACAGATGAACTAAAGACTACAAAATGGAACATAATATGGTTCATCCAATGCAAACGCACTGCAAATGTAATTCCCTTTAAATAATCAGATGACCATGGTCCTGTGATATAACTGCCAATCCCACAAGTGTGAGTTCGAGACCAATGGCGGACTACAAATGCGAATGTAAATGAAAGGGCTAATTATTCGCGAATTATTTTTTCTTTTTATTAAAGAACTAAAACCAATTTTAAAGATTGATAATTTTAATATAATATTTCTTAAATTATCGATTTAAATATTCCACTTCATAAAAATAGCTACGGGACACTTATAAAAAATTTCTAAAGATTTCTTGTGTACTTCGCTTTTATATAAAACTATAATTTTCAAAATTTGCCCAAAAATTCAAAAATTGCTTAGTCTGGGCTCAAGGCAAAATTGCAATGTCAAACTCTTTTTGTATTCTCTTTCTTTACAGAAATACCTAAATTCTGCTTTTATTTTCAACTATAGTTATAAAACCAAAATCTACTTATAGTTTAATGTACTTGTAATTCAGGCCAAACCACAAAACTGTTGACAAATTAGGGGAATATGTTTACAATTTCCCCTATAGTTTTGAATTAATACAGAGGCCATTAAGCATCAGTTCCGAGGGTTCGGGAAGCGAACGTCGGACATGTTCAGTATTTAAAAATTAAATTTAGAAAAAATAATTGTCTAATTCGTTTGCAATATTGTAACGAAATAAAAATAGCGTATAATAGCGTTAAAAAGCTGATGTTGCTCAGTTATTGTATATATTCAGATAAAAAGTTAATACATTTGAAAAGAGTTAAATAAAATAAGTGTCAACAATTTAAATTAAATGACCCAAGTTTGTGATTAAAATAGTAATTTTAACGACCTGATTTAATGAAAAAATCTCATTTTTTCTGACTTAACAATTTTCAGGATTCTTTTTTAAACATCATAAGGAACTATCATAAAACAGCAATCATTCATAAGGAACTATATATTTTCTTGAACGTATAAAGACAACAAAATATATATAGCAGAGTCAAGGTAAACACTGTTTTTAGTTTATTTAAGTTAGTCATGGCAAATACTGTTTTTAAACAAATGACTAAAAAATTTAATACGAAAATTTTAAAAATGAAATTTTACGAATTTACTGGAACAATTCAAAAAAATTTGCCAATATTTTCTCTGTGTTCATAAATGCTTCACAAGAATGGATGGTGTTTTCAGTAGAAATGTAAATAATAACAATCTCGAGCTGTATGTTTGCTCTAGTTCCGGTTAGAAAGTTTGCAGCTGCTTACTACATGTTATTCTGCGAGGCGATATTTTCAAACGGATAATTTTGTTTTCAATAAAAGAAATAAATTAGATAATTTCTGAGCTCAAATCTGCCGTATTTCATAAGATATTAATGTTATTTAATATTACTTTTAACAAAGCCTATTTTTAATTTCAATGAGTAATTATTACCAAAATTAGCTTAGATTCAATGGTGTCAATAATAATATGGTAACATTTTACGTTTCTCTTTAACCAATTAGTACCATTTCTCCATAAATTTTCTTTTTTTGAACATAATTTTTTTTTTAATTTCTATTTGTGCATATTACCTAAATTAATTGAGCCTCATTGAAGTAAATAAAAGTATGGCAATTTTCTCGGTTCCCCTAAACAAATAAGTACCTTTAAATAAATACCTTAAAAAAACATAGCCAAAAACAAAGCCAGTAATCAAGATAAAATTTGAAAATAATTTGGCGAAAGCTAATCGCCAAAAAGACAAGGTGAATTAGTATAACCCTGTAACTGAAACATTTTTGTGGTAAGAGAAATAAAAAATATAGAATTACAAATAGATTTTGTTTTCGATTTAGTCGCGACAGTGAATTAATGAGTTTTACATTTGTACTGAAATAAAAATTTAGCCGTTACATAGGAAAAGTATAAAAGATTTGTATTAGCTTTTTGTAAATTGTAATAAAAAATAAATAATTGGTTTAATTTTATTAAAATTATATTAAGAATGATTAAAAAAAAATAAACATAAGAAATTAAAGAAAGTTTAAAAGCTAGGAAATATGTAATGCCTATTATAGCATCACAGGGAAGAACCTAGAATAATTAGAACTACGAGCGGTAAGGAAAATGTTATAGCTGTAAGGAAACTAATTATTCTCTACTACTACAGGGTCCTAATTTAAGTTTTAAACATTTAATGTTTTAAAAATTAGGAAAAAAACTGTCAATGAAATATTTAAAAGATTTACTTAAAGTTTTAGAGGCAGATAAGGAACACGATTTTTTTTCCCATCAATACAATCTATATCAATTTTATTCTACCGTTTATAATTGCTTAAAATTATCAAGAAAAATTTGCACAAAAACTTCATGAAAATGTGAGAATCAAAGTCAACCCTCATCTATCAAAAGGTACCTCAAGATAGAATCAATATTAGAGTTGATGATTGAGGAGATTGATGATACTGATTGGAGGATTCGAATCACTGAGTTGATTTGGTGATTCTAATCACAAACTTGCACCCGTTTCGAATCAGTAATCAGTTGATTCGAATAAGTATCGAAATAGATTTAATGTATAATTGCTTCTTAAATTTCAGTTAGTTTTGTTTCTCGGTGATGCTAATTCAAATCATATGATTAGGATACTTTTCCAATCAAGTGATTTATATCAGAGATTCAAATCAAATAATTCAGATCTATGATTCGAATCATTACATTTCAATCAATGATTCGAACTGAGTTTTTCAAATCAAATAATTCGAATAACTGATTATGAAGTGATTCACATCACTGATTCAAATCACGTGATTCGGATCACTATTCGAATTAATTGATTCAAATCTCCCACAATTACTTAAGCTAAAACGATTCCATTTTTTTATTACTATTAGTTGTCTTTCCCAGAGGATTTATGTTATCAGAGTTAGCAAAACATGTTTTTAGAAGTTCATTCCTTCTGACTTAATTTAATTAAATTCAGTATCATATGACATAAGGCTATGGCTCGATATCTACTCCTGATAATTAAAAATCAACAAATTTCCTCAATACATATCCTCTTCGGCGAGCAGTGAAAGTCTTATTCCAAATGTAACCAATAATAGTATATTTTGTATTTATTAAAAAACACAAATTAACATAATAGTAATAATACCCATTGCTAAAATTAGTTTAGCATTATAAACGTCAATAATAACAGGGCAATTTTTCATGGTTTTTCTAGATCAGTACCTTTTCTTTATTAATTTAACTTCTTGGAACTTAACTTATTTTTTAACTTATTATCAAAATTTATCAAGTGTAATTCTCGAAATAAATTAGTAACGATATTAATATTTTTATAATCGTTTTTGGCAAACGAACTAATATCGGTACTTATTTCGGAGGCTGTAAAAATTGTCTAAGTATTATTGACGAAATTTATGATCAACAATTAAATGTGGTAAAAAAGGGTCCCCTGCAGACAGAAGAGAGATTTTACTTCCTCCGTGTTAACCTGGGGAGAATTATACGTCCGGAATTTCCTTATTAATTCAGCAACCATTTTTTTACCATTCCCGTGCAGTTTCATACTATTAGATTAATTATAATCTGAGAACTAAAAATTATGTCTAATTTGAAATGGGATATTCAAAATTCGTCATAATTTTTTCATGGCTCATTTGAATATTTATAATTTTATTTTATGAGTTCTTATTGACTTTCCACTTATTAAGTTTATAGACACAAGCTTTAAAATCCAAAGAAACAAAACAAGAAACACATGATTTCATATATCTATTAAATACGATAATAGTGCAGTACCGGTACATTTATTTATGTCACACTAGAGCTGCGCAATGTGCTATTGGCGACGATCTGGAAAATATCCCCGAGGATGATCAGAAGACAACATACATACGTCACATCCCGTTTTACAGAGAGGACATATTCACACACCAACCGTCCATCCGCAGATCGTAGTTTTGACCTGAACCACAGCACGATCAATCTCCGATCCTGTACTACCAAAGGTATTGACTTTACATGATCATGATAAAATAACTAGTTTCTGACAAAGAACTCTTTTCTTGATTATATCAGCCATCATAAAATGATCAGGAAATTTTTCGGTTCGATATCAGACGGTAGAAAACTAAAGAATTTTTAAAAAAACTTATGTAAAATAAAAAGAAATTCTAATCCACATTTTTATTATTTATTAAATATACAGTAATGTTTACTTCAGTTCCTACCATTTTTATTCTTTGAGTAAATAGGAATTTTGCTATGTGGAAAAATTATTTTTAGATGTATTTATGAAATTTAATTCCTCTTTCTTTAATGTATAACTAAATAAATGCATTTACTCGATTTCAGTACTCTTATAACATAATTTACGCAATTAAAATAAAGTTAATAGAATCTACTAGAACATATTAATTTTTCCTTTTTTCGTTTAACTAAATATTTTTTTAAAGAATGAATTAAAAGTTTTGTTGGAATCACAATTTTTTATAAGGCTACTGCTATGCTGGAAATAATTCCCTGCATTAAATTCAAGCTAGAAAAAATAAATAATAAAAAAATAAATAACTTAAGCTTTTCTACATTTTCAAAATCTAAAACTATTCAATATAAAAAATCTATTCAACATTTTTTCACCTAACATGAAAATAATTAGAATTTATATCTTAAAACTAAGAACAAAATGAACGAACAAAATTATTTTGTATTTATAACACATTATTTTAGTAAGTTATATCAGGCATAACTTATAATTTATTTCAATTCCTTTTTTAATAAACTAAAAAATCTTTAAAATTCAGAACCATCAACTAACTACTGACAATGTTTCAATGAGTTTCACATAAATTATTATATGCTTTTATAATTAGAAAACATTATAAAAATACGTTATTTTAAGCAACTTTTTTATTAAGTTCCATTAAGGTCAATAATTCTATAAGGGCACAATTTATTATAATTATCTTTATTATATTATTATAATTATCTTTATTATATTTATATAATTGTTCTCACATAGTTATTTACCATCCAAAATTGATGGATTTAATAACAAAAATTTTAACGAAAGCAAAAATGCAATTGTAAAGGAATGGCAGATAGATATGAATGACGTTAGTTCGTAAATAATCATGTGACTCGCCGTTTAAGATGAAAACGAAAGTAAGCGTTTTTTTTGCTTAAAAATAATCATATAATTAGTCACTATAAAAAAAAGTAATTAAATATTTTCTAGTGGTTTTGAAGGATTCTAAATGGGTTAAGATTTTAAAAAATGACTTAAATTCTCCATTGTTTGTAAACTTTTTGTTAAATTAATTAATATAAAATCAAAAACATAAATTGAAGCAAACAATCAAAAACTAATGAATGACATAAAGAAAATATATAACTTACCAAAAACAATCTTGACTGTCTAAAAAAATTGCTAGAAAGTAGATTAGAATTCTATAAAGCTAACTGAATAAAGATTTGTAACTCAAAGATAGTTCGATAAACGACTGAAAAAAGGAATAAGCGGTGCTTCCCCTTTCAAAGAAAAATTAAACCGAAACATGTCCCACAATTCTCTAAATAATATCCTGCGTCATAACGTTTCTCATAAATTATCATCTCTAATTTTTCATTCGAATACGTTCTGATACAAGCAAAATTATCTGTTGTTAATCTTGCATGAAGTTTTAAAAAAATAGTAACTTTGATAAATACATACTCCCATTCATTTAAAATAGAACACTTTAATGTCTTTATATTTGAATCATTTATTACATTATTAGTATTTTCACAGCCGAAAAATATTAACAAATATGCAAAAGGCATAGTATTAAATTCGTAACTTATGCTAAAATACTATGCTTGATCCGAAATTGAGAAGTTTGTAGGTGTAAAGTCACGTTATTTTGAGTTAAAGAACCGACACTAAGCTTTGCGAAACCGTGGGTAAAACATTTTGTGAGCCTTTAAAATATTTTTAATTGGATATCTTAGAATCCCGCTACATTTTAGCAAAGTTTATTAAAATCAATTTCGAAGTGAAAAAATATCTATTCACTTCAAAAAAAGAAATCAATTCAAATTAAAAAAATTTTTAATTTTTTATCTCATGAAAGAACAAATGAAACTTTTTATTATCATTATTTATGTTTAATTTAAGATTGTTGTTTATTTTTATTGATGACATATCAGCCGCAGGAGCCTTAGAAATGAGGAACTTGGTTTTAAGACTCTCTCTTAAATAACCAAATAAAAATATTTAAATATATCTTATTTTTTAGTTTTATCACTTTTTACAAATGTGTGCTTTCAGATACAGGGACAGGGTAACTAAAGTGTGTATGTTTGAAACTAGAAGTTTCGGTGCGTCCAGGCGAGTGTAAAATCTGACGTGGAAGTGATAGACCCTCGTCGTGCTCTACACTCGTTCAGCCGTTTCGGAACTTTCCGTATCACTCATGCAGATTTCAATAGGACGAAATGTTCCCGCTTTTTGTAGAATACAATATAATTGTAGATTTCTTTCAATTTTGACTATTCGTACTTTAAGGTGCTGTATTGTTTTAACCCTTAAACTGAACATATCAGATTGCTGCCCTATTTTAACTCTGAACATCTATGAGTGATTAGCTTGCGCTTCTAATTCAACCGTACAGTTTTTAAATGTGTTGTTTTTTCTAAGTTCAAAACCCTCCTTAAACACTGCTGTAACCTCCATTAGTGTTGAAAAAAGTTATTCTTATCGATAGGCCTGGTTACTATTTTATTTTCCCTCTTTATGCTTAAACTCGGCTTTTGATCCAATTTGAAAATTCACCCATATAAATTCAGTTTTTCTAGTAAAATTCGAATTTACAAAGATCTATGCATAAAATTTATTTTCACATTGTGAGGTACTTTCTAACTACACGTTGCTTAATCATTTTTTATGCATTTTTTTTTCTCCTAAATAGAACAAAATCAGCGTTGAGAAATGAGTTTGAATGCATTATTATGGTATAGTGTGGGGTGCCTCCTTCAGTACAGGAAAATATTTAGTTAAAATAACAAAAAAAAAATTGCTAGAATAGTTTTTGCTTGTTTAATTAATTCAGACTGAATTTAGCGAATAAAATGTGAGATAGTTTCTTGCCGTATTCCTATCATTGGTGCCGTTAGAAGAGATTGATAATGACAATTTGAATCAATATTTAAAATTGGATTCAATGTTACGAGAGTTTGATGCCGTGTTGCTGCATTAAAATTAAGATACGTAACTTTTACTTATAGAATGTATTTGTTTAAATTTATGATTACTCTATTTCTAGATAAAATTTATTTCTATTAAAAGCTGGGGCATTTTTCAATAAACTTTATACATATTCAATATTTAATTTTAAAATTAAATATATATCCATAAACACAGATTTAAAAAAAATTAAATTAAACGTAGTAAAGTGTCCATTTTCAAAGAAGCTATAAATGTTTTTAAAAATTTAAAATTCACCAGTGTCTGAACTTGCGCCCATTACATGTGCCAGTTTTAATACATTATGGCTACTCATCAAGCTTGTTTTTTTCCGTAATGTTTTAATCTGATCTAGTTTAATATATTTAGTTGCCAGTTATACGATTAAAGTTCGTTTACCTTTTTAAAAAATTTTAAATATTATAATCCTTGTTTAAAGTTACAGTAAAGAAAATAAAATTAAACATCTAGCAAAAGAGATAATTTTAAAGTCTGGATGTTTAAGTGCATATTTTTATTCTTTCAGTATCAAAATTTAGGAAATTTTTTAAACTTAACAAACTGGCTTAAATTTGGATTAAATATAACTGAGCAGTTTTAATCCGATATTTTTTTAACATTCACCACATGTACTATTTTACAAAATCAAATTTGAAATTGTTTCAAAGCGGTTTCATAGTGTTTAACATCCTCGCATAATTTAATACTTACTTAAATACAGGGTGATTCTAAAAAGCTGGGCAAAATTTTAGGAAGTGATAGTACACACTCAAGCAAACAATTTTTATCAAAGAATGCATAGTCGAAAACAAAACTCAAAACCGCTAGAGGGCGTCAAAGTTTATGTTCTTATATGAGGCAAAAACACACAAAGGACGATGAAGTTAAGTTATAAAAGCAAACGTAATGGCATGTGATTACAATAAGTGTTCAAAATAGTGGCCGGCAGCGGCTATGCAGGCAGTACAACTGCTAAGAAAAGATAGGCGAATATTCTGAAACACACCAGGCATATAACGAACTTTCCCTGCAGCGGCCGAAAGCAAAGATCTAATTTACTACAGTAACAAAAACTTCTACAATAATCCAACAATAATTTTTGGAGACTTCAATTCACATCACAGCTTCTGGGGTTATTCAAACAATGACGCAAGGGGAGAAGTATTGTTAGATTTTATCATATCTAACATCTTAATTTTAAATTCACAACCAGCATTACCGACTTTCGTAACATCTTTAACCTCATCTTTTCCAGATCTTACTCTTACAAATAACATAGATATTTTAACTTTTTCTAATTGGAATGTTCTGGATATAGAAAGTAATTCAGACCACAAATATATCTTATTACAAATCAATAACAAGTATACGTTCTCCTCTTTCATAAGGTTTAAAACTAAGTTTGGAAATCATAATAAATTTAAAAAACATTTCTCGAACTTTATTCCAGATCTAAACATTGAACTAGACAACGTACAAAATCCTATGGATCTTTATATTTTTACAAATAATCTCATTAGTAAAATTTTCTTAAGCTGCAAAAACTCCTACAAACTTAAACTTTTCAATCGTCCTACAAACACTTCTTGGTGGACAGCACAACTTTCAATTCACAAAAAAGAATTACAAGCAATTAAAATACGTTTTTTGATGAAGAAATTAAAAAAATATAAAGCTATTTTCAAGCAAAAAAGAGCACAATACAAAAAACTAATTATCAAAGCAAAGTACAATAGTTGGCAATATCTCTGTGAAAGCATTAAAAATTCCCATGGAGCTCATTATAAGTCATCCTTTAAAACAAACTCCTATCCGACCATCTTAACTCAGATTTATGACACTAACTGTCCAATAGAAGAGGCCAAGAATGTTCTTCATAATCTTTTCCCGGATGACAAAGTCATTCAACAAAACAAATACAGCTATCAAAATAAAAATCCAGATCCTCCCTTCAACCACAATGAACTTCAACGTCTTCTTAGAACACTAAACAACAAAAAATCACCAGGCATAGATGGCATTGATTATATAATTGTAAAAAACTTATTCATGTTTTTCGGTCCACTTATCCTAAATTTTTTCAACAAATGTCTCACTCTGGAAGTCTTCCCTGACCATTTAAAAAATGAGCAAGTTTTACTTTTTCTTAAAAGAGGCAAAAATCCCAATGTTTTATCTTCATATCGTCCTATAACACTACTTCCTTGTTTGGGTAAATTCCTAGAGAAATTAATCGTTAAGAGACTAACTTTTCATTTAGAGAAACTCAACGCACTGTCTGATTTACAATACGGTTTTAGATTTGGTAAATCAGTCAATATTGCACTAGAAAATTTCAAAGATAACCTAACTCATCTAAAAAATAATCACAAACACGTCGCCGCAATCTCGCTCGACATCAAAGGGGCGTTTGACAATATCCAGTACGATCTAATTAATAGAGAATTATCAATGTACCAAATCCCATCCAATCTTTGTTTTATAATAGAGAGCATCAATATGAACAGGCAAGCCATCTTAGCAACAAATCAGGGATATGTAACAAAAACAATTAAAAAAGGCTGTCCCCAAGGGTCTTGCATAGGACCGACTGCGTGGAATTTAGTAATTAATAACCTTTTGAAAATTCAGTTTGAAGATTCCATAATACAAGCCTTTGCAGACGACTTGATAATTCTTTCATATGCCAACTCTAGGAGGCAATTAGAACAAGTATCGAATCTAACTCTAAATCGTATTCACAATTGGCTCACCAACAATTCTTTAACTCT
>NC_092208.1:15484824-15495366 GCF_043381705.1 Parasteatoda tepidariorum
GAAAAAAAAAGAGATCACAATTTTAAATTAAAATTATGGTGTGCTAATTGAAACTTTGTGTTACTAGTTAAAGTAGTATTCTTTAAATTATCTATTTTATCTTGTCTTTTAATTTCAATCATGCCCTTGTATCAAAATGGTCGCTATGCATTATAATGAAAAATTATTTTAGTAAGTTAGAGCTTCTAAAATATTGTTATAATATAGTTTTAATATTAATTTAATTTTGATTAAACCTTTATAAGGTTTTTTTAATCATAAATTAAAGCTCTTATAGCGTTTTTGAATAGAAATCAAAAAAATCTGATTTAAATCAAAAAAATCCGATTTAAATCAAAATAATCCGATTTTTTCGATTTTTTTTTAAGAAAATCAAAAAAATCACGAACCCTGCTCATAACCAAAGACATTCAACATGCACTAATGGACACCGCGATTCAAATCTCTTGGATTAAAGCGCATAACAATAAAGAAGGTAATGAGAGAGCGGACGAATAGGCCAAAAAAGCAACACAAAGCATTAAAAATTATTCCTTTCCTCTCCCTGTTTCACACCTAAATCAATCTCTTAAAAAATCTTTATCTAGTAATTGGCAAAACCAATGGAATAATTCCGATAGAGGAAGACGTCTGTTTAACATCATCAATAATGGCAACTACTTTAATTCAATTCCAATTAAACAAGTCATCTGGTACCTAACAGATCACGGTCCTTTTCCTTCTTTCTTTCATTACCTTCATATCTCGGATACAAACCTTTGTACCTGTGGTCAACCAGGTACACCAGAGCATTACTTTTTTTTATGAATTTAATTTATGAAATTTTTTATGAATTAACTAATGTGATACGCATTATTGTCATCTGTATTGCGCAATCGTGCTTTGTAATTGTGGTGCAGTTATGAATTTTGTAATGGTTTACTTAAGTGCCGAGTTTTGTGCGAGCTAGACTGTCGTCCAGACGTGGACTATACGGTTAAGGGTTTTGCAAACCTAGATACGTGTCCACGTCTGGAAGAAAAGAAAAAAAAGCGGCCGAAAGCCTGGCGACAAGTTTTTCTGCAGATCCAATGGGAGTCTCATACATAGGAGCCTTCAGCCATCCCCACAAAAAGCCAATTGTTTTTTTAAATATTTTTGGACATTATAGCACTCGAATCAGCAGCTTTTATGTATGAATCGTGACGAAAAATTTGCATTCGAGCTCTTCTTCTTCCCATAACATGCAAATAATAACTCGCAACAGGAATGGAGCTTTCACGTTTGCATGAAACAACTTTCCAAATGCGCCAGCACCTTTGCGTTTTGTTTTCGACCATGCATTCTTTGATAAAAATTGTTTACTTGGGTGTGTACTATCAATTCCTAAAATTTTGCCCATCTTTTTAGAATTACCCTGTATACAGCTTTTATTTAGCAATGTTAAGATTATCAAAGAGAAATGAGTTGAATTAACTTTTAGTATTTTTAACAAAATATTAAGCATTCTTAAATTTTTTTCTATACTGTACCCGCATTTCAGATTTCATACTCGTTCACTTTAATATTGTAAATTATCTTTAAATCGTCCCTGTATAGAACTTTATTGACATATTCGATAACTTTATGTAAAAATTTATAATCAAAAGTGCACATCTAAGCAATAAGACTTTTTTATATATATGTTTAATAAAATATCTTAAACTAGTACGTTTAGGCAGTGCACTCCAACAAATCGCTTTTTTGAAGAAGATAGTACTTTAACCACGAACTGTAGTTTATGAATGTAAAAACATCTGTTAATACATTTTGTTTGTGAAACACATTATAAATGTTAAAATCTGATACAACCATATCCCTTGTACAGAAATTTTTACCAGTCTCGGAAGTTCTGTTTGTTTTAGAAATTTAAGTTTAATGATCACTTTATTTATTTATTTTTTTATTTTAAAGCAAGCAAAGTAGCTCCTCACAGAGAATCGGTAATTCACAAGAATGGTCTATAATCTAATTTTAACAAATTAATTGTCTACAGTGTAGTTAAACAACCTTCTCATTGTGTAGACTCTACACAATGAGAAGGTTGTTTAACTACAGGGAAGTTTGATGGTGTGGATGGGAAAGTTTCGAAACAGCTTGACGATTGTGAAGCGCGAGGGGGTAGCTGTAGACGACCGTTCTGCTCCCTCGTCTTGTTTCACACTCGTTCAGTCGTTTCGGGACTCTTCGAACCACTCCTTCAAACTGCTGTAGTGCAACAACAGTTTTCTATGAACTCTATGACAGCAATAAGTTCAAAACTGAGGAATATAATTTTTAAAATTTATTCAAATTCTTGTGTTAATAATTAGTTTAATACAGTGAGGTGCTGATTTGTTTATTTTTCTAAAGAATAAATTACGACCTTAAAACTATAATGCCTTTTTTTTCTTCTTTAAACTAGCCCCTGTAGAATTAGATTCCCCACTATATTCTAAATTTGTCTAAGTAAATCTGAGCTCTGTATTAACTTAGAATTAGGATTGCATGATTTTTAGAAGATCTCCAGGTCAAAATCAATATTTTAACTATCAAATTTTTGAAACTGTAACTAAAATATTAAACACATTTGTTTTTAATGAAGTAAAACTATGTGTATCTGCAATGGGAAAAAATATACTTGAGGGTGCCCCTTGGCGCCATTCCTGTTAGCGCGGAACAGGAATGGCAGCCAAAACATAATGATATTTCAATAAAACATTGGAAAATTTCAACAAAACATCGGCCAAAACTTGCAATGAACCCAATATAAGCAAAATTAATAAACCCAATAAAAAGGATTTTGAATCGAAGCAAAAATTAATGGAGTAGGAGCAGAAAGCAAAGGAAAAAAACAACTCTCTTCTTCATTAAGCTTGAATATTCTCAAATTTAGGTGCACAGAATTATTTAATAACAGTTAGATACTGTGTAAATTTATCATGAATAGAATCTGTGTACCTCCATCGCCACATAAATTCGACGAAATACGAATCGAAAATGGCGTCTGTAATACCAAACTAGCGGTGACATTTTTTTCTTAAATCCCTTTTCATGACTGCCCACATACCTTCGATCTTATTGACCAAATTAAAACGTAACCTTACCAGCCGGTATCCAACGTAGAACTAACGGACCTCTGAAATTACAAATACCGTTGAACATTTAAAAATAAACGCTAAAATCTAAACCAATCAGAATCACGATTGGGTTTCAACATCGCCTATCTTGGCGATCAACCGCCATCACAACTTGGCGAGAATCAAGGGGCACCCTCAAATATAGTGTATCCATATCATTTACATTAAAGCTGTAACATTATAAATACCANATCTTTTAAGTTTTAATGTAACTTGCATTTCTCATTCAATGTAAACAAACTGCTTCGCAGAAACTGAAATGTATATTTTGTAAAGATATTGTTTTTTTTTCTGAAACATAATGTTATTGTTATAGATACATATAAAAAAAATTTTTGAAATGTGCTTGTATTAATTGATAAAATTCCTATCACTTGAAAGAAGTTTTAAATGTTAAGTACAATTTACTCTTTAGAAAACAAATGAAAATAATTTTATTGTAAGCACTTACAGATAGGATATAAACTTTTGATTGTATTTTTCAGCATCCCATATAAATGTTCAGACATTTTCGGTGAAAACTTAAATTTACTTCAAATCTAACTGATAAACTAAACGTTATTTTCAGTAATTCTTCAGAATTTACTAAGTTAGCTTTTGTATAAAAATAACTTTGATGTATTTTAACAATACAAACTTTAAATGTATTGTGTTAGTTTCTGAATGTATGTTAATCTTTTGTAACGGGACTTAATTAATTAATTTTGTAACGGGACACATTAATGGAGTTTCCAAAACTCTAGAGGATTTCTTGACCTCCTAAAATTTAAATTTCAAAATTTTAATTTATTTCGGTTTTACCTTGAGTAAAATTTTAATATAGCGCAGCAAAAGCCATATCTTGGCTTTGTAAACTATACATCCACTCCATATTAATGAAAGAGTTAAAGTTGAGGACATACAGGAAACTTAGAATTTGGGATTTGAAATCAGATTTAGTTAGAAAGTCGGAAAATTTACAAAATTATCTGTTCTTAATGGGTGATCATTACATGTTCTTATTTCTGAAATTTTCAACTAACAAGTCTTTAAACTGAACTCTGATTCTTTTTTTTTCTCATCCTCATTACTGAAGTTTGCCATGCCAAATAACATAGCCGAACAGAATCCATCGTAGTCCTTTTAGAAGTTCTTGTGCTATCTGTAAAATCTTTAGAAATGAACAATTGCAGGGATCTTAACCCTAGATAACTGTACTTAATCCTGAGTTAATCTATTATTCGATTAATACGAATAAAAAAAATATCTTTCCCTTTAATTCAAAGAAATTATCAAAACTTAAAACATTAGAATATTTAAATAAAAATATGGTAAAAATTGTCGTGTGCTCTCCACTAACAGGAGTATGTTGACACTCTGCGTTTCTATCATGGACAGAATAAAAAGTATTTAGCATAATAATATGCAGAAAAAACGTAAAATGCAGATAACGGCATTGACACCAATTTCTACATTTAGACATGGTGGCTTAGGGGATAAAACGTTCGCCTTCCAATGAGTGAACCGGGTTCGAATCCCAGCGATGACTGCTCGATACGAATTCCACATCCAGCTCGCACCGACCACAGTGCTGACGCGAAATATCCTCAGTGGTAGACGGATCATGGGTTAGTCCCCTTGCCTTCAGAGCTTTTTTTATTTTATTTCCAGTGGCAGATTATAGACAGTAACAGCATACATAAACATCTAAAAATAAGAACAGAAACAAAACATGCTGCAACAAACAAACATGCTTTTAATCACAACATGTCTATAGCTTCCCAATAGCGTTCAGTGATAGAATTCGTGCAAAGTGCAGAGCAGCGGAGAAGGTGCGTGGAGTCCATGTCCTCACCAGAACTGCAAAGAGTGCATACCGGGGAAGGAACGATAACAAATCTGGACAGATGTTTCCGCAGACAGTCATGACCGGTGGCCAAACGGAATTCAGCCACCTCTCTTCGTCTTGGGCCATTTCGCAAATTTAGGATGGTAGCCCTCCAAGACTTCGTAGAAGTACGGTCGATAAGTTCTTCATGAGCGCAGGTCTTAAAGGTCCTCTTAATAAGCTGTTTGATGGAACAGAAGGGCGTAATGTGCGCAGAAGTCAGAATAATTAAGGCTCCCTTTTTTGCTAGGTAGTCTGCATTTTCATTACCCGTAACCCCGCAATGGGCCTTCAGAGTAAGCGTGGGAGGTTCTCGTGGTCTTTCTCTCCATATAACGCGAATGCAGGTTAGTTCCATTAAAAAGTCCTCCACGAATTAAATTTCTCCCATTACTTGATCCAGGAGTACCCTTGTTCTCTGAATGGAGTTCAAAATTACAAGACTGCGGTAACATTTGTAAACGTAAAACCAAAAAGTGGGTCGGCTGTTCAACGACGGTTATAAAATAAAATTTCTGCGGGTAATAACTGAATATTCGACGACGATTCAACACAAATCTCAAAAAATATCTAGTGTATAGCAGCGCTACCACCTCTTAACTAATTTTACGAGTTGATGGTACTGTCAGTAAGGTAGTAAGACTGTAGCGAGAATTTCTGTAATTCTTAAAACTTGCGGGAGTTTGTAACATGAATAAGGGCTCACTTTTGTAGATCAGAGCCCAAAGAGCTTTAACCCTGAGATAGAGATACACAGGATAGAACCGGAGTCAGTTCGTTTCGCAACACTGAATCAAAATAACGATTGATAAAATAAACTAATAAATATAATAAATTTAAAAAAAAAAAAATCTACAAAATTATTATTCTACAAAATTATTTAAGATCAGCATAGTGTATTGGGTATAAATTATTTAGATCAGTATAGTATTTGCCCTAAGTATAGATAAACTCCTTGAGAAGGCTTAATTTTAAAGAGTCAACTTCCTAAAAAATGAATTTTTTATAAAGAAAATAATAATCTCTTCCCTGTTTTTATACGTTTTACTTAAAGCAAAGTTGAAATAATTGTTTCTATGTTAATTGTATCATTTAAATAAATAAAAGTGTATGGAAGAAATTAGTTTTTTTTAACTTAATTCTGAAATCGATCATTAATATTATTTCTTCTAGCATTTATTTAGAGAGTAACCACCAAAAATAATTTCAACAATATTATGTCAACAATATATACGTTTAAACTTTTACAACAATAAAGTTATAGATAGTTACATAAAAATTTTATGCAAGATATAATTTAAACAATGGTTCACATTGTTGCGAACGAAGTTAGTTCGATTAAAAAAGATTTTTTTAACTCATTCTTGTTTGAGATTTCTCAAATGCTGGTTGTCTTTTTGTGAGATTAAAAAGTGAGAATTATGGATAAAAGCGATTTATATCGTTTTGCTCTTTTGAATCATTGGAGAAAGGAAAGGGAAAAGTATCCCCGACCTAATCGTAAGTATAAAAATATTTTTTTTAAAATTCTTTTCATTATTTATTGATATGGACCTAGAATATTGTTAAAACGATTTAAAACTTCCTTACAGTGATCAAAATGTTTCCCAGAAACCGAAATTTAATGAAGATTGAGAAGTTTTTGTAAACATTTAAAAAAAAATGACAAAAAATGTTTCAGCTTACTTTATAAATGATACTTTTGTCTTAAATTGAAAAAACAACTTTATGGATAATTTGATAAAACTTTTCTTTTTAAAATGGGTAATCAAACTTAACTTTTGGTGCACTACAGTATTAAATAACAAATAAAGAAATATTCAAATAGAAATTTGGAGGAAAAGTAGGTTAGAGTACCGCTTGTGGATTGGGCACTCCAATCTGAAGCTTATACTGTATGTCAAATCTGCCATTTTTCGGTTATTTCTATCCAGATTTCTTTTTTCCTATTTTGCTCAATTTCTCGAAAACAAAAAAAAAAAATAATCACAATTTGAAACAGTTTTCCCTGGTTTCTGTATACGAACATAAAAAAAGAATTAAAAACATCAAAATAAAGACTTGAAAAGTGGCAACCAATTGTAACTTTTTACCGAGAAATATAAATATGATATAGACTTTATTTTTTTCTACATCTGATTCAAACGTTTAAAAAAGTCAAAATATTACGCTAGAATATTATTTATTCATTTGAGTGTTATTAATTCACAATAAATAAAAACTGGTGTGAACACCTGGTGTATACTGGTGTAAATATCTTCAAACTATATGAACTATCTTCTGTTATTTCAAGTTAATGCTGAATGGAATATTTGCACACATCTTAATACAAGAGGTTAAATGTTAACTCCATAAATAATTAAGCTTACACCAAGCTGAGATGCTTTTAATTCATTTGTAAAACATTTTCGCCGAACTTGGCATACATTTGGAAACCGTCAAACGATAGATATATTTTTGTTAATAATCGAAAAGACAAGGTAAAGGTTCGATATTGAAATGTTGAAAGAGGTGCATGATGGCTGAACAGTTATGTATATTTTTTGTTGTATAATATTAAAAAAAAATTAGGTTCTCATACGAAGATGTACATAAATTACATTAAATAATTTTATAATATTTAATTTCTCTCAGCTTAGGTTTGTTGAGCCCTTCTCGAATTCATATAACTATTCTCTATGTGCTTTGTGCATGTTTTTCATTAACAAACTAATTTTATTCAAACTAATTACAAACTAATAAACAAGAAACTAATTGGGGAGATTTTCGTATCCTGATGTGTTGGCAGAATAATCGCCAAGTCTGGGCAACATCCGGGCAGCAGCCCTCCAAAAATTTAAAAAAAAATCACAGAAAAGGACCAACTAGAAAGGTATAACTTGTAGCCACCTCTGAGCAAACATCTACATGGTTTTTTTAAAAAAAATTACCAAGTTCAAAATTTATTTGGCATCTTGGCGACTGTCGTTGGCGCACCAGATCAGGATACGGAAAAATCCCCGACTAATTTTAAGAAATATTCTAAATTTATAACTCTTAATTTGTATTGCAATGTCAATGTAACTTGTTAATAAAATGGAGGTTTCCAAAAATACATACTTTTTTGAAAGAAGATTTTCTACCTTTTTTTTTATGAATTTCATAAGTTCCAAAAGTCTCTAAGTGTGGTAATTTGTAAAAATTTCTTTTATCATTGAACAGAAACACTTTAGAGATTATTTTAAAACTAGTTTTTATTCAAATATTTAAATTTAATTTTAATTAATGTTTCAGCATATGAGGATGGTACCGAATTCGAAGATGAATTCGATGGGGATGATATTGATGTAGATGAGAATGATTTGTAAGTAGTTATATACCTAAAGTTTTATGCCTTTCGTCATAATTTTCTTTCTTTTTTATTCAATAAAAAGGTACCCTTTTGAGTATTAGAAAAATTTACACAGAAAGCAAAAACTCAATTAAAAACAACGAAACATTTAACCCTTCGCGGCGGTATTAAATTTTTTCATGGGTGACATGCTGGTCGGAATTAATTTTCGTTGAACGAACAGTAAATACATAATATTAAAGATTATGACGGAAAAATAAAATTTATTAATTCTTTTTTAAACTTTAGATATATGTAACACAATAATATGTTTCAATTTTATGAAAAAAATTATATTTTATAGTTCTCGTGTGTTATCTTTCAAAGCAGTCTCCAATATGAAGCTCAGGTTTTCGAGAACATGTGTCGCAAAAATAATCTGTTTTATTAAATTAGTATTCCGCCTTTTCTGTATGAACATACAGAACAATCCTTACATCTTCACAGTGCCGCAATAAATATAGTTTGCCATTAAGCTGTGGTTAACATCTTTGCTGTGGTAGCTGAGAGCAGTCATATGACTGAAACGGTTAAAAAGCGTTGGTGGCTGAGAGTAGACATACGACCACAAAGGGTAAAAAAACAGATATCTTTCTGTTTACTTATTTTGGTCACAAAACACTACTGCTAGAGAAATTCGACTGAGATATGATATAAACATAAAATAATGAACAGTCTATTTCAATAATGCTCACCCAAAAATAAAATAACAATCGAAAACATATTTAGATCAAAACTTCGTAAGATACACCGTTTTAATTGCACACTTTAACTCAAAGATACTCTGGAAGTCTCCTTCCAAGATCAAACAAATCATTAGACATCCCACTTTTTTTTTAATAAAGAACTATAACCATCCGGAAGATTTGAAAAAATATATTCTTTTTATAATTTTAGTGATGAGGAATGCATGATAGAGTTAAGAGCTGAGGTGCAAGCCTCTGATGATGATGAAGGTGATAGTGAAGACGAAATTCATGCTAATGAATTTGTTGATGATGTGTTTAAAAATGAGGAAGTTGGGGTTGAATTTAAGGATGATGATGGTAATGGAGTTGAGTTGAATAGGTATGTTAATTAGAATGTTTCCTAATGGCAGTTTAATATTTTAGTTAGAATGTCTGAGTTATTTTTCAATGTTTTTCAGACGACACTTTCGTAACTATTTTTAAATAAAATATTAGCATAAAATTGTAAGTGATTACTTATCGGTCTTTAAGTTTTATTAATCCCTATGAATCAAAGGTACAGATGATTAAAAATGAATTTATTGAGCATGAACAGAATTAATGCGTGCAGTTATTTAAAAGATTAAAATCTTTGCTTTGACTAAAAAAAATTTTTTTCAAAGGGCATTAACTTTACAAGAGCTTGCTTAATAAAATGAAGTAATTAAAAAATGCTAATTCTGAAAGAATGACAATGTTACTCGTATAAACCAATTTTCTGAAAAGGATTAAATAATTCGTAAATAAGTTCGTTTTTATTCAGTGGTATAAGGTATAAACGATCTAAATTTTATACAAGAAAAAACATTTATTCAGAAAAAATAAAAACATTAAAATAAATTGCAACTGAACATATTTCTTGTAGATTTTATTTCATTATCTTATACTTTTTAAGGTATTTTCTTTATAACCATGAGTATTTTTTCTAAAGTCTATTAAAGGATACCCGAAAAAAAAACAATATAAATTGAATAAAAAACGAATTCTCTGTTTCATAAGTTTTGAATAAAAGACGAATGAGGTAAATAACTAAATAGTAAACAAACATTTTTTCAACTGAAAAATCTTTTTAAATACTAAGCCACGATTTTGGAATTTACTTATAAATGCTACTGTAATTATCACCCCTGGAAAGAACTAAAATGGCCATTTTCCTATTTAATAAATAATTAACACAAAATGTAAAATAAATAATTACACATCGTAGCATTTTTAAAACATCTGATCGTTGATAAGTTAATAAATTCTCTCTCTTTACAAATATATCTCAACTTTAAAGAAAAATTTATTGAGCAAAATAACTTTATTGAATTTTAAGTTATATATTTTTCCCCTTTTCTTTTTTTTCTTTACTTTTAGTGAGGAATTGACTTACCCAACATTCCTATTCAGTGATGTACAGATAGCGAAGCTTTATAAGATGGATGTTGTACACGATAA
>NC_092208.1:15495866-15511136 GCF_043381705.1 Parasteatoda tepidariorum
TACTTTATTTTAAAAAGTTCAGTTTTAACGTGGAAGTTCATTGAAAAGGGTCATGAAACTTTTTGAGTCTATCTAATCATTTATGCTATTAATTTTAATCTATCGTTATTATTTTATGAGTTATTAAACATCAAAATGGGTCCGGGATTTTATAAACACACTATATATCTTCTGGAACTAAGATAATTTTTTTACCGTGCTCCATTGATTAAAGTATTAAAGCTGTTGTTACCGCTGTTATTAGAAATCCTAAGAATCCGTCATCTCTTTGAACAATAATGTCTGTCTTACGGAATAAAGGTACTTTTTTGTCTGCAACTTTTCTTAAGTTTCTTTTAATAGATGAAAGTTTCTTCTATTGATTTTTATTTAGTGTAATGTTACCTTTTAACAAATTAAGTACACATTCACAAATATATTTTATAGATTTATCTGGGCAGTGTTTTAAAATTTCCGCTTCAATTTTCATTTAGCAGGAAGACAGGAAGACTTATTGGTTTGGTGTACGAGAATTAGTAAACGAGAATATTTATTAAAAAGAAATAACGCAAATAACGGTATGTAAAGGAAAACACAAAATAAAATATCACAAAAATTTAAAAAATAATAATTTTATTGTTGAAAGCAAAACGTTCACCAAATTTCTTTTTTACAAATTCATACATTACAAAATCATGTTTTCGATTTACATTGAGATTTTTTGTAATTGATAACATAGATATATCGCGACAACGGTTATAAATGAAAAACAAATAATCTCCACATACATTAGATGTGAGTGATTGAAAAGTTACAGAATTCCAACATACATTAGAAATATTAAATAATCTTTAAACATCAAGTCCATAGAGATATCTGAAGAATGTCCATAGTAATCGAAAAATTTCAGTGTCTTTCCTTCAGTCATGAATAAAGTTTAGCAATGCGATTCTGATTAAGTTGATTAATCAGTACTGACGATAATAGCTTCGTTTTCTATCAATAATGATATTGTATCTTTTGAATAAACACCTCTAAACCTAAATGCTGTTGTAGGATCTTTTGATAAAATTTCATAAATCTTTTTTCCATACATTGTTTATATTTCCAAAATCGTATATAATGTCACGTGATTTGTTAATTTCTGTAAAGTTTTCAAATTCTGAGAAAACAATTTCGCACATTGTTTTTTCTAACGGTTGCTTAAATTTCCTTTCAACTCGTAAATTACTCGTAAATTAAATTGAAATGATCGCCATCACATAAATCAGATGATAAGTCAAAAGCATATAGAGTGTAACCATCACAAAATTCTTCTCTAGAAATAAAGTTACCCCTGCCACTTCTCCTATGCTCAGTGCTCATAAGTAAATTCTGCTAAGCTCTTATATATTGTGTTTGTGAAAAGTTGAATTCCATTGGATTATAGGAGACTGGCTGACCATCTACGTAGACAGCGATAAAATTTAAATTGAAGTATTTAAAATCAAAGGGATTTTTTTTTCAAATGTTCCATGAAAGACATCATTTTCGACACATCCTATGATAAATCATTTAGGAATTTGTCCCACAAATACATTGTCTTTCACAAAGGACATATTTCCTTTAGGAATGGAATACACTTTACAGAGGACTCGATTGATAGGGTATTTTGCAACATCTTTTTCTAAAGCTTTTGGGTGTCCTAGAATTACTCCGGGGCTTACTTTCTTACTACTTTACTTTCCTTATTAAAAGCGAAATTCTATATTATACAACTTTGTATCCAGTTTCTCCAATTAAACACAACTCGGATTTACTGCGACTCATCTTAATTTTTATATCATCAATGTTCAATAATAATCTATTTTGAGGAAACAAATCACTGTGAATGCAACCAATCATATACACACTTAAGCTCAATTTGAAAAATTCGGATCTCTTTTTAAGTTCATCGTTAGAATCCTTATAATACACTTCTGCAGTAAGTTGGGAGGTTTTGCTATCATAGCTATGGTTTAAAAATGTTTCTATGTAAGATCTATAAGGATAAGTGTTGCTCGAATGCGATATAATGTGGTCGTTTAAAGATATACGTGCACTTGGGAAAACAAACAATGCAAAAATAAATTTATTGGACCAATTTTATCATCTGCTGCTGCATTAGTATTATCGTTTTTTAAAATTTTTGCTTATACATGAAACTGAGTTTGACTTAGATCAATAAATTCATCCCCGAAACCAGATATATAGAATTCAACGGGTCCACCATCAAACACATTCAATAACGGGTGCAATTCTACCCACTGACCACTTTATATAACCATTTGTGTGCCGGACATCTGAAAAAATTCCAGCTCGGACTTCATACATTCGAGAGAACCTTTTAAAAGAAACGTCATGATGAGTCAAAAATATCACGTCCACTCGCTTTCTGTTTCTTCGGCGAAATGATCTTTTTCTTAGTCTTGCGTTTTCTTTCATAGCGTCAACTATCAACCATTGACTGTATTTTCCCAAGTGCTTTACTGACCAGATTCTTATCCAACTCTTTTGCTCTATTTTTGGCTGATGTTTTCAAATCTTGGCCTGCTAAGACATCCGACATAACACGTGATCCTGTGACTAATGCTTCTTTTCCAATAGTTTTTTTTTCCCGCGAACAATGTATGGTAATGCTGCTCTAAATAGACGTCTAAATATGCCATCCAGACCATGACTTTTTTGATAAGATACACTTCCATAATAAGATAAATCATTTCCCGTTTGGGAAGCATAATGGTCCTTCAATTTCTTGGAGCAGCAAATGTATGGTACTTTCATCTCAACAGCTAATTTTGAAATGAAGCCTTTTTGAAAAAGCAGTCAATAATTATAGTATTTGTCGCATTCGTAAATACAGTACAACCATCACTTTACCTCTTTCAAAACGAACTAAATCTCCTGAATTCAATCTGAATTCGATTTGAATAGTTTGAAACAAATGTTTCGTTAAGGGTAAGTATTGAGGTCTATCATAATACTGACTGAATGATCAGTAAAGGACCTTGTGAATCTCCCATGATTTGTGGTGAAGCAAGATCTGTGTACACATCTAAAACTGAAAAATTAGACTACGCATCAGCCACAAATTCGCTTTTCTGGTTAGCTGTAGTGATTGTATCACGTTGGAATCCTAACGATTCCCCTAACTTCTCTACATGAAAGCTGCTACCGTGAACAGCATTTATTTTTACTCGCTTTGCAGCTTTATTGTAATTGATTGTAAACCGACTTGGATTTTTAGGTAAAGCAAGTTATATAGCTGATACAATATCGAACATTGATTCATAACACCCCACATTATATGTTCGCTTAACAGTCGATGCAATATTACCATTACTATGTATCGAAAATAATTATTCGCTTCATTAATGTTCAGCCAAGAATGTGGATGGATGATTTCAGATAGGCCTACTTCCCATTCACCTTTTAAATCCACTGGTATAGATAATTGAGTTTTGAAATGAGAGAGATTTTGTTATCTGGAAAATATCGCGTAGAGCTATAATGTCACGTAGAAAGACATTTTCAAAAATGGATCTGTGGCGAATGTGATCCGCTATTTATACCTTTTGCAGATCCTTCATCCAATCATTAAATTTATCAGAATAACCTAGAAATTTAACAAAATATTGCATCTTTCCATTGATTTTTTTTCTTCTTAATTATTTTTTCAACTGGATAAAAACCTAAATTGACTACTTTCTGCAATTCTTCTGCAGAAAAAGTACCTTCGATAGATTCATTCATTAAATCTTTCAATTTATACACTATAGGACTTCTTAGAATTATTTTATCTGTTACAAATAATTCACATGTCCAATTATTTTCATATCCTTTATCAAAGTGACGCTTAGACTTACTGATACGAACTGTGTCACCTAATTGAAAAACAGGCTTATCATTACTCACCTTATCACTGTATAAATTATTCCAAACTTCTTTTTGATTATCGAAATTCACTAAGGCTGGTTCCATTTTTTCAGCTTTGAAATGACGTCAATATATTTTTTCTCATCTTAGTTTTTTAAGTACGATTAAATATTTCAACAATACTTACTTCGTATCATTATTTGTTGTAAAGAGTTTTGAGATATTGTTGCGTAAGTTTATTTGTAAATTCCGTACCTTTGTCTGACTGTAAATTTTCTGTTTTTCTTTCTGTAAAAATAATTTTTAGAGCCGATTTTACACTTTTTCTGGTCTTATTTTTCAAAGTCCATGCAAACTTTGAGAAACAATCTATGCAAGTTCACAAATATTTAAATCTATTATTAAATTTTACTAAAGGTTGCATGTCAACTGAATCAATTTGAAATTGTTCATCTATACCTCCAACAATCACTCGATTCCGTTTAAATTTCTTTTTTACAGATTTTTGCAAAGTATAAGAATCTTTACTTTCTAACCATTTCTTAACATCACTTTTCTTCACTTTTCCTCACAGAATTATAAATAGCATTTACACCTCCAAAACTTCCTGGATTTTCAGGCTTCGTATAAGCGGATGAAAGTAAAGAATCCATAATCTATTTCAAAAAATTTTAGAAATTATCAGAATTTTTTTCATCTAATAACAGTTTAATTCCAATGAATGAAATTAACACTCATAAACATTCTTAAAAATATTGATATACAATAATTTAAATAAATTTAAATACCTATATAAGTATAAAATAGTTTTCCTTATTGTATTAGAGCAAAAATTTTTTTCTTCTGTATTAAGAACCGGAAAAAAAGTATTATTCTGAGAAAAAAAATTTCATCACCTCTGAATAAAAGAAATCACCCTTTCTCTGAAAACAAAAGTTCAACACGTTATTTTAAAAAATTTTAAAGTAACAACAAAATGTGTGAACATTATTAAATACGTTTTATTTTCAACGATAATAATAAAAAAAATTTAAATTTCAATAGAACAAAAATCATTTTGGGCAGCAGCTATATATTCATCTAAAGGAATCGCTTTCAAATAACTTTCACTTAAAAAGTTAATCAATTGTCCACGGGGGTAGAGTTTATTCCTGGTGAGTTCTTTTTCGAAGTCTCTCACAACTCCTACCACGTTCAAAAACATTCACGACTCATTAAAGTCCTTAACAGACACCAGGTCTTCAATTTCCAACTCTTCCTCAAAAATTCTCATAGGCGGCTGAATACCTTTTTTTCTCTCCAATTTTCTTGCACAGAACACAGGTGAGGAGTTGGTTCATTCGCAGCTCAGCTTCCCCATACATGTCACTGGTTAGTTTCTTCACCGGTAGGCTCCTTTCAACACCTCCTAGAAAAGAGTAGGCCTCTGCACAGGTTACCATAAATATCCTTTAGTAGTCCAAACGTAATGACATATGTCGTATTTTCAACCACTGCGCAGCTTAGTACCCCGAACGTAATGACATCTTTCTCATTTTTCATCAACTGCGCAGTTAACTTCGTCACATCGGACTACTAAATTGATCCGTGCTGAGGCCTTCATACTTCTAGGAAGTGTTGCTCCTTTTCGATATCATCTTGAATGTTTTTAAGAGCTCACTAGACTTGAACTTTAGGGTTGGGTAATTGAATATCACTTCGTCCTGCATTTTTCTAATGGTTTGATTGATTGAATGTAGAAGTTTTATGGCACAAGATGCAAAGGAGGATATGCTGCGCCAAACAATTTGTTGTGTTAGATCTAATGGTAAATTGCACACAATAGTTTCATTGTCATAAAATAAATAAAACTAATAAAATTGTTTATCTCAAGACACATATTTTTAAAAGTTCATAAAAATCAATAAAAAGCGTAATTCTATAAAATGCACAGAAAAGGTGAAACGGTTCATGGGTAGGAAATAAGAGTGAATAAAATCAGATAAAACGGTTATATATAACATAAAATACCAATTGCTCGCAGAAATGCGAAAATGTTAGGATGATGAATATCACCTAACAAATCCTTCATACATAAAATCGTGGTATTAAAAAGGGTAAGACGATGTTGGTTAAAACAAGGACAAATGGTTAAAATGTGATGAACCATAGGTAAAGTATTGCAAGAGTCGCATTTGGGAGAAGATTCTCCAAACAACAGATGAAGATGCGTGAGTCGAGTGTGGCCGATTCTGAGACGATTAAGCTTTACATCTGCATTACGTAAACGAATACAGGTAAGGGGTCTATATATGGTTTGATGTTATGAAGTTTATTTTGAGTTTGAAGTTCCCAATGTTGTTGTCAAAGGGACGAGATTAGCAGTCGAACATGTAGTTTAATGTCTGAGAATGGTAAAGATATTGTTAATTCAGTAGTTGCAGATCGTGCTGCAGAATCATCCAACTCATTCCCTGGGATACCGACGTGACTCGGTATCCAGCAAAATGAAATATCAAATCCCTTCTTGTGAAGAGCGATTAATAAATGATTAATGAAGCATAAGATTGGGTGAGTAATTCGAAAATTTTCTAACTGGTTCAAAACGCTCTTACTATCGGAGTATATAAAATACTTTCGTTCGATTTTTCTAATGGCGTTCCACTGGGCGAAGCTAGTGTATAGGGGAAACTTGTACAGTCGTCTGCTTCTACACTTGTGTTCGTGAGTGAGCGTGTACTTGAAGTCATAAGCCATGAGCAAATAAAACTCCCTCTTGTCGTATTCATTGACCGCCTCAAGAGCTAGGTTGATTTCCTCGATGTCGAAAATGGAGGTGGGTGGACAATGTTGGAAACACCCCTTATGAAAATTTAAGGTATATTTTCCTAAAGAAGGTAAACCCCCTCAGGGGAAACACACGGTTGATAAAACAATGTTGCCATATTGCGGAACTAAATATTGAATAAATTCAGCGATTGGTTAAATTCAAGCTACGCCCCTAGAACCAGAATCTTGGAATGTCTTATTCCCGGTGAGTGTTCATGGTACGAATTAGAGATGACATGGAATCAAACTTTCCCTAGCTTCAGATTCCAGGCGGGAATCTTCGTTCCATTCCAAGTAGTTCATGGTAGGGCCCCAGACCCTTAATCCTCGTTCATAATTATTGATCGATGACATGGCACAAAAGTAGTTTCGCATATCAGTGGTGCAAAAATTAATAAATGAGTGAGTAATACATAATGATTTATGTTGAGTAACATAAATTATGAGTTATGTTAAACATGATAGAAGAGAAAAAATTTGTTTGAACAACGTTTAAACAAGCAAACAACATGTGTAATATAAGTAAAACTAATGAATGAAAATTTTTAAGTGAGAAATATAAAAGTGTTATTTAATTCCTATCAAATAAGTTATTAATAGTAAATTACTAGTAGTTATTAATAGTAGTATTAAAAATAAAATAGAATTGCCTGCAAGAGGACTGAAAGTTAGTGACAATGAAGCGGCGCTGCTTTCGCCCTAGCGGAGAAAGCGTCCGATATAATAGAATGAGCTAAGTCACACCCTAAGAGGGTGTGTCTAAAAAATAGCGGTGGCGCTGATGTCGCCCTAGCGGCGAATCGGTTGGATGAGATGAGAAAAGAATAATAGTAAATTAAAAGTTAAAAATTTAATAATTGAATTAAAAAATAAGACTGGATCAGGGGGTCTAGGGTTCTGAAATCTTAGAATTCATCTGGGCCTATATCTATTACATGGGGATCATAAATAGGAAGTTTTTGGATAATATCGTTATTAGTACAATCTTTTTATAAAGATTTTTGCAGTTTTTAGCAAAAGAGGTCCTAATAGTGGGGATATTAAGTTCTTGCCGAATTTTGTCACCTCTTACATACCAGGGTGATTTGGTAATCAGTTTAATAGTTTGGTAATAAAACGTAATTTTTAAAAAATATAAATATAACAACAAAATTAGTGAGCATTATGAAATACATTTTATTTTCATAGATAATAATAAAAACTTCATTAAATTTCAAAGGAACAATCTTTTCGGGCATCAGCTATACATTCATATAAATTTATCGCTTTCAAGTAACTTTCACTTAGAAAGTTTATCAGTTGTTCATGGTGGTAGAGTTTATTCTCAATGAGTTCTTTTTCGAAGTCTCTCACAACTCCTGCCACGTTCAAGAACACGACTTCTTAAAGTCCTTGACAGATATCAGGTCTTCGATTTCCAATTCTTCGACAGAAATTCTCATAGGCGGCTGAATACCTTTTTTCTCTCCTATGTTCTTATACAGAACACAGGTGAGGAGTTGATTCATTCACAGCTCTGCTTGGCTTTTCCACCGGTAAGCTCCTTTTCCATCTTGAATGTTTTTAAGAGCTCATTGGACTTAAACTTTAGGGTTAGGTATCTGGATATCCCTTCATCCTGGACTTCTATAATGGCGTTCCACTGGGCGAAGCTAATGTCCAGGGGGAACTTGTATAATCGGCTGCTTCTAGACTTGTGTTCGTGAGTGAGCGTGTACTTGACGTCATCAACCATGAGCAAATAAAACTTCCTCTTGTCGTATTCATTGACCGCCTCAAGAGCTAGGTTGATTTCCACTATGTCGAAAATGGAGGTGGGTGGACATTGTTGGAAACACCCAGTGAACTGTTCTGGCTTAAGAGTGAGCCTCACTGCTGAAGGATAGTAGTCATCTCCGTAACGATTAAACTTTCGAATATGAATTGCTGTCTTTTCCTTGAAGTTGCTGGTCAAAACAAAGTAGTTGTCTCCAATTGGGTAGTAGTGATCGGGATAGCAGCTCTCTTGAAACAAACCTTTCCTTTTTGGTTCATCCTAATAAAATAAAAAAACACTTTTTGAGTCACCAAGAACAACAATAACGTTTAAAGTAAGTAACTTATATTAAGTAAATTTAATTATGTTTTAAAGTTAACTTGATGAACTACATCTTTCTATTCAAATAATATTGAAGAATTTTTAAAGTTAACTAAGTGTTTTCACATGCTCTGCTTAAAACGAATTCCTGCTAAAAGTTGTACTAAAACTTCTATTAACAATAAATTCCAAGCATAATAAATAAATTATAAAGAAATCAATAAAAATTGGTACTTACTTGAGTTTCAGCATGTTTTCTCTTTAAAGATCCGTTCATAATGCCCTGGTGAAGCAAAAACTTTGGAAACTTAATCGGGACACTACAAGTGAACAAGTAAAATACTGATATAAGATGGGAAAATTATGTCACTCTATCCTTCTGGTAATTCTGAAAAATTCGAGATAAAGAGGTTTCGAGTTATAGAGGTACTTTAAAAATCAAATTTTATTAAGAAATTCCATTAAAAGTGCTTTAATAGTATTTATTAGAAAGTAAACGCATTTATGTGAATTAATTATACCACATGATTCTATTTAGATAACATTTTTTAAACATACCTTTAACACTGAAAATAATCTTTCAAAGATTTTTGACGTCTAGCTTTCTTTGCTTCAATAATTTTGTTAGAAAGAGCAGCAAATCCCTCATAGCCGACATTTTCCTGGGATTCAAAAAAAGTTTCTGAAAAGATTTCTGCAGCTTCTCTTTTACCCTCACTTTTAATTCATCAATATGATCTTCAGCTTCTTCCTCTTCATCTGATACTCCTTTTACATTATCAATGATTTCCGCATCCGTCAATGTTTCACACGTAGCCAGACAGTTGTCCACTTGTAAAAAATCCTCAAAAGTAATGTCAACATTAATTCCCGATTTTATCGTATTCCATTCTTGCAAATCTGGCACGGCATTTTCATTGTCATCAGTTTCTCTTTCTTTATTGATGCCTTCGACCTCTTCTTCATCCTCTTCACAGTTATTCCTAAAACCAGCCTTTTTAAAACCATTTCGAATAGTTTTCAGAGACACATTTCTCCAGGAATAATCAGTCATTCTGATAGCATCCAACACATTTATCTTTGGAAGAGAACTTTTCTCATCGATGACATCTACAAGTTTGCGTACCAACTGTTTTCTGTAGTTCTTTTTAAAACTCCTAATTATCCCTTGATCCATTGGTTGCAATTTTGAGGAAAATATTTTACAGTGACATTTTTTCAAGTTAGGCAGATTGTTATGTACAGTGCAGTTGTCTATGAAGAGAATAATTTTTCTCTTTTTTTACTCGCATAGATTTGTATAGGGATTTAAACCAATATTTCACTTGTCATCCAAGCTTTTCTGTTGGCATTGTACTTGAAAGNAACACATTTATCTTTGGAAGAGAACTTTTCTCATCGATGGCATCTACAAGTTTGCGTACCAACTGCTTTCTGTAGTTCTTTTTAAAACTCCTAATTATCCCTTGATCCATTGGTTGCAATTTTGAGGTGGTGTTTGCAGGAAAATATTTTACAGTGACATTTTTTCAAGTTAGGCAGATTGTTATGTGCAGTGCAGTTGTCTATGAAGAGAATAATTTTTCTCTTTTTTACTCGCATAGATTTGTCTAGGGATTTAAACCAATCGCCAAATATTTCACTTGTCATCCAAGCTTTTCTGTTGGCATTGTACTTGAAAGGGAGATTTAATTTTAGCAAAGCGTCTAGGTTTTTCCGAAAGTCCTATCATGAGAGGAGGAAGTTTCTCTGATCCATTTTCGTTGGCAGCTAAGAGCAACGTCAAACGAACTTAGCTTTGCTTTCCGCCTCTGCACTCTTCTTCCTTCAAAATAGCAGTTTTGTCAGGCAAGCATTGATAAAATAGTCCTGTTTCATCTTTATTGAAAATATTCTTCGGTTCGTATCCTTTCACTAGAGCAGGGGATGTCTTTTATCCATTCTTCACACACACATTCCGACACAGATGCACTTTCCCCTCTAAGTTTGCGAAAAACAATGTTATGTCTACTTTTAAAACTATCGAGCCATCCATTGCTGCCTTTGAAATGTTCAGCATGTCCACGTTCTTTAGCAAAATCTTCCGCCTTTCTTTGCATCATCTGTCCACTGATAAGGATTCCTTGAATTCTGCATTGTGTAAACAATTTCTTAACGCATTCGTCTTTATCTGGAAAAGTAGATTTTCTTTTTTTCGCATTCTTGTCGAAAGTTTGACCCTGTGATTTATTAATGGTCATGGCAAAAGCTAATCTTATAGGAAACTGCGTACGGTGTAAAACGAAAGGCAAGTCTTTACTATCTCAATCTCTTGTATTGAGAGTAATTCTTGGGATTACTACAGAATTACCCTTTTTATCACCCATCATAACTGTATAAAATAGAACGTTTTTCATCATTTTTTGCACAATTAACCTAGTTCCATTACATAAACCAGCAGCAACAAAAAGGTTCCTGACAAGCATTACAACTGCTCCGATCTTAAGCTTGAGTTTATGTAAAGGCAAACTTGTAATGTTAATTTTTGCCAAGTATTCAGGCTGAAAATGAAGCATTATGCTTTCATTCTCACTCTCATCTCTGTCACAAGCAGTTGCTGTATCATGACTTGTGCAAATAATTGTTTCTCCTGGGAACTTTTGAAGAATCAAATCGTTTAAAGCATTTACTTGCTCATTTAATGGAGCCAAAACAACACCACTTGATAATGATGTTTCTAAAATACATGGCCCAAATGTATCTTCAATTATGTTTTGTGACAGCATTTCAGTGGAAATTTCTAATAAATAATTTTTCACCATTACCTATTGAAATTAACCACTTTCGAAAATCTACTCAATCAGCACGCATATTTCTTGAGAGAGAGAAACTTCTAACTTGACGCCAGAGTGAGGTACATTTAATTATACCATGCACCAACTGATGTGATCTAGCTCGCTTTAAGACTGGCAATACTTGACGTAAGTCCCCACCAAACAAAATACATTTCCCTCCAAATGCACGATCACAAGTTATTAGATCTTTCAGAGTGCAATCTATAAACGTTAAAGCGACTTCATGTATCATTGATGCTTGCTTCATCCCAGATTATCAGATCCGCACTCGTTAAATTTTTTTAAAAATTCCTATCTAAATAAAGAGGTACAATCTCTTCTTCTGAATATGGCATGCTGATAGGTAACTTAAATATTCTGTGAGCTGTCCGGCCGTTTGGCAGAAGTATTGCAGCAATTCCAGTTCAAGGAACACACAGAATATTTTTATTTTGAAATCTATTATGATGATACAAACATCTATATAGAAATGTTTTACCTGTACTACCAGGCCCGTCTACGAAAAAAAGTTTATCCATAAGAGCATCATCAATTGATTGATTGATTATTTCAAAAATGTGCCTTTGTTCACTGTTGAGTTTTGAAATCATATTTTCTGCTATAAGGAAATGTTCATTTAATGAAAAACAATCATCAGATAAAGGGAAAAAATTAGAATTGCGAATTGGTAATGATGGTTGCGTATGAAAATCAAGCGACTCCACTCCATAGTTATATAGCCATAGAGAATGTATTGTTGCGTTAAACGCCCTGCAGTAGTAAACACGTTGAATTCCCTTGTTATACGCAAGCGCCATCCAAAATACTGTGAGGCAGTTATTCGTTGAGAGGAAGCAAAATTTACAACGTCTAGAGAATAGCCAGGATTTCCATTAGGAAATAATAGAGGAAAGATCATAGGCTCTACATGAGGAGATAATTTATACAGCTTTTCACATTGATATTCATGCTCAGAATACACTATGAAATCAATTTTTGGTATATCTCCACCTGCACTAGTCACAATAACTGCTGCTACTTCCCCTCTAGCACTTGTGGTGAGAAGATTGTATTTTCGTTGATCTTTTACAACTATTCAGTGGAATTGTAATTTGATATCTTCTTTAGGATGTTCTTGATATCTATCATAAAGAGTTCTATAAGCTTGGGCATATGGATTTCTTTCCATGACATTGTGAATAAGAAGCAAGACAGATCTAAGACATTAATCTAAAATTCTACTCGACAATGCTGAATCACTGCCCTGGATATAAATTAGAGCAAATTTGTGATTTTGATTATTATGAGGGATCAAGCTTGTTGTCGCAGTAACATTGACCTCACCTTTAAAAGTAAGACAACTGATCCCTTTAAAAGAAATTTCATGAGATGGGCAAAAAGTTGCCATCGCAAACGCTGAGTTGTACGATCGAGCATTCTGTTTAAAGTTAATTGCATCAGAATGGCTGCCAAGTAAAAGATATTTTAATACTCCTGGATATTCCAGATTGGCGAGCTCAACTATGCCATGATGGCAGCAATTGAATTTCGTTCTGCCATGCTCAACTGGAAACGAAAGAGCACCACAGTTTACACATTCATCACTGAATGTTCCAACAGGAAAAGGGGATATAATGTCTGATAAAAACTCACCAAGGTATTCGTTTTCATTTAAACGTCTTGACTCTTCAAGGTTTCTTTGCCGCGCATTCCGCCGTCGCGTATTGATAGCACTACGATTATTTTCCAGGTAATTTTGAGCTGCTAAATTATGTTCAGCTCTATGTCGCTGTTGATATCACCTAAGATATTCACGGCCATCCATTTTTTATAAAAGATATAAGTATTTTAAAGTAAACTTTGTTCAATATATTTTGATAATTTGGAATGTACATAGTTTTTTGAGAGAGTGTTGATTCGTGCTTCCAATAACTCTTTCCGATTTATCAGAGCTGTTAAAATATATTAGAATTCTGAAATAAATAACTGCGTTCTATCAAAACAAGCGTTTTATTATAAAACTTTAGAACAACTATCTTTTTACATTGCCACTCAAAATTATTAATAAACACTGGATAATATTGCGTTAATGACACTTTTATCTAATAACGTCATAAACAATCGTTTGCATAAAGTTTAGTTCATAATCATATGATCGTTTGCATAAATAATCGTTCGGTCTTTTTATAGCTTTACGTAACAAGTGTGAGATTTGTTTTTTCTTTTTTTGGAATGGCGATGTTATAATTTTGTTGTTGACTTAATAAATCTTCCTTTTTATAAACGTAATAGTAGAGTTCTCTTGATTATTTGTTTCGAAGTCCTCTGAGTTTTATTTGAGGTCAGTTTGTATTTTTTGACAGCATTATTAAAAATTATTACCTTTTCACACACATGCGTTCTCAATTTTGATTGGCTGTTTTGTGAGTTACTAACCAGAAGTCTTATGTGATTGGCTATGTGTTATCATTTTTTTTCTTCTTATATATAAAGATGTATATATATAATTTTTTATTTATTTCATCGTTCTTTTATTCAATTCCATCATTTTTCTTCTATTTTATTACTTAATAAATTAGATCTGAAATAATTAAATATTAAAAAATTGTGTTTTAATTTAAATCATACATAACAGTGATCTATATAACAGAAGGCTTTGCACCAAGCTTGTCACTCACCAACCCTTAAAATTGCATACTAATTTTATTTGGATCACTGCGTTATCCCTATTCACTTTATTTGCTAGCCGAATGCCTACTACTGGTTCTAGTAAATAAAACTGTAGATTCCGAATATTCTCTTGTTTATTGGGAAAATAAAGTTTAACGAACTGTTTAGATATTTTTACTCTCTTTCTCTCTCAGTTTTTTTTATTAATAGTTATTGTTTGAACTATACAGGTGTTTATCAAAACACCTGTATAAAATCAAAATCTTTTCAAGCCCCCTTTGTCCATTATTTAACCAACAAGAAGAAATGGACGCTAACCATCTAAGACGTTGCCCTGTACTTCCTCCTGGGCCCTTGTGGGAACGATATTGGCGGGCGAGATGCATTATTACAGACCTATAGACTCTTTATTTTTTTAGCTCTTGTTTCCGTTTTTTGTTCTTTCTTTGTATTGTTCTTGGCTACATATTTGTCTTTTATATCTGCCATTGGAGAAAAAAAATTGTTTGAACTAAGTAACTTTACGATGTGTTATACTAAGATGAACTGTTAAAAATAGATTTTCTTTTTGTTCTTGTGTGTAAGCAGTTTTAAGCATAATGATTTCACTATGATTATCATTCTAATAAAAAAGCCTCTTGAAGTGATTTCGCTACGAACATGGCCAATATAAAGAATAACCCTGGATTTAATTCTATGAAACATTAAAAAACTGCAATCAGTGAAACAGGAAATGTTCAACGAAACGTTAAACTACAATAATAGTGCTTGCAAGAGCTCCACAATATTGGTATAATTTCACACCAGATTACTTATTGTAAAAGTTGGAGCTAATGACACCCGTTATTTGGTAAAATATTGAACCATATTTTAAACAGCGTAGGTTAGTCATGTAATAAAATATTTTTTATGTACATATTTACTAACTAATTTGCATTTTATTTATAATTTTTTTTTTACTTAAATTAATTAAATTTTGATATTCCTTTAGGTAAAAACAGAAGTGACTTAGAATCAGTAGTAAAAAAT
>NC_092208.1:15511636-15536144 GCF_043381705.1 Parasteatoda tepidariorum
CTTGTATTTACAAACCTTTTCTAAATAAATGATCTAAAAATAAGCTTTTAATTAATAAAAGATAATGCAGCTTTCTACAAACATTTGTATTAGTTATTAACCTATTCTAGTATTTATAATTAATCATATAATGTTTATTGAAGCCATCAGAATTCAATATATATATATATTAATTTACATTTGTGTTAAGTTAGGAAAATACTATATGTTCTTAACAAAATCAAAAAGTTCAAAGAATACTTATTCTAATCTTTGAAACCTATTTACAGTATACATATTACTTTACTGTATCACAAGAATTTGATTTTTTTACCTTTCAAGGACAAGAAATTTTATAAACTCTTTAAACATCAATTCATTAATAGCAATGGTAACACTTCTTATTGAATTGCTCACACTTGAGTCATGCATGCACAAGTATCGGTGGCAATGTTTTTCTGGTAACATCCAGTCGCATAAAATCTTAAAGCACAAAAGATCTAAAACAAATTATAAAAATGAGCACGCAAGTAAAATCAACATCACATCTTTAAAATCAATATCATTTAAAATAGCTTCTAAAATATATTTTAAAAGGAACTTTCAAACTTTAATAATATTTGAAAAGTTCTATGCAAAAAAAAATATGAACATCACTTTTTTTAACAATGATAGGAAAAAAATTATTTGAATATAGATGAAATCTGAATTGAATTTCTAATATATCTTAAAATTATTATCGTAATCAATCTTTAAAGTTATAAATGCATTAAATGTGTAAATTTTATCAGATTTTAATATCATATCACTGAATGCAATTAGAAGGAAAATCAAGGTTGTCTATAACTATTTTCATCGCAAGCAATTTTGTGAAAGAAACAAGAGAAAATATATAGGGAGTTAAACGTAAATATAGCACATCAAAATTTTGGAAAGATTTCCGTTTTGCGGCAAGGCAAACATTTACTTATCTATATATTTTTAAGTTAGCAAGTATAAATTCCATGTGGAGTATTGGCGATTTTTTACAATCTGCTTACATTGTAAAAAATCGCCAATGCTTACTGTAAGCATATATAATCATGAGAATTTTATCCCTATGCTTTATGACTGCAATAAGCTTTAGATTTTTTAACTTATCGAAGAATAACTAAACAAAAAAAGCTAAGTAAAATAATAATAAATATCACTGCAAAATCACTTGTTTCAAAATTTTATGAACTTAAGTTTTAAGTTGAATAAAAACTAGTTATAACTGATAATTAAGAAATTCTAGAGACTTATTTTCTTGTGTAAATGAACAAAATAAAATTATGTACTTTCTTTAGTTTCTACAGAGAAGGCATTTCTGCGTGAGGTCAGTGGCTCCAGCGCTGGCCGAAGTTTTTCTATCAGTACGACACAAATATTTTTTGTCAATCTAAATTGACTTCTAAATTCATTGTCTGGATGTTGGAAAACCTTATATCTTTCAGGCTAATTGATTAATCTTTCTTTTAATGGTGTTTCGATCACTCTCTTCAGCAATAGCTAGTTGTATGACAGAAAACAGCGCCATTTTCATCACTAAAATAAACAAACTCTTATCGGAATCTAGATTTCGCTTACTCTTACACCTGCCGGAATCGGATTCGTAATTATTTCGCATCGGAATTCAGTTCCGAGCGGAATCAAGAGCTCGTAATACGGCCTAACTGACATTCACGGATTTATGACGTCACGGGAGCTTCATTTCGATCGGAAAGTGGACAATTCTGGAAGTGGCCTGACACCCCTGATGTTTCGTGGTACAAAAAGAAACAAATCCTGAAGAAGATTTGTCCTCCCGAACCTTAACCAAATGGCGACAAATTTCAGGTTATTCTAAATTCGGGTTGACTGAAGAGAGAATTTCTATCTCAAATTTGTAGTTTGTGTTTCGTTTCATAAATAGAGTTATTTTGAAAAACATTTTGAAGAGTTTCTTTAATAACTAGCATTTTTTCATACGTATGGCCTTTTTTTATTTTAAAATTTGAAGGTATACTCATAAAAAAATTAACTTACAATAGCTAAAATGACAAGGAGATGAATTCTGAAGGGTGAGAAGTTGCCAGCTATCATTTGTAATAGATTTAAGAGGAGGAAACATGCGTGGCACTCAGTCACCCCCATATGCGGGGTGAGTAAGTGCCACTAAGAAAAAATTATATCTCCCCTCCATGATATCTTAGAATCATTTTTAATATGTGAATTGAAAGCTAAGATGTGTAATTGTTTTGCATTAAATAATCAACTCGATAGGTGAAAAATTAGAGGAAATATGACACGAAAACGTCAAAAAGTGGCACATAGTCACCCCGTTTGACGGTAAATGCTTTTACTTATCATAAATATCTAATATTAAAAATATTTTACCAAAAATTGTTGTTGTGTATTAAATATTATTTGGCTTATTTAATTTACATTTCTAGTGTGTTCGTGTTTTGGTTTCATCACTGTTATATCTAGTATAGCGTTCGAAGAACTCTTGCCTACTCTTTGAATTATTTAAAAGGATATAGTTTTTTTTCTTTTCAAAAATGGAATATACCTGCTTTATTTGCAAAATAAATGTCTCCAATACAATAAAAGGTTTAAAATGCCATTTTAAACGACTCCATAATATTGCATTGAAGGATTCATACGGCCTAACAAACTTTGTTTGTGCTCAAAAACAATGTTGTGAGTTGTATTTAAATTTTAGAAATCTTTCGCGACCCTACAAAAACACCACTCCCAAACATCATCGATCCGAAATCCTGAAATAGGTGTAGGTGATAATCAGTAAGATATTGATGATACTGACCTTACAATTCAAGAGACTTCCCCCCTTCTTTAAATAAAGACAATTTTCATCAAATATCTGTTGATAGCTCTGAGGCAGTATCAATACCAATAAGTTCTAAAGATTTTAATACACGAATGGTGTCTTTGAAATCGAAGTTTGCAAAAAAAATTTACTAGCCTTTCAATAATAAAGTAATGTTACTTTTAGTGACTGATGCCACTGTCGCAGTTTGCAGCTCTGTTTCTAAGACAGTCACTGCCACTTTACAGGAGGAGATCTTAGAATTTTTAAAAGCAGAAAAAAATGATATTACTGGAGCACGATTCAATGAATTGATGCAGAAATTTGAAGTAATTTCAAGTCCTTTTGATGGAATAAGAATTAAATCTCAACAAATATCATACTATAAAAAGAATTTCGGCTTAATAGAACCAAGAGAAATATGTCTTGGGTGCAAGGAGGAACAGGTTTACAATCAAACTTTTCAAAGATACGAAACAAAACTTGTCTCAGACACATTTCAGTATGTGTCCCTAATTGAGACACTTTCTGTTCGCTTGAAAAATACTGAAATGTGTGCAAAATAAAGAAAAAGGTCGGACGAGTATATCAATCCCTACTCTAGCGCAAAACAATATGGATATCACCCATTTTTTAAAAGATTTCCAGAGCAATTCAAATCCAACTATACTTTGATGAAGTTGAAGTATGCAATCCTTTAGGATCTCAAAAACAAAAATACATGAATTAGCTACTTTTTATTTCAGCATATTAAATATCCCATCAAAATTTAACTCGACACTTTTTGTTGACAACGTGTAACTCACAGGACTTGGCATCGATATTGATGTAAATGGCATGCCATACACGCTTTGAGCCACAATTGCATGTGTCTGTGCTGATGAATTATCACATGCCTTGTTTGGATTTTTGAGTCCATTTGCCAAATACTTTTGTCGTCTGTGCTTGGCTAAAAGAAAAGATATACTGAAAAAGTTCAGAGAAGAACAGTTTCAAAAAAAAAGACAAAACTAATTACAAACAACATATTCATGATAGTGCGTTAAACTCTGATGCGAGCCGTAGTACAGGAGTTAGAGAAAGCTGTACATTAAATTCTTCGAAGTATTTTCATTGCGTTGAAAACTATTGTTTTGATGCAATGCATGACTTATTGGAAGGAGTGAGCGCGATGGAGATTAAACTCTTTTTAAATCACTGGTTGTATGTTAATATGGTAGAGGGTTTAAACATTGATACTTTAAACAGAAGATTAAAGTGTTTCAACTATGGATTTTCAGATAGCAAGAACAAGCCTTCCTCTAATTTCACAAAACAAATGATAACAAACATAAAAGATCACAAATTGAAACAGAAAGCAGCCCCTTTTGAGGATTTTCCCATTTATATTAAACGGTATTTTTACCTCATTCACTTGTTATCAAGAATAATGCAAATTGTTTTCTCTCCTGTCGTAACTTAAGGCTTGATTTTCTATTTAGAATCCCTGATGATTCAACATCAACTAGTTTTTCCTGAGAGAAATTTGATAAATAAGCACCACCATCTCATTCATTACCCAGATTGTTTTACAAATTTTGGCCCACTCGTAAACATGTGGCGTAAAAGGTATGAAGCCAAGCACAACTATTTTAAAAGAAAAGCATCTGTAAATTGTAATTTTAAGAATGCGACCAAGTCTCCAGCAGCTGTACACCAATTAAATCACTGTTCAACATGGCGTGCTAACAATCCTTTTTCGAAATTAAGAGAAATCACCTCAGAAGAAATTGTTTGAGTAGCATCTTGTCCATGCCATCAATATTTGAAGGTGCTTGACTTACAGGATAATGATATCGTTAGAATTTCCGAAAATGTGACTCTTCATAATGTAGAATACAGAAATGGCATTTTCACCATCTTTAAGACAGAAGCTGACACTGATTATTCCCTTCCTTTACTGGATACCGTAAAATACCGATAAAACGCCCCAACTCGAGAAAGCGACCCCCCTGTAGTTTCACATGAATACAGATTGCCAATCTAAGTTCTTATTTTAAAAATTTCTTTATGAATTTATTTCTAAAAAATAGTTATCCTGATGTTTAGGGTAGAGGATTAATGTTAGACTGTAAATGAGAACAATGAGTGGGGGAAAAAGGTAGATTGATTGATTGAAGGTACGGTTTAGTGGCACAAGGTCCAAATGAGGACATGCTGCGCCAAGCAACATGGTGAAACAGTTCAAACGTCTGAGTGCAAATTAAGGAAAAAGGTAGATAACCAATCACAGTAACTGAATTGAAGATAGCTAACAAAAGTGCAGGTGTTTGTTAAGTGTTGTGGGAAGATAGGTGGAAGCAATCCTCTGCAGGTGTGGTCAACATTTTAGATGATACCCTGTTTGAATTGTTAGAAAAAGAAAGAGAAAATGACTTTGCGGTATCCAACAGAATGCTAGAAGAAGAATCATTAAAAATAGCAGCTTCTCTTGGGCTTTTAGATTTCACAGCATCCGCTATGTATATAAAACGATGGAAAAAAAGGTTCGGCATTTTAATGCGAAGAGGAACAAATGAAAGCCAGAAATTGCCAGGTGATCACGTTGAAGCCGCAAACAGCTTCAGTCAAGCTATTCGTTCATTAAGAATAAAAAATGACTTCACTCCATATAATATTCGAAATATGGATCACACGATGGTGAGGTTTGATGAGCCATACGCTCGGACAAATGATATTGTCGGAAAAAGTACAATAAAAATCACAAACACAGGGTGCAAAAAGCGAGGCTTTACCATAGCGCTAGGAGCAACTGCCTCAGGACATAAGCTTCCCGCTTTCGTGATTTTAAAAGAACCGACAGGATGCATCCCACCTCGTGTGCTAAAAGACTAAAAAATTCGGCATTATGTTAAAGTTACCTGCTCTATCAACGGATGGATGACGGCCAACCTTATTGAAAGTTGGTTAACGAGGATTTGGGGTCCCAATGAAGATGATGTAAGAAGATTGATTATCTTAGATCGAGCTTCAATCCATAGAACTTCCAAGTCTCCATGAAAAATTAAAAGATCTAGACACAGATTTAGTTTTGATTCCGGCAGGGTGCACAGGCCTTCTGCAGCCAGCAGATGTTTCGTGGATGGCACCCTTTAAAAGTGCATTACGAAGAGAATGGGCGGTCTTCATTAGGAACAAACAAAAGACTCTTGCTGGGAATCTAAAAAGGCTAACTCGGCAAGATGCGATTGGTTTTGTGTCAGCCGCTTGGGAAGCTTTCTAAATCTTTTAAGCATTGTGGTATATCGAACGCTTTAGATGGAAACGAAGATGGGCTATTTAATTTCCGATTAGCAAAGTCAATGTCGGATCTATAGACAATGATGTTACTGAGGAACTAGATGAAGAGTGCGAACTTATTTTGGACGATGACTCTGATATTTCTTTTGATGGATTTTCAGATTATGATTAAAGTCACTAAATAAAATATCTTTCTTTTTATTAAATATTCTGTTATGTATATTTTTTCACCTATATGCATGTGCCGCAATTGCACTGAAATTTAAAAATAAAGGATCACTGTAATGGTAAGTGTTTTTATTAATTAAAATTTATATTTACTCTCTTTTGCTATGGCTATTTTTACTGTATATTTTGCGATTCATAATTAATAGTGCCCAACCAAATATAGACGATTCTATAAAAAAAATAATAAAGAAACTGCTCTTAGCATTTTCTTGAGTACCGTTTATTGCCTCCCCCCTCTACATCACGACGATTTTCGTCAAAATTAGGGGGGTTTACCGGTATTTTACGGTATATTTTTTTAATATTTGGAGCACAACTCATTTCAATCCTTTTTTTTAATACATATTCTATAAGATGGTTCAACAGTAATGAAAAGAAACTCATAGAAGCTACAGAACTACCAGATTATCATGCATATAGTGCTTGGGCTCCATTTGGATCACAAAACAAATATATATCGCTAAAACATATTATTGTTGACCCAAATTGCTAATTACTCGTTCCCTGTTTAAAAAAATTTTAATTCAATGAATGCAAACCCCCTCAATTATGATCAAGTACTTAACCTCATTTTTTTCAAATCTAAATCTTTAAACACGCATGGTAAGAATGGCTCGAATTTTTAATCCCTGGTCAGATAATGGATAGAGGATGATCTGGTACCATTCCCTTCAAGATTCTACGTCACAGCTTATGAGGGAACTTTCAGCTATAACAAATTTAACATGCATCTTGTTTCTCATACACGCCAGTTGCTTTAATCCTCCCTGAACCTTATGTTTAATCTAGTTTGGTACACCTCTCACGAAACTTCCGCTCGACAGCCTATAAAAGAACTTCCAGCTATAAACGATTTAATGTGCTTCGATTGTGTCATCTAATTTGGTACTCAAAGGCTTACCACAGAGAACTTTCAGCTACGAGAGATTTAACGTGAACTTTATGGCATATCCTCTGTTTTAATCCTCTCTGCACCTCTTGTTTTATCTAGTTTGGTACACCTTTCTCAAGACTTCTACTTCACACCTTTCTAAATGCAACTTTTTCTTTTACACGACTTATACATATGATAATAAAATTACAACAATTTTTTGAGCATTTCAAAGCAAGATTTGACCAATTCATACTGCTGTAACTGAATTTATTTCAAAGTAAGCTGATATCTTTTCAATCTTAGATACCTTCTTTATTCACTTATTCTTTTATATATCGCTGGTTCAAAACTAAAACGACACTTCTGCACTCACTTCTCATGTTATTTCAATGGGAAGTGAATGCAGAAGTGTCGTTTTAGTTTTGAACCAGCGATATGTGTAGGATTTTTCACTTATGCAAAATTACAGGAAATACAATATGTATATCATTTATGAAAACGTTTTTAATGATACATGCTTTTTCACGATACAATGTAATTATATCTTTCACTTTATAAGATGAGAATATCAATGGAAAAGACTTTTTATCAATCACCAATGATGATTTGAAAGATCTTGGATTAAAGTTGGGGAACAGAAAGAAGTTGCTGGCGATGATAGAAAGTGAAAAAAGAGTTGATAATGCCACAGTTTCACCGGTTGTAAGTTTTACATAGAATTTTAACGAAAGAATATTTTAGTCTAGCAGACTAGGACTAACTCAAACGGTTATTGTACATTTTAATTAAAATATCTAATCAATTTCATTTTAAATTTTAGATATGCATACAAGAAGAGACTTCTTCCCAAGTATCCCTTCCAGTTCATTCACAAGAGCATGGCTTTTGTTATACTCAAAATGGAAGAGATAGTCAGATATTGGCTTTGAAATATTCAAAACCTGAAGTAAGTGTTGTGTTCAACATTTCTAAGGATCATTATAATAACCATAATTTTCTCATTGATTAAATATTTCAGTTTTTATACTACAAAAATCTTTATTTATGAAATTACTATTTACAGACTTTTAAACATTGTTTGCTATTGCATGCATTAGTGTCAAAAACTACTAACAATAAAAGTGGCATATAATGGTTCCAAAATAACATTTACTATATTGCTAATAATTTGGAATTATTTGTAATCTTACTTTACCATTAAATTATTAAGTACGACTAAAAGTTTTTCTTAAATATTTTTTGAACAACCTTTACACTACACATAATGTCGTAAATGCTAAAATTAATCCCATAAATCCTGAAAACTAAAATTTAACAAATGTTTCAAGCTGATTAGCTTTGAAACTTAAAAATCAGAGCATCTATTTTTTTTAAAATAAGATTCCTGTGCTAGATGCAGTAAAAGCATGCGAAAGAGGAAATAAGATCTTGAAATGCCTTGAGAAAGAAGAGTTTATTACTCAAAATGATGTCAGGGAAATAATAAGATTAGTTTTAACATTTGCAGTAAATGATCTGAAGACAATGTAAGTATTACTTATAAGCAGAAAAAACATGTGTTTATATTGTTTAATTTATCACACATGTTTTCTAACGTGTTTTCTTTATCTTTCTCATTTCAGGTATCCTTCATATGAACAAAAGCTAAATATTGCTAAGGCTGTGGTAATGGCGATTCCACAATTTAAAAATAAGAGAGTTGGCTGCGAGGGCTATGTAGGTATAATTAGGCTCCTCTTATTCTATCTACCTCTCTACCTATAGATCAATTTAAAATATAAATAAGCATCTCCATCCTTCTTAAACTTCAACTTATTACAAAGTACCACGACGTTCATCTTCAGTGGATACCATCGCACGTTGACAATGAGCAAGCGGATCGCTTGGCCAAGGAAGGCTGTAGTTGTTGAACACCTTCGTCCTCAGCCCTTACCTACTCAGAGAATCAGTCCACAATCAAAAGCCATCTATCAAAAAATTGGAGGATCCCCCTCTCATAATTGGTATGCGGCCAAGGAACTGGGCTCTTCACTTGTTCATATAGGTGATAGAGCGTCTCAAACAGCAATATCCAGATTGGCAAGTGGACACACGAATAGTCTCTCTTGAGGGAAGAAAGACTTATGCAGTTTGCTCCAAATGTGAAGCCCAGCAGGCCTCTGCCGAAGATATCCTTGACTGCTTGGGCCTTTCCAAGGAGGACTTATACGCTACTCCACTTCTTGTCAACGACTTTTTGAGGATCAACAACCTATTGGATCTTGTCTGACTCCTTCAGACAATTGGAGGATAAGGAACAACAACAAAATATAAATTGTTTTTGCAAGAATATTCTCATCTCTTCGTACCATAGTTACTGATTCTTGGATGTGTATAATTCGAAAAATTGACCAATGCTAGATTTGAAGACTAGAAACTGCATCTTGATTACCTAAGCAAAATGGTTCCAAAATTATGGAATAAGTCTTTAAATAATTACACTGCATTTTAATTAATTAGATTAATCTGAAACTTATTCTCTTATTTTTTGGAGATTTTTGTTTAGTAGGAAAGTAGGTCGGGAAGCAATCTATCTTTTCCCAGATACAAATTTAATCTACATTTTTATGGTTAATGATTTCCTCTTTTCTACGGATGACATTAATCTCACAGACGAGTGGCAAAATACAACAGGTGGAGATAAATTCCTCCTTATTGATAATGGACGAGGATCGGAAAGATTTCTGGTAAATATATATCTTAATAAGCAAAAAAAGCAATATTAAAATATTCTAGAATTAAACAAAAATTATTTTCCCACATTTTTAATAAGTTTTTCATTAACTTCTTATAATTTTCACTCTTTACTTCGCATTCAGAGAATTTTGAGCAGAATATAGTTTAACATTATATTTTAATTCACAAATTTCTTCCGTTCAAACTGTTCACTATAACTTTCGAATAAAAGTAAATGTTATCAGGGACTATGGGGAGAGATTTAACATTGGTGATTTACAAATAATCAGCTGTAATGAAAGCAAAGGTAACCAAGGAAAACCAATGAAAACAACTGTCTCGAAACACAATTTGGAACTGGCTGAGGTAAACAATTATCAGAAAGGACATTACGAAATTAAAACAAACATTATAAATTTTTGTGATTTGCTGGCAATTAAAGGAAATAAAACTAAAAATATAATTTTACATTCACTTATTGTTGCGAGACTATACTAAATGAGTTAGCTGCAATAGAGAGAAAAGGTATAGAGAAATTAATATGAATTGTTGAAAATTGAATTATTTAGAAAAGGTATAGAGAAATTAATATGAATTAAATGAAATTGATTATAGGATATCTAAGCAATACCCAGGCTTAGGAACAATAATAATTATAATAAAAAGACTTGGTCTGAAGGATTAGTAAGTTCTGGTCCACAAATAATATCACTGGTCCACTTGAAAGTTAATATTAAGTATAATCATACATGACTTAAAATAATTTTTATGCTTTATGATAACATCCCATTTATTAGTTAATTTGGAATAAAACTTTGTTAATTATAAAACTAAACGCTTAAAATTCCAATAAAGTATTCAAATTAGAATTCAGTAAAGAAACATCAATATTAAATTTTTCATATTATACAACATAATTTTCTTACATTAAACTTGCTATTCGTAATTTACAAGTTACTGATTCTGGTTAGTTAATTTATTTTTCGCATACGAAATATCCTTTTCTTTTTTAGCAGTATCATTCATTATCACAAATAGCTATGGAACTTAATACAGGGTTTCCACTCTTTTAACAAGGCATTAAGGCATCTTAAGCATTAAAAAAAAAAAAAATTAAGAACTTTTTTAAAAATTAAGGACCCTTTAACAGATCCAATTATTTACCTCTCTTAAAAAAGAAAATCAATAAATAAAAAAAATAATAAACATAAATTACCATAACGTAAGTACTCACATAATTGCATTAATTAACAGGGCTCGCAAAAGTAGCACCAGGCAATATTTGCGGACCCGAGTCGGGATTTTTTTAAATATTTTCAGATTGTTAAGGGTTAACGACATCTATGAAACTGATTCGTATACCATTTTTAACGGTTTAATTGAAATTGAATTGTAAAATTAAGTGCAGAAATCAAGGTTTGCAATTTTTTTCATATAATTAAAAATAGAGTAAATAAAGAAATTTGAGAAAAACATTGAAAAAACACGGCTATGACGACATACAATGCAAGTTCACTTTTCCACATAGTTCCCAAGAGATTCTAAACATTTCTCTCAATGGACAACCAACTTTTTCAATTCTGGATGCGTAGAAATCTCCTCCAGTGCTACGTAATCACACGGAGACAGATGCCTTCACCTTCTCATCGTTTCTGAATTGTCGTCTTCCAAGATCCTTTTTCAAACATGAAAATCACAATGTGATAAGTCTGGACTATATGGAGGATGTTGCCATACTTTCCATTTAAATCGCTGCCTCAGTTCATATGTTTAGCAGGCCGTGTGAGGTGTTGCGTTATCTTGCAATAAAATCACACTTATGCTCAATTTTGAACAACTCTTCTCTTTAATTAATATACGCAACTGGCTCAACGCTTGGCAATACGAAACTGAGTTGGTAGTCATGTCTTTCTACAGAAATTGCACCATACCCTCCATATCAAAAAACTCTATTGCCATAATCTTTCCTACTTAAGTTTGAACTTAGGTCTACTTTCGTTATGGTTATGAGGTGTTCACTTATTCTATCGATGTTCTCGTTGTTTCGGGCGTGAAGTGATGGATCCACATTTCATCCCGGTGATAGTTTACCGCTGAAACTATTTGACACATTTTACGAAATCCAAGGTCTTTGTGAACAATGGCGGATACTCTGCAGTACAAAATGTTCAATTTCGCACAGTTTCATGCATCGATTGTCTCCAATCATCACATCCGTGCGTCCGGTTTCAAATTCTTGACACCATTTTTCTATACCTTGCCAAAAAATTGAACGATACCCATATACAGCAGCGATTTTACGATGAATGTCCATGCAGTTGATCCATTTGAACCATAGAAATCTTATTGTTGCACACACATCCAATTCGGAGTGAACTTCCAGTTGGCGTGCCATTGATCCTAGCTCGCTATACACACAAAACAAGACGAAGAAAAAAATAAATCTTCTTATTAGACGTCCGAGTACTTACTGACCCTTTCTCCGTATTGTTCAAGATTATGACACACAACACGCTCTTGCAGCGACTCAGGGCAACTTACTTTTTTACCTGCGCTCATAGGTCATTTCAAAATCATATGTATCGATGTATCTATAAAAAAAAATTGTGTTTTAAAAAAAATGATGCTCTCACAAATTAAATTCAAAGTATAATTACAAATCGTAATGTAATGTCATTATTGATAATGATCAAAAGATAGCATAGATTTAGAACTTGTTTGTTTAGGGATTATAAGAGTGATAGTAAAAGTCAAATGACATTTTTTTCAGATTTTCTTCACAGTGGAAAATCTAAGAAGATAGTGTGCAGCAGAGAAAATCTGCATGAATGGTACTTTTAAAATAGTACCAGCTTTCTTTGAGCAACTCTGCACCATCCATGCCAGATACATGGGTGTGGTGTTTCTTTTGCTTTTACCTTACTACAAGACAAGCAAAAGGAGACGTACCTCCGTCTTTTCCAGCAGATGAAAGCAACAACAAGGGATGTTTGCACCATCCATGCCAGATACATGGGTGGGGTGTTTCCTTTTGCCTTACTACAAGACAAGCAAAAGGAGTCGTACCTCTGTCTTTTCCAGCAGATGAAATTAACAGCAAGGGATATTGGCCTCATTTTTGCACCTACCTCTAGTATGCTAGATTTTGAGGTGGGAGTAATAAATATCCTTAATGAAGAGTTCCCAAACATTTCAGTCATGGGCTGTTACTTCCACTTTGCTCAGTGTTTGGAAGAAGGTAAATATACCTTTCATAAAATTTTATTTCTGTTATTTGTTGTTTTCATGTAAGTTAAAGTTTAATCGTTGCTTTCATGTATGAGAAGCAGTCAAAAAGTTCCTGGAATCAGGTTGTAACTCTTTATAACCAAGATATAATTAACTGATTTGTTTACTATCCGTTAATTATCGGGTGATCGGGATGTGTTGGAAGTTTGAGAAAAGGGGAACTTCAAGTTCATGTGCAAATTAAGAATATTTGCTTCGAAGATTTTGTTAGCATTACATAAAGTTTACGGTGATTTTTTTTTTTAAAGAAAACAGTCGTTATTTTTTTCTGAAATTAATGGGAAAAAAATCAAGTTTTAATATTTTAAGTATTGTTTTCAAAGTATGAATTTTTAAATTTTAATTCAGTGTATCTCAAGATTAATCTGTCCGAGAAGAAGAATATTCCTGACATATTTAGCATGAAAATTTTTACAATGTGAGAAATAATCTTTATAACACTTCGATTCTAGATTGTATATACAGTCTTTCTAAAAAGAATTGTTAAACAACTGAAACATTTAAAACATTTAGAAATTAATTTTACTTTTTAAAAAAATAAAATTAATTTGACAGGATTTTACCATCCAGATGAAGCTTATTATATGTGCATTTTATTCTAAAATTAGTGCTAAAAGGTAAAAATAACAAAGGGCTAAAGGGAGGACTGATTGATTTACAATTTTCAACTTTCTTACTTTATAAATAGCTCTTTTTATTGGAGGACAACGAAAAAAAATTTTTTTATGGAGACTATAATGCATTAAATTGTTCTTAAGTTTAAGGGCAAATATTCCACTTTTTACAGATTACATTGAAATTTCATTGAGATTTAAACATTTTACAAAGTTGATTAGTTAAAAGCGAAAGTTGAGAATCACAATTTTTTGTTTTTAATATATATTAAAGGTAAAAATTGACTTTCGGACAGCAAAAAAAAAAAATTTAAAGGACATTCGAAACCATATTTTTTTCCTATAAAAATGCTTGAATATAACATAAACTTCAAAATAATAATTTTAATGAAAATATAAAACGAGATTCCAATTATTAATAATTCATATATATATATATATAAAGTGCAGAGCTGCACAAAAATTATTTAAAATTTGAAAAAGGAACAATTTTTTTAAGGAATTAGGGTGAATAACAAAAAATTTGCTTGCAAAATTTGGGAATAAATAAAAAAATTTAAATCAATTTTTTATGTGTATAAGTGTTGTCAAAAACAAACGAAATGAAAAATGAATAAATACTTAAATAAAACTATAAAGGTGAAAAAATTAATAAAAATGAGACTACATGCAGGTAATTTTTTTAGTTTGACTCAACTAATTAAAGGAGCTACTAATCACTTAAAATTTTTTGCAGTATGTGAATGAGAATATTTGATTTACCTGTACTTGAGGAATTTTCATTCCTCATATTCATAGATTCAGTACTATTACTACTATACATCAGTACTATTACGGCGTTACTATTATAATCCAAAAGAAGAAAAAAAAAGTAAAAGTCCATGTTTATGGTGCAAGAAAATGCTTAACAATATAACCGTCGAGTTAAAAATTATGTTTTCTTAATTGACAATCATGGAACCTTTATCATACCCTACAAAATTAGAACTTCAGTGAATATACGAGTATTTCACATAACTAGTTTTATTTACTTTCAAAAATCCAATAGACAATTTCAAAGTTAAATTGTGAAGATTTATTTTATTATTTTTTTGTATTAAAAATTTGATGTAGAATAATATAATGTTACATTAAAAGAAGCTTATTTATTAAATTTGGGGATTAAAGAAAGAAAATGCAAAAATAAATAATAATAATAATTTCTATTAAAAATTCTGGAGTTTGCTTTGTTTTCATTCTAAGCTTAAGTGGGCCAAAGAATATTTAATATTAAAATTTTTGAATACTGAAAACCAATTAATTTGTTTCAAAAAATTGTTATAAAGTAAGTTACCTACACTTTCTGAATCGAGTACAAAAGAAGTCCGCTCATGATGTTCATCTGAAAAGAAAGAAAAATAATTAGTCCAATTAAAAAATATTTCTTTAAAACTATTTAAACAACATATCAAATATAAATTTTATAAAGAAAATTAGTATTTTTAAAAAAAATTTAGCTACTATTTTGCCACAATAATTTTGTTGTTGCTAATTCCCATCTGGTCTGACGGGGTCAGACCAGATCAATGAATCCGTTGATATTGAGAAAATCCGAAACCAGAATGAGAGAGGAATGAATGTCGTTCCAGTCCAGCCCTAAACAGTTCAAGATGTGCTCAGGTGATGCCTGGTTTTGTTGGCATTTAGGGCAAAGAGGAAAGATCTTTTGATTTGCAGAAAATGTGAGACTTTTCAGATGTCCATTGGCCAGTCGGGATAAGCAGGTGTTGGTTTGCCTGTCACCAGGGAGAGATAGAGAGAGTCCTGGTCTTTTTGCTTTATACCAGTAGTGAATAGGTGGAAGCAGCCACTTTTGTTTGTTCTGGGCCTTTTGCCTTGCAAAAAGTTCAAGGTNGTTTTACCACTTTACATCTTCACCTCCTTTTGTTTTACATTTGAGATTTTCTTGGCTCATTACGCCTTGTTCTTCTGTCTTACCTGTTGTCAATTTGTCATCGACTGTATTGGTTCTTTGACCTATATTAACTTAGGACCTCCGTTTACCTGTGACCTTTTAATGTTTTCTTATGTTCAATTCAGGTACACGTTTTTTTTTAATGGTTCACTTCATGTTTTACTGTTCTTGAATACATCACGGCGATGTGTTGTAAAATTTTTCATTTGTGTCTTTGGCTCACTATAAGGGAAGCCCCGTCGGCTTCGGCACTATAAGGCGGGACTCTCGGAGCATTTTAATTATTTTACTGCTGTTGCCATCAGACTCTGTAATGTTTACATAATGTTACTCTGTAATGTTACTTTTTTGTATTTTATGTACTTTTTCTGTTTTTCTTGATTTAAATAAACATTTACCCGTATGCCCTAAATTGGGGCAGGTCGGGATAAATATTTCATAAAGTAAGTTACCTACACTTTCTGAATCGAATACAAAAGAAGTCTGCTCATGATGTTCATCTGAAAAGAAAGAAAAATAATTAGTCCAATTAAAAAATATTTTTTTAAAACTATTTAAACAACATATCAAATATAAATTTTAAAAAGAAAATTACTATTTTTTAAAAAATTTGGCTACTATTTTGCCACAATAATTTTAGTTAATGCTAGTGTATGTGTGTTATTAAGCATAAATAAAAATCATTCACTTTCTTGAAGAAGTTAACAGATTTGTAAAAATTTATCCAGTTATGAATGGTTATGGCAGGTTTTTTAAAATCATTTTACGAAATTATATTAATATGATCATATAATTTTGATCATGAATAATTAACATTACAGATACCAACAAAATTTTTATGTCGTTACCTCCAAGTCCAATCCAATCTTGATAGATATTTTCCAGGAATTTCATTTTCTCGTCGAACTCATCTAAATTTCGCTCAGATAAAAAAGAAGAAATCTTTGTCATTAAAGCCATTGCTTTCTTGAATTTTTCTTGACAAAATATAGGTTTCTTTTTTGGTGATGATACAGATATTTTTAGTTTTTCAGGCTCCTTTACTGGCAAGCAAGTGTAGGCACTATGGTGAGAAAAGTGATAATGCCTCGTCCATCGCTTGTTTAATAACAAATCATCAAATAATGGTTCTTGACGATTACTTCGTAACCTGTAACGACAATAAACAACAAAAAAATTATAAAATAATATTAATTTGCAAAAACTAAAATAATTTTTTTTGTTTTTAAAAGTATAATACGTTCGTCATAATGCATAAATTGGATTAAACTTACCGAAATATACGCTTGCAAGGAAGATTCACGCACAGAAAGAAAGAATATTTGCATTCATGCGCAGTAGCAGTTTCAGGAATCTCGGAAACTTTTGGTGTCTTTTTCAATTCTTTGCTTACAAGCTCAAAAGCAAAAGGTGTTAATGAATTGTAGAACTTTTCTTCAGTTGAATTTAATTGAGTTGTGGTCGATTTTTGATACATATTCAATGCTTTTTAGTTCCTTTCTCGTCTTAAACATCGAATTACTACAAATAATTTATCTACAAATTCATTTAATGAGGAAAAGGGCCTTATTACCGATTTCATTGTGGCATTTTATTTTTCTACTCGGTTGTTTGTTTTGTTGAACATGTTTAAATTTTTGTAACATCCAACTACTCACTCTTCCTTAATTATGTGCCAATTGTAGCTAAAATATGTCAGCATTTCTGGAGGTGGTACTTTGAAATAAGTTATTGTAAAGTTCGTCATGCATTGCAAAATTTTTAGCATAGCACACTGATTGAAATATTTCCTTGCACTTGTCTCTGAACTCTGCATTAATTTGATACTTCTCGCATGTTATTTCTCTATTAAAAGTTCTCAAAGAATGAAAAAGGCAGAGAATTAAATTTGCAGACGGAAAGACATCTCTTAAGACTTGTCTCTCTGTAACGTCCTTGTCGGTCATTATAACTTTAATATTGTCACAAGGATTTAATTTTTTGAAATAGCCACGAGCAAGTCTCTTTATCTTCATTAGCTAGTTCATCATTAACATTCATCCCTGCGAGCTCACTCATACCATTACCATCTTCAATCATAAAGACGCTGACAGGCATTTTTAGATCTATGAGTTTGTAAGTGTAGAATCTATAAAAACCATTTCAGGAAAAGCCTCAAATATTTTTTTCATCTAGTAATCTTGAATAATTGCTAAAAATCTTAAAAATTGCTTCTAGCTCTTAATTTTCATTAATTAATAACTCAACTGTACATCCGTATTTGGTTTGCAAATTTTTTACTACTGATTCTAAGTCACTTCCGTTTTTACCTAAAGGAATATCAAATTTTAATTAATTTAAGTAAAAAAATAGAATGCAAATTAGTTAGTAAATATGTACGTAAAAAATATTTCATTACATGATTAACCTACACTGTTTAAAATATTTTACCAAATAACGGGTGTCATTACCTCCAACTTTTACAATAAGTAATCTGGTGTGAAATTATACCAATATTGTGAAGCTTTTGCAAACACAATTATTGTAACTTAACGTTTCATTGAACATTTTATGTTTCATTGATTGCAGTTTTTTAAAGTTTCATATAATTAAATCCAGGGTTATTCTTTAAATTGGCCATGTTCGTAGCAAAATCACGTCAAGAGGCTTTTTTAATTGAATGATGATCATCGTGAAATCACTATGCTTAAAACTGTTTACACACAAGAACAGAAAGAATATTTTTGACAGTTTATCTTAGTAACTTTTAATACATAACGATGTGTTATACTTTGTTCTTTATTAATAGTCATTGTTTGAACTGAGAGAGAAAGAGAGCAAAACTATCTAAACAGTTAGTCAAACTTTATCTTCCCAATAAACAAGAGACTATTCGGAATCTGTAGTTTTTCATACCAATAGTTCGGGCATTCGGCTAGCAAATAAAGTGAATAGGGATAATGCATAACGCAGTGATCCAAATAAAATTAGTACGCAATTTTAAGGATTGGTGAGCGACAAGCTTGGTGCAAAGCCTTCTATTATATAGATAACTGTTATGTATGATTTAAATTAAGACAAAATTTTTAATATTTAATTAATTCAGATCTAATTTATTAAGTAATAAAATAGAAGAAAAATGATGGAATTGAATAAAAGAACGACGAAATAAATTTTTTTATATATATATATATAAGAAGCGAATGGAATGATAACACATAGCCAATCACAGAAGACTTCTGGTTAGTATCACACAAAACAGCCAATTAAAATTGAGAACGCATGTGTGTGAAAAGGTAATAATTTTTAATAATGCTGTCAAAAAATACAAAATACAAACTAACCTAAAATAAAACTCAGAGGACTTCTAATCAAATTAAGAAAACTCTACTATTACGTTTATAAAAAGGAAGATTTATTAAGTCAACAACAAAATTATAACATCGCCATTCCAAAAAAAAAAGCAAATCTCACACTTGTTACGTAAAACTATAAAAAGACCGAACGATTATTTATGCAAACGATTATATATGATTATTATGAACTAAACTTAATGCAAACGATTATTCCTGACGTCATTATATAAAAGTGTCATTAACGCAATATTATCCAGAGTTTATTAATAATTTTTAGTGGCAATGTAAAAAGATAGTTGTTCTAAATTTTTATAATAAAATGTTTGTTTTGATAGAACGCAGTTATTTATTTTAGAATTCTAATATATTTTAATAGCTCTGATAAATCGGGTAGAGTTATTGGAAGCACGAATTAATACTCTCTTAAAAAACTATTTACATTCCGAATTATCAAAATATATTGAACAGAGTTTACTTTAAAATACTTATATCTTTTATAAAAATGGATCGCCGTGAATATCTTAGGTGATATCAACAGCGACATAATTTAGCAGCACAAAATTACCTGGAAAATAATCGTAGTGCTATCAATACGCGACGGCGGAATGCGCGGCAAAAAAAAAAAAAAAACGTTGAAGAGTCAAGACGTTTAAATGAAAACGAATACCTTGGTGAGTCTTTATCAGACATTATACCCCCTTTTTCCATTGGAACATTCAGTGTTGAATGTATTAACTTTGGTGCTCTTTCGTTTCCAGCAGAGCATGGAAGAACGAAATTTAATTGCTGCCATCATGGCAAAGCAGAGCTCGCCAAATCTAGAATACCCAGAAGTATTAAAAGATCTTTTACTTGGCAGCCATTCTGATGCAATTAACTTTAAACGGAATGTTCGATCGTACAGCTCTGCATTTACGATGGCAGCTTTTTGCCCATCTCATGAAATTTCTTTTAAAGGTGATGTCAATGTTACTGCGACAACAAGCTTGATCCCTCCTAATAATCAAAATCACAAATTTGCTCAAGTTTATATCCAGGACAGTGATTTAGCATTGTCGAGTAGAATTTCAGATAAATGTCTTAGATCTGTCTTGCTTCTTATTCACAATGTCATGGAAAGAAATCCACATTGCCCAAGCTTATAGAACTCTTTATGATAGATATCAAGAGCATCCTAATGAAGATATCAAATTACAATTCCACCGAATAGTTGTAAAGGATCAACGAAGATACAATCTTCCCACAAGTGCTAGAGGGGAAGTAGCAGCAGTTATTGCGACTGGTGCACGTGGTGATATACCAAATGTTGATTTCATAGTGTATCCTAAGCATGAATATCAATGTCAAAAGCTGTATAAATTATCTCATCATGTAGAGCCTATGACTTTTCCTCTATTATTTCCTAGTGGAGATCCTGGCTATTCTCTAGACGTTGTAAATTTTGCTTCCTCTCAATGAATAAATGTCTTACAGTATTTTGGATGGCGCTTGCGTATAACAAGGAAATTCAACGTGTTGGGGGTTTAACGCAACAATACATTCTTTATGGCTATATAACTATGGAGTGGAATCGCTTCAATTTCATACGCAACCTTCAAAACCAATTTCGCAGGGAAACCACGAATGGTCTAATAGATCGTGTTCAAAATAGTTCTGCTAATACTTCAGAACCTATTAGACTTGGAAGAGTAGTGATTCTTCCATATTCGTTTTCAAGAAGTTCAAGATCGATGCAGCAGTACTTCCAAGATGCAATAGCATTATCAAGAGAAGTGGGGAGACCTGACTTATTTATTACCTTTACTGCTAATCCTCAATGGCCAGAAATTCATGATTTTTTACGTAGTCAAGGGACTGGTTTCAATGCAAGTGACATTCCTCATGTGGTTGTTAGGGCATTTTACTGCCGATTTGTAAAAGAAATTGCCTCAGGCAAAGTGTTTGGACAAATACTTGGTTACACATTTAATATTGAGTTTCAAAAAAGAGGCTTGCTCCATGCACATTGCCTTTTCATTTTAAATCCAAAGGACAAACTTTTAACACCAGAAGCATTAGACAGATTTATTTGTACTGAAACTCCAGACAGAGATAATTTTCCAAATCTTCACAATAAAGTCATGAAGCATATGCTTCATGGACCTAACACTGATGCAACTCCCTGTTATAATACTTTAACAGGTAAATGTCAAAAAAAGTATCCCTTTGCGTTTTGTGATGTGACTGATATGTCTGGAAACGGTTTTCCAAAATACATGCGTCGAGATAATCGAAATGCTATGCATTTTTACAGCAGGCGTGTGAATTATCGGTTGGTTCCAGTTGACAATTCCATGGTCGTGCCTTATAATTCACATCTGCTACTGAAATATGATTCTCACATCAATGTTTAGTACTGTGGTAGCGTTATGGCATACAAGTACATATTTAAGTATGGGAATAAAGGTCATGATCGTATAAAAGTTAGTATTGCGAATGATTCGGCAAATTACACACGGCACTTGAATGAAGTTGATAATTATATTGACACTCGCTTTGTAAGTTCAATGGAAGCAGCTTGGCATTTGTTAGAGTTGCCATTGCATGACCATTGCCACAGTATTATTCGTCTTCCTGTACATTTACCTGGCCATCAGCACATAACTTTCGAAGAAGGAAGGGAAGTAGATGCTCATACCTCCAGAAACTCAGTATCACAGTTGTTGGCATTCTTCACCCTTAGCAACGAAAATCCTGAGGCAAGACAGTTTTAATATTCAGACATTCCTAAAAATTTTGTACGAGTTCAGAAAGATCGTAAGTGGAAGAAAAGGCAACGTGGTGGAGAAAAAGTTATTGTTCGTTTAAGTGCTGTCTCATCATGTGATACTGAAAGATTATTTTTTGAAGTAACTTCAACAAAATATTTTTGGGCCATGTTCTTTTCAAGATTTGAAAACTGTTGCCGATGTTGAATATGACACTTTTCGGGAAGCCGCATATGCTTTAGATTATGGGCACGGCAATAGTAAAGTTGAAGAAATCATGATCGAAGTAATTCAAAATCTAATCCCTTAACAACTTCGAGTTTTTTTTTTTCTCACTTACTTTTGAATTGCAGTCAGATTAATGCTAAAGATTTGTGGGACAAATTTAAATCCAATCTATTGAATATAGTTGCCTGAGTGATATAGAGCAACGTCTTTGCAGTGAGGATATATTTCAAAACTTGTGGAAGAGATAAAACTTCTTTTGCATGACAACATTGATTGCAATTGGGTCAAAGCCCATGTGGGCATTCAAGGCAACGAGGAGGCGGATCGTGCAGCAAAAGAAGTCACGAGTGACTGCAACATCTCATTTGAAGTCCCCGGCTCCAATGCCCAAATTAAAATGGTGGTCAAATCACACAATATGAGTCGCTGGAAGCGGAAGTGGCAGAGTTCTGGGAAGGGCAGGCAAACTTTTAAATTCTACAAGGATCCAAAACTAAACAGACTGCAGGCAAATTTTTATTTTAACCAATTTTTAACGAGTCATGGAGTGTTCGAAGAACATCAAAATAGACTTTTTAATAAAAACATTCAATGCAATTACTGCGGGGAACAACAGACAATCGATCATTTAATTTTTAGTTGTTCCCAATTCCGGACACTTCGTGACAATAACTTTACCAATTTTAATCAACACCAATGTTTTGCCAATTTGGCCTGCAGAAAAATTATCATCTCTATTATTAAACAAACACTGGAAGATGTACTCGGAGACAGGCAATAAGACCCGGAACCTGCGCTCCCTATTTCTTGGGTGTCTCAAGCAGTTCATTGGCTTTTAACTTAATGTTTTACTTTATTCCATTTTTAATGATTTTATGTTATTCATTATTTGGCATTCATCTTTTCTACTGGGGCTTGATTTTATGCTTTCAAGGAGGATTTTTATCACTGTCAACTGTTTACAATTTTTATATTGGTTTTACCTGCATTTTTCCATTACGAGGGTGTTTAACTTCTCTGTAATTTTAACTTTTTTGTGTTCGACTTTATTACATTGTGATTTTATTTTATTTCTATGGTCTTTTGACTGTCTGTTTGCTCCTTTGGGTACTTCTGTAACTTTTATTTCTATTTATTGTACATTTTCTGTAGATCAATAATCTGGATTAATTATTGTTTTTATCTGCCATGTTATATAATGTGTGGAAGTGGAGTGGTAGAAATAAGGGTCCTTGGACCTCCTACCCTATAATCAGCTAACACTATAAGGGTCCTTTGACCTATTTAATATAATTTGTTTGTTTGGCCGCATTTTGTATCATTGTCCCTTGTGGCAATCTTTGATTGAAGTTGTAATCATGTATCAATCCAGTTGTATGATCTTGATGTAATCTTGACGTAAACTCTAAACAAAAAGGTTGGGTCGTGTCTTTATTTAATTGCAGTGAGGATAAAATTTTATTTGACTTTGGACTACCAAATCAAATATTTTCCCATTATCTGATGGTTTTTCATCAAATGAACATTTCCTAATTGCAGAAAATATGATTTCAAAACTAAACAGTGAACAAAGGCACATTTTTGAAATTATCAATTAATCAATTGATGATGATGCTCTTATGGATAATACTTTTTTTCGTAGAGGGGCCTGGTTGTACAGGTAAAACATTTCTATATAAATGCTTGTATCATCATAGGAGATTTCAAAATAAAAATATTCTGTGTGTTGCTTGGACTGGAATTGCTGCAATACTTCTGCCAAATGGCCGGACAGCTCACAGAATATTTAAGCTACCTATCAGCATGCCATCTTCAGAAGAAGAGATTGTACCTCTTTATTTAGACAGGAATTCTAAAAAAATTTTAACGAGTACGGATCTGATAATCTAGGATGAAGCATCAATGATACGTGAACTCGCTTTAAGGCTTATAGATTGCACTCTGAAAGATCTAATAATTTGTGATCGTGCATTTGGAGGGAAATGTATTTTGTTTGGTGGGGACTTACGTTAAGTGTTGCCAGTCTTAAAGCGAGCTAGATCACATCAGTTGGTGCATGGTATAATTAAATGTACCTCACTCTGGCGTCAAGTTAGAAGTTTCTCTCTCTCAAGAAATATGCGTGCTGATTGAGTAGATTTTCGAAAGTGGTTAATTTCAATAGGTAATGGTGAAAAATTATTTATTAGAAATTTCCACTGAAATGCTGTCATAAAATTGATAATTGAAGATACATTTGGGCCATGTATTTTAGAAACATCATTATCAAGTTGTGTTGTTTTGGCTCCATTAAATGAGCAAGCAAATGCTTTAACCGATTTGATTCTTCAAAAGTTCCCAGGAGAAACAATTATTTGCACAAGTTATGATACAGCAACTGCTGGTGACGGAGATGAGAGTGAGAATGAAAGCATAATGCTTCATTTTCAGCCTGAAT
>NC_092208.1:15537190-15651636 GCF_043381705.1 Parasteatoda tepidariorum
TGTATATAAGTTTTATTTTATTCATGATTTATTCACTTTTTACCATTTTACTTGTCTCACAAAATTTTACTGTGTTTTAACTTTGACATGATCTCAGCATTTTTACGTGTCATTGGTATTTTTAACTGCATATAAAAATTTTAACACGTCTACTGTTTTATACACTTTTGTAAATATCTTATCACCTTCATCCACTTTACTTACTACATATTATACTGTACTCATGCTTTATATCTGATTTTATTCATACTTTTTATCTGATTTTATTTAAATCATTAATCTTGTCTTATTCACCTGCTAGTACTGTTTTATCAGTTATAAATGTATTACAATTAAATTTGAATGCACTTAGACTTTTAAACTATTTTACCGTACTGTTTGGCGCAGCATGTCCTCGTTTGGACCTTGTGCCACTAAACCCTACATTCAATCAATCAATCAACCGTGTGTTTTGAAATACTGACTGAAATATACATATAGTACGAACGCTATATTTACACAAACAAGTATAGTACAAATATGGGTAAAAAGATTACGCCAAATCAGATTGAAAAGTTAGTTTCTTTTATGGAGCAAAACCCAGAGTTCTATAAAGGTGAACTCACTACGAAATTCACTAATAAGGATAAGGAAAGGATGTGGCTGGCATTGCAGTTGGAACTGCACGCTATCGGAAGCTGCCATAAAACTGTGGAGAAATGGAGAGAAGTTCTTTTTGTAGTATATACTATTTATTTTCATAGGCATCGTTGGTGGTATTTGTTCCCTTTCAATGTTTCTGAGAAATGAAGAAAAATTTCGCAAAATAGCATCGAAATCTTTAGTTAAGTTAAAAACAAACAAAAAATGAGAATAAAAATTTGCCGGAATTTTATAAAATTATGATTTTCTTTTATCATGTTTAGAACTATTACTATTGTTACCGTATACTTTTTGTTCCCTAAAAAGTTGATCCCCTGCGATGCCCATTACTGTGTTTAATATGTATCAGCGTTTCCCAAAAGTTTTGAACTACAGCTAGATACAAGGTTTCGCAACCCCCCTTATAAAAAAATACCTATTTCTTTGCAAACCAAATTTTATTTTTGATTAAAAATAAAGTTATTTGTTTAATTTTTACAAAATAAAAATGCAGAATAGTTATATACAGAAAAAATGTAATTTAAGAAAATTACAATTGTATTAATTGATAACTTGACTAAATAAAGTAAACTTTATTTCCACATATATTGTCCTTAGTGTGAAGGATGATGTTGTTTGTCATCACAGTAGCTTCAAATTAGGAGGTGATGATGTTAATTTTATTTTCAAATTTGGTTTCAGTCCAAATATGTTTCGATACTTATTTTTTAAGTACACAAAGGTTGAGAATGCAGCTACATAAATATAAGGTAATAAATATTGTATAGCTTTTTCGCTTACTCTTGCATACATTTTTTAACTGTGCAACCAAAAATTAACTGATGGTTTCAAACAGTATTTTTAGATCGGTATCACATAAAATCAAGATTATGCACCCGACTCACTCGTTCATAAATTTTTTTTTAATTGGTCATCTCTTAAAGACAGTTTACATTTTCTGTTTGACTAAAGATAACCATTCAATGCAAGCAACAGATGTGTATAAGTAGTTGTACTTTTCCAGTGATCGTAATATTGAGTTTGATTTATCTGACTGTTAGGCTAGCTGGTAATTTTTGAAATGTATTGTTTAACAAATCCGCTTTTCGAACAAATTTTGCCAATATATATGGGGGACAGAAGAGTTGAAACTAGTTTTTAAGAGTTAATTCATATTACAGTATTTCAGACCTAATTATAATTGTTGCTAAAAGGCTTTTTATAGAGATTTTGTGTTCACAAAAAATTTTCAATTTTATTTTTATCTGGCAAAATTTTTTAAAAGATTTTATTTCCTTGAAAATATATGTAACGTCTGAATGGAGAATTATATGTCCTCATTATTAAGAATAGGATATAATTTAATTTTCGTGTCTAATATGGATTTTTTTTTATAGTGTTGGACTTAGTTGAAAGCGGACGCAAAAAGGCGCTACCTAAAATTTCAAGCATATAGCAGAAGAACTGGGGGAGGACCAGCTCCCAAGCCCCTCAGTACTCTTGATGAAAGGGTTCTGGCATTGATAGGGAGCGATGCATTAAATGGCCTTCAGAATGTATGTGAAAGTAGAGTCTTTCCTGAGGTAATTAGTTGATTTTTCTTAGTTTCATGCAATATAAACTGTTGATGTTAATGTATTGCATTCACAGTTTTTTTGTGTGCCTAATTTCCTGTTTTAAATTGGAAATAATGATATAAAATTGATTAACTGCATTTTCAAATAGTATGCAGTCTTTAGTGGTATTTCAAGAAATGTCTTACCTACATAAAAATAACTTCGTACATGGAATGATTTGTGTGAAATTTTTATTGAAACCTTATAATTTACAATATTTCTCACAGCATAGTATTCAAGAACTACCTATAAGTTTATTAAGTTCGTTTATTAGGATTTCTGCTCTTTCTAATGTAAAGTATCTCATGCTAATAAAATGTTATCTGATTTTTACAGATGTTATGTGATTTATACTACAAATGTTAAGCAGCGGATGTTATGTATGTGATACCTCTTGCCCATAAGTAAACTTATTTTTTGAAATTAATTTTTCTTAAATGTTTTCTCTCAGTTTTCAATTTCTTTTTTAACACTCCTACATTACGAAAATAGTTTACCAAAAATCGTGAAAGAGTGTTTAACTGTGATTAATAAACAAAATTTCCTTTTCTTTCAGTTTCAACTTGATGACATGGAGGCGGAGACACCTGTGCCATCGACATCAGCTTCCAATCTAAGAGCGATTTCGACCTTTGAATTCGTCATACCAAGCACGCCTCAATTTTCAGAGGGTGAGGCTGACATATCTTTAACCAGTGGCATCACCAACTCTCAGGTGTTAATCAACACCAAACTTAAAAAGAGAGAGTGATGCCACAAATCAAAAGTGAGGGTTTCGGCGAAGAAAGAGCCAGAAAGTCGAAAAGCTTATGTCTCCAAACAAGGTCCAGCAGCTGTTGTCTGCTCAAAGAGCTACAACGTCTGCTCTTGAGGACATCAAGAGTATGATGCAAGAGAGAAATAATATTGAAAAGTGGAAGGCGGAGGAGATGAAGGAGCGAAACAATATTGAGAAAAGAAAAGCGGATGCTTTCGAAAGAATCGCAGAAGTTTTATCTCCCCATTTTGTTCAGTTTTTTTTAAGTTTATGTTTAATTTTTATATATATACAGTCGGACCCCGATTTAACGAATTCATCGGGACCGGAAATTTTATTCGTTGAATCGGGGTCATTCGTAAAATCGGGGTTCAAAAAAATTTGTTTTTTGAACATATGTATTGTTAAAAATTGCTAGTTATAAACGACTATCTAAGATCCGAAAGGAATTTCCAGTTTGACTCACAGTCCACGTGACAAACCCCCGGAAAATGACCTTGCAAGTGTAATGTCTTATTGACTCTGCCCACCTACCCACGACGAATTTTGTTTTTCCCTGTTGCTGGCTTTTCTTTTGTTTGAGACGAATATGCACTTTTTCTATTTTATTCCTCCCAAGAAAGATTTTTTTTCCCTTTAGAATCTGCCAATTACAAAAAAATGCAGTATTTTTCTGATCAAAATTAACGAAAAATAATTTTTCCGGATGCTGAAATAATTCGTTAATTCGGGGTTAATTATTCGTTAATTAGGGGTCTTTGACTCTGTTTTTGCTGGAGTTAAAAAAAAATTCGTTAAATCGCGAAATCCGTTAAGTAGGGGTTCGTTAAATCGGGGTCCGACTGTATATATGTAGACTTTCTTAGTGTAACATCTCAGAATATTACATCACTCTCCATTATGTAATGCTTTAAGAGATTTCATCATCCTTCTTGCCATTGAAAGGCGCTAGCCAGTCCAGAAGGGGAAGTCCCGAAGGGAAACTCTCGAATTTATGTAACTCTTGACTTTATACCATAGAACAATCTAATTCTTATTCACATGCATTCCGGAGACTACTGGGCGAAGGCAGATCTCACGAGCCATGTCAATAATGTTAACTGCTATATCCTTCTATCCTTTTTATTTCTATTAAATTGTTCTGTTTGTTAAATTATCGTCGTTATTTACTCCTATGCTGCACTAACTCCCACAAATAATGGGGGCGGGCTTGCGACCGTGATTTGAACTGCGAGCTGTAACTATTTTTGAACTTTGAAATCCCGCGAAGGGGATTTTAACCAAACAACTTCGAAATCCGGAGCAGGGGATATTTTTCAGCCAAATAACTTTTGAAATCCAGAAAAGAGGATATTCACCGAAAAAAAAAAACGAAATTCTGCGCTTGAGAATGAGCTTCAGATTTTGTTCCTGTTTTAAATCCCGAGTAGGGGAATCACCGAACTGTTCACCGAAATTCTACGCTCGTGGAGGATCAGGAAGAGTGCAGCAAAAAATCAGCGACTGGAGAAAAGCAGCAGCAGAGACCTCTGAACTCTCCTAAATCAGCAATAACCGGATCTGTCGCGAAGGACAGAATTGATCCAGAAACTTTCGAATCATCCTGAAATTATTGGAATATCCTGTGCAAATCAGCAAGGCAGTCAACTTTTCCGGGAAGTACAATCGTGAAATCCTCGGAGTCACCGAAAAAGGATACGAATCTGGTTTGAATCAACGAAACTTTGGATTACCATTGGACACTGAGAGTCTCTTCAATCAAAGTAGGAAATTTTCAATTATAAAAATTCAAAGAAAGAAGACCTAGTAAAAGTATTAGAGGAAATAGGAGGTACCGCAGACAGGAGCGATAATATCGTTAAATTAAAAGAAAAAATTGAATCTACCGTAACATTTAAGAATGATTCTTATTTTGTCAAAAATTTGACAACTAACGCCGTAGAAGAAAGAGTACAGGCAGCAGACAGGGAACTTAAACAAAGCGAAATTCAAGTTGAGTTAGAAAAACTAAAATTAGAAAGACTCGAGAAAGAAATGCTTTTATTAGAGGCGAAAAACAAAGCATTTGAAATTGACCCTCCCAAAACATTAAATGATACACCCGAAATAATCTAATTCATCTAAACTTGAAAATTTTAAGAAATTTGTTTCATCGTTGGAAAGAACTTTTAGTACAATAAACATAAATGAGGGGCTTAAAGCCGAAATCTTAAATAGTATGAAGGTGAAAAAGCAAACAGCATCTTGTTATACATTGAAGATGAGGATTTAAAAAACTATGAAAAATTAAAAGCTTTAATATTGCGCGATTTTCAACAAACTCCCAAAGAATGTTTGAATAACTTTAAAAATGCCTCAAAATTTAAAGAAGAAACATATATTCAATTTGCTACTCGCTTAAATTCGCATTTCGAGTACTATTGCAAATTACGTAAAGTTGAAACATTTAAATCATTATGCAACTTAATCATATCCGATAAAATAATTGAGACATTAAATAAAGATATGGCCAGTCATATTTTAATCCGCCAGGGAGAAAATTGGTTTAATCCTGTCGAGTTAGAACGAGAATTAGACATTTACACTACGTCTAAAAATATGCCTTACAGAGAAGTTTCCAATACCCGTAAATATGGGCAGAACACTTTTTTTCGCAGCGAGAACAGAGATTTCAGAAAAAACCACCCGGATCGTTTTTCTCCAACGACAAATAAACAAAATAGAGCGGAGAAACAATGCTATATATGTGGAGAAATCAATCAATTTGCGCGTGACTGCAAAAAGAGATTGAAAAAAACATATGATTCCAGATGCGATAAATCAGAAAAAAAATACCTCTCCCAGTGAAAACTTAAGAAACGAAAGCTTTAGTGTTAATTCCTGCAGACCATCTGGAGATAATAATTTTAAACCCGAGTTACAGTATGCTGAGATTTATTTGAATGGAAATCACCCGGTGAAGGCCTTAATTGATTCTGGGGCTCAAATATCGGTGATTAATTCAAATAAAATAAAAGATTTTCCTAAATCTAATATAATGCTGACGTCATGTTTTGGGGATGAACGGAAAGCGAAACTTATACAGATCCATATGTCTTTATATCCCAATGAGTCAGGGTTGAAGGTCAGCGCCGCTGTTTCGGATGAACTTAAAGTAGATGCAATAATAAATTCAACGATTTACGAGCAAATTAATAAAACTACAGTTGACAAAAAAAGTATTAGCACACTAAGCTAATTTAAAATTCTTGCAAGATAAAATAACCAAACTAATCCAAACTAGGATTTTCTTTACCTTTATTATAGTAAAAACAAAAGTAAGTGAAAATAAAAAGCACACTTGCTTTTACAGAATTTAAAACAAAAAAACATTATTATATTTTTGCAATAAAAGTATTAGCAGACTTACTGAAACAAAAAAAAAACATTTTTCATTATCGGTGATTTGCTTTTTAATATCTTGTATGCAATCCATTGGCCTTAATGACTGCTTCTAATCTTCGTGGCATAGATTCTACTAACTTTTTGGTAATATCTGAGGAAATATTATTCCAGGAATGAATCAATGTAGATTCTAAAGAAACTCTTCCCGTAATGTGGGTATTCCTTACTTCTTGATCTAGATGGTGCCAAAGATGTTCGATCGGGTTCAGATCAAGAGATTGGGGGGGAGTGCGTAGCCTTCTTGGTGCATTATAAAGCAACCATTCCCTTGTTACATTCGCGGAATGTTTAGGATCATTATCTTGCTGGAATATATAGGTGTCTTGGAGGCCAAATTTTCCAGCACTGCATTTCAAGTTACGGCGCAAAACCTCTATATACGATAAAGCTGTCATCCTACCATTAATAACTTCCAAATTTCCAACCCCATTATGCGCCATACAGCCCCAAACCATCACATTTCCCCCACCACGCTTAATTGTTGACAAGATATTTTTCTGATCAAGAGCAGTACCTTTTTTCCTCCAAACAGTTAAAATGCTTTTTGGCCAAAATATTTCAAACTTACTCTCAACAGAAAAAATAACTTGCTTCCAAAACTCCATTGGCTTACTTCGATAGGTCAGAGCAAACTCAAGTCTCTTTTTCCTATTAACCTCGCTAATAAAAGGTTTCTTCCTTGGCCTCCTACCCCGAAGACTACTCATATGGAGAAAATTTCTAATAGTTTGTGGCGTCACTGACTTGTCAGAAGTTGACGCAAAGTCGTTGGCTAAATTTCGAGCACTTTGAGTTGGATTTCTTAGGGCCATTTTAACAACTTGCCTCCTTTCCCTGTCATTTACTTTGACTGGGCGACCAGATCGGGGTTTATTTTTCGTGGATCCTGTTTCTTCCACTTTTTTAATAATGGAACGAACTGTTGAAAAGCTCAATTTTAACTTTTTTCCAATATCCCGATAACTTTTTCCTAATTCACGGAGACATATTATCTTTTCTCGAGTGGAGCCTGGAATTTCACACTTCTTCGGACTCATACTTAATGAATAGAGAAATTCAAAATAACACTGAACGTAACTTAATACTCTAGTCTTAGTACAAGTTATGAATCGGTTTCAGTAAGTGAATATAAGGTTTTATTCTTCTTATCTGTAGTGGTAGTAATGCAATTCGAGTGTGCCAATATTTTTTTTTGTAAAATAAAATTCGTTTTTTCTATGGAAATATTTTGTTAACAATGACGGGATTTTATATTTTGTGATTTAGTTTTCATTTGAAAATTGAGTGTAATTCTAAGAATGAAGATTTTTATGAATGTTCTTGTTTCAATATTGAGGATTCTTGCTCCTGCTTGCTTATTTAATATCAACAAGGTGTATAGTAATGATGAACTTGACTTATCACATGTTAATGACTCTTGTATTAGGAATGAACTGTCAGCGTTGATTAATAATTACAATCCAAACAAAATTAAAGACACTAAGTTAACAATGAAAATTATTTTAAAAGATGAAATCTCAGTATGTCAAAGGATTTGAAATAAACTTATGCGAACTAACATGTTTTATTTAAACCTAGCATTACGTTAATTACCATTGACCGCAAGAAACTAAACAGTATAACTTATAAAAATTAATATTAATTTAAAATTTTCTGTAGGTGTTTTTCTACTTTGTTTAAATTAAAGTCATTCTTTTATATATTTATGTATATGGAAGGCTTATATTATATATATTTTTAAATAAGAAATTTTTTGGTGTTTATTTTAATTTTTCGTTATTATTTTATTTTTAGATTCAGATTGATAAAAGTTCAATTCTCGCAAATATATGAGTGTGTATGCTACAATCTCAGGAAAGAAACATTCTTAACTTCGTTCAAATTTTTTTCCATTTCGATTCAATATTAGCGACTTTTTTGTATTAATACTTTCAGAACACAAAAAAAGTCCATAAAAAGTTTATTTCAGTAATAACATGAAAAATGACTAGTGCATAGCTTAATTTAAAATACTTCTTATACACTACTATGCAACTTCTTTTGAGAGAATTGACGAGTTTCTAGTCTTCAAGAATTTTAGCAGGATTCGAAGGTACTAAAATACGCCAATGACAATCTCATTGTGTAACCCCTAAACTTTTTCGGAGTTCTTGCTCTCTCTCTGCGACTCACCATCATTAATAACAGGCGTGTTCTTAGGGGGGGGGGTGCTGTCTTGAATAGTACAATAGTTATCTTTCGGGTCGGAGAGGATATCCCAATTTAAAGTAGTGTTTAAGATAATGCTCCAATTTTTGACTCCCTGTAAAGTTTACAGAGGGAGAGCCTCATTTTAAAAAAACACTAAACCCGCAGAAAAGCTCCTTCTTTTAATAGATAGCAATAAGGGCAAAACATTAAATTTGAGAAAAAACATTTAATTTGAAAAAAAAAAAAAAAATTTTCATAACAAGCACAAAATCTTTATTTATAAAGATTCTGATCTTTTATTTCTGGATAATGACATAAAAGAGAAAATAATATAAACAAGTTGATCAAGAATAAATCAGTTACATTACAGTACAACAACTTAAATCACAACAAATGACATTATATCTGGCGACAAAAAAGGTGGCTAAAAACAAATGCAAAACTGGTATTTCATCGTAGATGGAAAAGTAAACATTAAACTTAAAATGTCAGATAATTAAGATAAAGTTATTTGCTGGCATATAGTGTACAAAAGTACTTGTTTTTTTTTTTTGTAATTTGTTGCCGGTTCCTGAAACCTTTGAAAACTCTAAACTTTATTGCTCACTCTGAAATATCGCATGAACTAAGTACCTCTAAAGTTTTGAACTAATCCTTTAAATACTTGTCAAGAAATTTTAAAAAAATGTATACTATGTACAGTAGAGTGCCGGTTATCCAAACTGCTTGGAGCCGAACGTGGTTCAGATAGTTGGAAAGTGTTTAAAAACTAGTTTAAATGATTATTTATGCACTAACTTCCCTTCACACTTTTTCCAGGCTTAGGATTGGCAGTACTATATAAAATAGCTCTGGCGTGCTTAAGTTTTTTTTTTTTTTAATTTTTTGTGAGAAATTTTAAAAAGCAATTAAACAGCAAACATACGTACAACTTTTTCTCTCACATTACCTTCCCGTTGCCCTGGATTGAAGGGAACTCCTGTGTCAAAAGGCACATCGGCTCCGCAGATACTTATTTTTTCCAAGAATACATTCTCTTTGATGCACATATTGTGCAACACAGCACAGGCATTTATGATTTTTGCTGCAGTTTCTGATGAGTAATTTAGCACTCTGTGCTTCAAAAGCATGGGTGCAAGTTGGAAAAAAGGCCAAGACTGAAAATTTTTTGACTGAAATACCTAACATACACAATATCCCCTCGACTTATGCAAACTAAGAAAGCTTTACCATAATACATCATTAAATACTGTACAAAAAATATTTATGCATCTGTCTTTTGATAAAATAACAACAGGACAGAAGAAAGTAGACCAATAACGTAGACCTAAAAATATTTTTACGGACAGAAAAAAAAAATTCCGATTTTCGTCTTCGAGTCAGTTTTGTTTCCGTCTTACTTCCGTCCGCGGACATTTTCGAAAGACGGAAATCCGTCCTGTGGACGGAAGACTTGCACCCATGTTCAAAAGGCACCGAAATCTACTTTTCAGTGTTCCATTGCATTGTTTAACAGTATCCCTGAAAGAAACGTGCCTCCTATTGTACTCTTCCTCAGAGGAAGAAAAGTTGTCCCCACTGATGGGAGTTAGCAGCCATGGCTCAAGAGGATATCCAGAATCTCCTATTCGAATAAACAATAGACAACAATTAGGCTATGAATATTATAATACTATAGTTACATTCAGAAATGAGATTAGTAAAAGCCATTTCTTTTATATTAATACAAAAAACTGATACGTTTTGTCTCAAATACATCCTTTAGATGAAACTATCACAAAAATTTAAAAAAATTATGTTATTGAATTAATTTAAAAATTGAGTAAAAAACGAAATATAATTTTAAATCTACTCTTTTCAATATGTTTACATTCTGTATTAGACTTTTTTGACTAATATTTTTTTAAATAAAAGTTGCTAAATATAAATTATTTTTAAATGAAATAAATTAATTTTGCAACAAAAATTTTTACTGACATTTTTATTGAGCTGGGGTAATGATAGTGGTTCTGAACCTGTACGTTGGTTAATGGATTTGTGTCTATTCTTATGGGACAAATTTATAAAAACTTCTTAATGAAAAACAATAAGTGGAGAAAAGTTTTTTCGAATAGAAAACGGTTAATTGATCTTAAATTTAAATAATATGTACACACATGATTAATAAATATAAGAGCTATTACCCAAGAACCATGTGTCGTTCAGTTTGGCTTGTTGAAGCAATCATCGTAGTTCACTCGATTTCCAAACGTACGAGTCATGACTGCTGCCAGGGAATCTTGCAGAAATATTCAAAATGTTTTGCTGCATATCAACAACCTATAAATATTGAAGTTGTATTACATTAATGGTTATTATATTTGATGAGAACATGTACACATTACAAATTGACTGTAAATGAACTTAAATAACAGATACAAGCTAAAGATAGACTTGAACAAGAAATAATTTTTTAAAAAAATATGTCTTACAAGTTGAACATTAAGTGAATGGAAAATTTTTCCGATTCACATAGTTCTGTTCCCTGTGAGCTTCGTCATCTTTAGGAGCAATTATTGCAATGTGGGTGCAATCGATTGCGCCTATCACACCATAAAATCCAGAGTATTCGAAAAACTCTTGTTTTAACAAGTCATGTTCACTGAAAAAGTTTTTAATGTATACTAAGATAAAAAACTGATTCTATTTATTTAGCTTATAAAAATTTAAGTAATAAGGTATATAAAATTCTACAAAAATGTACCAAAAAATAGTGTACCTAAAGGGGAATGACAGGTTTATTATACTGAGTTTTGTGTTTTTTAATGGACAGCATGTATGGCATAATATGATTAACTCTTAATATCTATTAACTTCATAAAGTTTGAAAACATTTAGGCTGACTCCATATCTTGAGTGCTAGCTGGTGTATTGGCTTAGTCATTTTTTTTTTTTTGCACCAGATTCTATGTTTTACAATCATTTGGATTTCTAAATTCTTATTTATCTATGCTAACACACAACTATAAATTATGTTAAGTAAATATTTTGCAGGAAAAAAAATGTTTTTCTCAATGATAAGATACAGAAAGTGGCACAATTTGCTACGATAAGTTAAAAAATTTAAAATTAGCCACTTAAAAAAGAGACTTATTTTTAAAACACTTATAAGAAATGGAAATATCTTTCAATAAATCAAACGGAATAGAATAATCTTGATAAAATGTATCTGTATATTCTGTTTGTTTAACAAAAGCAAGATTTTAAACAAACAATGTTACATAAAATTGTCCTAAATTCTAATAAGGTTTCTTGTTTCATTACAAAAAGTTTGTTCGGTTTAAAGCAAGTATAATCTTACACTAAAAATATTTTATAAGCATAAAAAAGTTGTTAATGGAGTATAACAATTACCTTGTCTGAAGAGGAAATCTAATATAATCATTCATCACACTGTTGAGGGCAGATGAAACACTTAGAATACAATTGCTCACACTTTGCTGAGACATGCAAACAGTGAAGTCTTGGTCCATGAACCTTTGATAGGACCCTGACGCATAAAAGTTGAGGGCTGTGATTAACTAAAAAAAATTAAGTTTGAGTTACAACAGTATTTCTTTACACTTATAAGTATTTTCCTAATAAATTGGTTATTACGAACTAAAGGAAGAGTAATATTACAAAAAATATAACATATTAATATATACTTAAACTCTACCTGAAATTAAGTGTCCTTTACTCATAAGTTACGACAAGTAATTTAAGTTATTCATGTTAGTATCTTAATATTACTTTGCCCAATGTATGAACAAATTTACCCTCATTTGGGTGGTAAAATATATAAACATATTTATATTTCCTTTACTAACTAATATTTTCACGCAGAGAACAAAAACAATAACATTGTTAGTGAGGAGAGAAATATTTTTAAAATAAGAAAATAAATATAAATGCAACAAGCAAATTTTTCCAAGTTCTAAAATTTAATTGATGACATAATACAGTCAAGAAAATAATACTGAAATGTTTAATAAATTTTAATTGTAAACTTCAATGTCAACTACATTTACAGTATCTTAAGATATTTCAGAATTGTATTGAATGAAGTTATATAAGTAGCAATGCAGTGCCGATCAAAAACCAACCCGTAAAATGTATAAATAATGTACTTGGAATCTATCTCACAGTCACATGTAGTAACATAATAAGCAGTTAATTATTTCAGTAAGTAAATTCGGTTCATGAAATCAGTAGGTAAGTGTAAATATCGGTTCATCATTTACTGATTTAAATTAATTTTGAGAAGAAAAATATATACAATTAGTGAATTATTTTTAGGTTGGTGAAACATTGTAATTTAATAATAAATTAATAAGATAGAAAAAACTATGATTCTTTAAGCAAAACATTATACAATTGCACACTAACTTAATTTACAATTAAAAAATCCTAGTAAAAAGTCAGCTTTAGATCATCAAAAATTCATAGTTTAGATTACCAAATCAATTCAATTAGTAAATATTACAAAATAAAAAATCAATTTGTAATTCTTACTTTCGTTTCAACAGAAAAAGCGTTTCTTCTGCAACTTCGTGGAGCTAGCATTGGTCTAAGCTTTTCGCAAAGCTCTAAAAAAATGTGTTTATTTACGGAATAAAGAGAAATAAAACGTTTATCGCTCATGTGAAGTGCGGGAAATCTTTCAGGTATTATTTCTCGCTTAGGAACTCGATTTATTTCCTCTTGAACAAGAGCGAGAGCTAATAATTTGCTGAGCGCCATGTTTAAAATTATAAACAAATCCCTCGATTCTCTCTTGGAACGACGATTCTAGGTGCCGGAGACTGGTTGGAATGAAACCGATTCCAATTCCAGCCAGGAAACTCTTTNAATAAATTACTGAGCGCCATGTTTAAAATTATAAACAAATCCCTCGATTCTCTCTTGGAACGACGATTCTAGGTGCCGGAGACTGGTTGGAATGAAACCGATTCCAATTCCAGCCAGGAAACTCTTTCCAAGGTGTTCGTGGTGTGGAAAAATAATTCCCGTTGGAACGTGACGTCATTCCCAGATGGAATTTCATTCCATGGAGCTCATGGTAGGGTCCCTGGCTGGAAAGTGAAACTGGGAAAGTTTGGTTTCATGAATGCTCAATACCGTACCATGAACACTCCCTTGGAATCAGACATTCCACGATAACTCGCTCTCAGGGCGTGGCTAAAATTTAACCAATCACACAATTTACTTTAGATTTTCTTTTTGAGTTTGGCAGCATTAGCATGAGTAAAACGAAACGAGCTTCTGCTATTTAGATAATATTTTTGACTACTTATTGTTTTCTTTTTATAATGTTTTTTGTTTTCATTAGACTAAAAAAACATGAACTGCGAATACTTTGAAATATTCTTTAATTTATTATACATATAGTTTTATTAATTAAAAACTGTCATATTTATCATGTATAATTCATAAAATAAAATCATTTTTTCATAATAAATATTTCTGATATATCCCTTAATACGTTTTATTATTTATTTTAAATATTTTTTTAAAAGTACAACTCTTAAAATAATGATCATATTTTAATGAATTAAGATTCAAAATTTCGTGCCTGAGAACTGCAAGTAGATAGATTACTAATTATACAGGTTTTTAAATCAAAACTAATTTCCATAAAGAATTCAAATTTTATCAGACAAAAAAATTAACGCTTACCTTGATCTCTTTGAAATTAATTTAATTTCAGAAAAGTTCATTAGTTTTCAATTACAATTGTAAATTACTAAAAAGTTACTACTTTGCTTATTACTTTGGTTTATTTGTTACATCATAAAAGTGTCTGTTTTTACTGATAGTTAAATAAATATGTTCACAAGAAATTAATTTCTAGAACTGCGTAAATTTTTTTTCGTGATTTGTAAAATCATTTTACGTATGAAATACTTAAAAATTACAGTTCAGGGAACTACTTCCGCAGCTTTTATAGTATATATTTTAATGGAAGAATGAGAATAAAAATTTTTAAAATGAGTAAGAGAAGAAATAAATACAAATTTCATAAATATTTTTTGAAACGTTTTATTCTTTTTTGTATTTCTTATTATAAATAAATTGTTTACTTTATAATACATCATGCCTGTAAAAAATTCTTTTAAATGTGCTGCCATTTGTGTATAGTATAAAGAACTATCGTTCGAAAGGAAGTTAAATATTGTTGAATTAAAAGCTCATCGGAAGAAAATTAAAAAAAGAAATGATTGGAACTTCAGAAAAAGGTATTGGCCAAGTAATACATCCCGTAATAATAACATAGAAATAGTAACAATTATTATATAATGAGAGCATAATTATTTTTAGTTTGCCGTAATTTCTTAGTTAACTATGAAAGTATCTTTTCGTTCACGCATACTAATGAAACAAAACATTTCTCTTTTAATTATCGTCTTGAAAATGGCTTGGGCACGTTTATCTTTTAGAAATTTTGTTATCTTCTCTTAGGAAATAGAAAAAAGTTAAGACATTCATCGATGAAATATCGTATTTAGTCCTTAAAAATTCATCATTCCCTCCTTGGAACGACGATTCCAGGTGACGGAGACTGGTTGGAATGAAACCGATTCCAATTCCAGCCAAGAAACTCTTTCCAAGGTGTTCGTGGTGGGGAAAAATAATAGACAGGGACAGTAATGACGTATTTCATGACGTCAAACGATGCGTCCTTCCAATTTCGTTCCAAACATTCTGTCGAACGATCCATTTAAATGGCATTTCCTATGTCAATTTAAGACGGCAAGATTTTTAGTTGTTTATTGACATAAATAAAATTATATAGCGCTTTTAAGAGACTTATTCCTAATTAAAGTAGTTTTGTTTATACGGGATATCAGTAGATTTTGTGAGTTAAGTGTATTAAATGCAATTAAAAAAAGTTTCAAAATAGTTATGTGTTTCGCTCCAGACTGTAAACATTATAGTGAAAAGAATGGATGCAAATTTTTTACATTTCCATTAAAGGAGGCTGAAAAAAAAATATGGATCAGAAACATCAGGTAAGTTATCTTTAATTTTGATGTATGAAAATTTAAGCGTCAATATTTTTAACTCTTGTTTCATGTTTATAATAATGTCTTATTTTATTTAGAATTTATTACATATTCTTGACCTACATGTCATTTTTTTCTTCAGTTATGGAAAGGCATGTATTGTTTTACAACGTTCTGAAAATAATTTTTAATCTATAATTAGATCGTATTTATCAATACTAATGTCTGTTTATTTAATTATGTCTGATGATAAAATTTGTAGTTATTGTAAACTTGGTTTGCTTAAGATTTTCTGATTATTGCTGCTAATTCTCATAAGCTTTAGTTTTTAACTACTAAATAGGAATAAATTATGTAACTAACTTATTTAATATGTATACATATGGTTAAATCTGCACAGAGTTTTAGTTTAAACTCAGATTTATTTTGNATTGCAAGAGCTAGGATTCATGTTGAGAGAGCGATTCGGCGAATTAAAGTTTTTAAAATCATGCTATTAATACCCAATTTTCTTTTTCCTTACAGTACCAAAATTTTGCAAATAGTTGTAACCCTTACTAATTTTCGACCTCCTTTAATAAATGAAGTAAAATATCTTTATGAAGCCTAAATATATCTATTCTAAATTATGTTTAATATTATTTTAAATTTCTAATTTTCATTTTAAAATGTGAGAGGAACAATATTTTTAGGTGTTATATATGAATTTATCTTAAAATCTCAGATTCCTATTTTATTCAATAAGAAAGTGCAACATGAATTTTTTTAGAATTCTTTAGAACATACTTATCCCATACATAAACTTTTTATGTAACATTCATATTTATTAATCTATGTATTCACATAGGTGTTTAAATTTTACTTATTCAATAATATTAATTTCACATGCATTTCAAATAAATATAATTCAAATTTTTAAGAAATTTTTTAATTTAGAAACTTAACTCTTTTTTTTTTTAATTAATGTATGTATACATATTTAGTTATACAGCTTTTATATTTGGCAAATGTTACTGTTATCACTTTTTATGGAATAAAATTTGCATTTGACAGTCTAAATCAAAATTTTTAAAATTACCTTCATAGTGATATTTTATTTGCTACAGTGCTTTGGCTTACGTTGAACGCAACATTCAAGTCACCATTATCCAAATTTATTTTTAATTTCCTAATACTAATACCTACAGTTTAATTAGTTGTAAATATATTTTAAGACCTGCCAACTCTCAAGCTTTTGTTTAAGTTTTATATAATTTATTTTCCACTTCCTATCATTTTAGTAAATTTACCAATAAATTTGAGCTATTTTAAAAACGTGTCTCTTAAATGTTTTATAATTTTAACTAATTTACCTGACTTTATTCATGCTCCTTACGTAACTTTTTAATTTGTTTTAAAACCCTTTGTTTGATGCAATTCATCCTCTTTTAAACCTTGCGCCACTAAACTTTATATTCAAAACAATTCTCGCAGACTATTGCGTCCACCCTCAAGATATTAAAGTATTTTCACTAGCTTTTTTAATTGTAAGTTACGTATAGTTGATCAATTCATCTGAACTCTAATAAATTAATTTTTTTTTACTTAAATGAAGCATAATTTGTATCATAATTTGAAACTGTTGTCAATAGTTACAGTGCTGACATTTTATGTTAACTTATATTTCTATTTTGTTGTACATTAGTATTTTCTATATGTTTTGAGTGATATGTAAATCTATATTTATAAAGTCTGTGTGTAAACCTGCTATCAACAGAGTTCACTATCATTTTTTGTTCACTAATAAACTTGTATCTTTGTTTACATTAATGTGTTTATCTGTATGAAATATAATTTAGATACAACTTAAGTTTGGTGCAATACATCCTCTTATAGACCTTGTGCCAGTAAACCCTATATTCAAAACAATTCTCTCAGACTATTGCGTCCAACCTTTCAGATATTAAAAGTATTTTCACTAGCTTTTTTAATTGTAAGTCAAGTTTCGGAGTTAGAAATTTTCTGAAGCTGGCGGGTCTGTATAATCGTAATAGTTTTTCAAAGTCTCATTTATCTTTTTTAGAAATATATTTCGATGTTGATAACAATAAAGCTATATTTATATAAAATTGTACTGTTGAGGATTTCATCTAAACTCTAATGAATTTATTTTTATTTTAATGAATTTATATTTATTTTTATTATGAATTTATTTCTGATATATTCCTTGAGTCGTATGCGACTCCACCCTATGTTGGGTTGACCAAGAAGCATGAGTTTATGAAAAGTGGTTGGCTCCAGCTCAAGGATCCAGTGGATCCCCGATCTCGCTCTAAATGGGAATTTTATAGTCATGTCTGAATCTTGAAGACTCAGATTCTGCTCCCTCATTTTCTCGATCAGGGTCATATATCTCACTGGTAATATCTTCGGGAACGACGTACAGGATGACCCTGGAAATGGACTTAAGGGATAGAGCATTCTCCTCCGAATGAGGTGCACTTAGTTCGAATCCCAGTGATGGCTGGTTGATATGAATTCCACACCCGACTCGCACCAACAACAGTGTTGACGTAAAATATCTTCAGTGATAGACGGATCATGGATTAGAGTCCCCTTGCTGGATTTACAAACAATTCCTTACGGCAAGATGACATCTATACTTTAAAATTAGAGCTTTGCCCTTAGTATAAGGCACTTAAACTTTAGATTTTTTTATTCATTTTCCTTGGCAAAAGAGTTCCAAAAAACATTTTTAAAATAAAAATAAAAACTGGAAAAGTACAGTGCGCAGCACAACAAAAAGAACTATTTAAGCAGTCTCTCCAACTCTAGAGCTGCTCCAGCCAGCATAAGGGAACGACGTCTCCATAACAAGCTCTAAATATCTTCAAATAAAACAATTGTATTTCCTTTATTTTTCTATTATTTCTATAAAAATCACTATGTAATTCTCTAAGGCATCTCAGGTGAGTCTTTTTTGGTCTCTCAAGGGGCTTTTTTCCAGTAATGAGCATTTTAAATTCAGCTGTTCCATCAAATTAGGGTTAGAGTACCCGGCGGCCATGTTTATATGATTTCCAATGTAGAGCGACTTCTTCGCCAAATTCATCAATATTTAATTTTATTTAAACTAGTTCATTTTTACCTCAAAATATTTCTTTTACACTGCTCAAGCGATTTCCTATTATAATATATATATTTTTTAATTTTGGTCGACTGGTTCTCTTTTAAACAGTTATCTACTTTTATGTGTCCTGTATTTAACATAGCTTTTCGCTATACTATTGATCAGCAAAAGTTTAAACATTGACTTTAAACATCCTTAAACTAATGTTAATCTCAAATTTTTAATTATATTTTTTAATAGATAATACTTTAAATAGTTTGTAATTGTATAAAATTAATATCTTCTAATTATCTCATTTCTATGATTTTTTTAAAATATATCCACTTTCCTTAAAATCATCGGTGTTCTACCACATAACAAATCAAAATAAATAATATGAATAAAGATAGTTAGTTTTTATCATTCCATTTCATAGCTCACTTTTCCTTTTGTTTTTTTTCTATCAATATAATACTGCAATAGTCTACTCTACAATTGGGAACAAAATAGATGAACTATGCCAACAGATTCAAGAATTACGGAATACTACACCAACGTACAGTGGAGTTCTTAAAAGACCTCCTCCAATCATTTTACCAGCTAGCAAAGACTGCACAACAGATGACATTATGAAAACAGTTACGACCAATGCGAATAAGCCAATAGTGAAGAAAATATACAAAAATGATAAGATAGTGGAGATAAAATTCTACAGCAACAAAGACAAACTAACAGAATGTATAAAAAATACTGGACTACCATATAAGGATAAAGTCAAGCAATTGAATTCATGCATTTTATTTAATGTACCAACAACCCATAATGACGAGGAAATATTGGACAGAATCAAGCAAAGTTCTAAATATCACGATGATTTGGACGAAGTGAACATCATAAAATCAATCTCACACAAAGCTGACAAAACCAAAAAACACGTTATCCTTAAGGGGTCTTATACCTTTTAAAATCTAAAAAAAAAAATCCTTTTTTTTTATGATGTAATTCAATAGAGTTAACTCATGTGCGTCGAATCCAACCAACCGCGTGTCCAAATTCAAATTATTAAGCTCACTACGAAAGAAACTGTAAACGGGCGTAACCTACTTTTTGACAAGCAGAGAACAGCTGATCACTGTTTACATTTTTTTTGACAAGTAATTTGATTTTTACGACAATAATTCAATTTTAAAAAATAATTATTATTTAAAATTAAAGGAAATATTATGTTTGGAATAGTAACTACAACTTTCATTAATACTTTGCATTCTTGTATGTTTACATTTTAGAATAAGCTGAAATTATTCAATTACAATTTTTTTTCGTTTGTAAAGGATTTTACTGCTTGTTTTCAGTAAATATCGTATATTTTACATTTTAATTAGTGTATATTAATTATTTAAAACTCTATTTGAGTTATTTATTTGTTACAAGCATATGTCTTCGCAAATCAAAAGAGCTTCAGGCTCTCGTCCAAAGAAACGTAAGTTTTATGAAAAACTTCGATCTAATGCTCAAAGAGAAAATCTTTTGAGTGCACCAGCCAAAAAGCTTGCTAGGACTGATGATATGGAATTGGAGCAAGAAAAAAAACGACTTTTCTGGATATCGAATAATTGACATAGACATTCTGAAAAGCATTGTAACAAATTTTATGTGCTTCAAATTGTGTAATAATAATATAAACATCGGGGAAGAGTGCCAGAGAGGTTTGGCCTCTAAATATATTGTGAACTGTTCAAATTGTGGTAACGTAACAGCATTCTGGAATGGTCAAATGCTAGGAGAAAAAGAGAACATACCTGAAATAAACACGGTTTGTTTATGCTATGCGTTGTGTGGGACAAGGACTTGCTGGAATGGAGGCATTTTCCTCTGTCATGGAATTACCACCACCAATAGCTGCTAAATCATATAACAAAATTGTTGACAAAATAAAACTTGCAACATATGATGTTGCTCAAAATTCCATGAAGAATGCTGCCTTAGCCGAGAGCGTTGCTTCGAATGGCTCTGTTGAACTTACAGTTAGTGGAGATGGGAGTTGGAAAACTAGAGGACATTCATCTCTTACTAGTGTATGTTCATTAATTGGTTCGGAAACAGGACAAGTTGTAGACGTTGAAGTCATGTCTTCATATTGTAAAGGATGTGAGTTCTTGTCGAAGCAACAACATTCTCCTAAAAAAAACTTGAAAAGCACAAAAATGTGCGCCAACGTAATCACACGGGATCAGTCGGAAAGATGGAAGTGGATGGAATGGTTCGAATTTTCAAAAGATCAGAAAAAGAACGTGGCGTGAAATATGTAAAATATATTGGTGACGGTGACACTAAGACATTTTTAAATATTAAGAACTGTGAACCATATGGATCTAATGTTTCAATAGAAAAAATTGAATGTGTGGCACGTATACAAAAGCGTATGGGTACACGGCTACGCAATTTTAAGAAAGATTGCAGAAGTAAAAAACTATCTGATGGAAAACCTATTGGTGGCAAAAATAGGTTGACGGACAAAATCATTAACGAAATTACATCCTATTATGGAAATGCCATTCGAGAGCATAAAAATGCATTACCAGACATGCAAAAAGCTATTTGGGCGATTTTTTATCATAAGATATCTACAGACTCGGAACCAATTCATGATTTTTGCCCAGATGCCGAAGATACATTGTGCAAATACGTAAAAGCCAAGCATAATGGGGATTCATATGTGCACAAAAATTCCATTCCTGTGGCCATAATGGATGCGATAAAGCCCATATTCAAGGAATTGTCCACCCCAAAATTGCTTAGACGCTGCCTCGGAGGCAAAACGCAGAATGCGAATGAATCTTTCAATTCAACGATATGGAGAATTTGTCCAAAAATATTTGGAGCAAGTCGCAAAATTGTGGAAATTGCAACTTATGAATCGATGGTTCTCTTCAACGAGGGACATTCTGGTCGATCTGTTGTTTTGGATAGACTAAAGTTAGCTCGCAGTGATTTCTCTTACAATGCATTTCAGAAGACTGATACTAAACGTGTAGCTGGAGCAGAACGAAGAGCTTTATTTGCAACTAAGGAGCATAGAAAGAGCTTGAGACTATCAAAATCAATACACGAGGAAAATGTTCTAGCTCCTATGCTGCTGGACAATTCTAATTTTTATTTTTTAAATTTATATTTTTAAAAACTATTTTTTGACATTATAGTTACAATTCTATAAAGTGTGCAACAGTGTTTTTTTTTCTTTTGCGAATACTTTTATAAACAAGTATTTATATATGTCTACTTTATTGAGGTAAGTTTTGAAATATTTTTTTAAGATATTTTGTAACTTGTTATTTTTTCAAACATTATATTTATTTAACCTATTAATTAATAAACACTACTTATATCTTGGTACATTAGAATTAATTCATCCATAATGTACATTATTGTTTACATTTTGCTGTTTTTCTCAAAACTTGAAATTTTCTTCTTGCGCGCATGATATCTCATAAACCGCTACAGATTTTTCTTCCAAATTTTTACCACACTAAATTTATGAGTATATCTTTAATTTGAATCAAAAAATTAGGATATATTATTGTTATTAAAGAATTAAATTGTTTAACTCAAAAAATTTATAAAATTATACAATTTCAATTTGAAAATTTATAAAAAATTTAATTTTAATTTTTTTTGCCTATTAATAATTCAGATTGCTCGTTATGCTATTTTCTGTTTATTTTATAAGTTTCAAGCCTAAATATTCAATATTTATTGAGAAATCCTGCGCGCAAGCCCTAGTGTCAATAATTATTTTTCTCTCGTTAGTCTTAAAATTATTGATCATAAATTAAAAATTATTTTAATTAATCTAAATTTAATTTTATTTGCATTCACACACTACTGTTTTCTACACTCACACATATTTTTTGAATAATTTGCTATGAAAATAAGTGAGTTAGAATGATTTAATCAGGCATCAAATTTTTCATAAAATATAGCTTTTTAAAAGGTACGAGCCCCCTTAAAGTCTCGCATCCACTAGCTCTCCATCTACTTGACATAAACTATATATATATTGGTTTCAACAAATGTTACATAAAGAAAAGGATAACCCTCTTACGCTGCAGACACTGTCAGCTCATAGGACATCACCAAGATAATAGTAAAAATCAAGTATCCTGTGAGACATGTGGGGAAAATCATCCCAAAGAAAACTGCACAAATAAAACACATTCGTGTATCAACTGTTTAGAATCAAACCAACGCTACAAAAAGAATCTCAACTACCATTATACCGCAGCGGATCCAGCGTGTCCGAGCTACCTAAGAGCACTGGACGATCTCAAGAAACAACAAGCTCATCAGCAGAATATCTTCTCAAACCAGTATCTGAGATACTAACTCAGTCAATAAGACACTTTCCATCCAAAACAGACTTCGAAGTTAAAGCCCGCCAGACTAAAAACTTCTATATATACGTTAAATTTTTATATCATTTTTATTTATTATTTCTTTAAAATTTTATTCTTTATTAATTTCTATTTTCCTTAATTTTCTTACATTTCAAATATTTTCTCTTTCATTCAAAACTTTAATTTACTATTCTCTTTATTTAACTAACAGTAAACAAAAATATATATATATATTAATTTAATTCTTTATTCTTACAAAATAATAATAATTTACGATAATAATAATAACATTAGTTGTCATAAACTCAAAATTGGGTGGACTGTTCACACAATTTCACTTTACTGTTTATTAACCCCTTAACTTGTGCGTTCGAGTTAATTCGAGAGCGCTAAACTGGCCAATCTTTGCACACTCGAGATAATTCGAGCGGCGTTGTATTTTATGCTGCTATAGTTTTTCACTATCGAATAAAATCGCGAATTGAAAATAACAATGTGAAAGCTATGAAAAAAAATCTTCTTATTGATACACTGCTGGCTACCGTAAATGCAACACCCTGAAGGGAAAAATGCAAATAACATGAAATTTACAACATGCATTAGCGGAGGTGAAATATGCAAATGATTAGAATTTCAGCACATTACGCGCGCCTGTGGCGCCACTTCAAAGCCTTGGAGATTTCGACGATTTCAAGTTCGGCAATTGTGTTTTTCTTGTGTTTTTTTTTCCTTCAAAAAACGATCCATTATGCCTCGTAGAAAACAGCTATCATCTTTTGATCAAGTATCCGAGTTCGACAGAGGAAGGATAGTGGCCTACCGATATTGTGAATTATCTTTCAGGGAAATCAGTAGTCGTGTTGGACGAAACCAAACAGCTGTAATGCGGATATGTGATCGTTGGATGCAGAAGAGTATGACGGACCGACGTGTTGGATTGCATCCATCTCAGTGCACCACTTCACATGAGGACAGGCGAATTGTTCGCATGGCAGTGACTGATCGCTCAGTCACATCACAAACCATAGCACAGCACATTCAGTCTGTAACGCATCATCTAGTGTCTGCGCGTACCATTCGACGCCGTTTACAACAGAGTGGTCTGTCCGCAAGACGTCCATTGTTTCGTCTACTCTTGACGCACCGCCGCCGCCAATAGTGCGATGAAAGAAGGATGTGGACGACAGAATAGAGTGAAATTGTCTTTATGACGAGTCACGCTTCTGTTTGCATTCGAGTCTGGAGACACCGTGGAGAGTGGATGCTGAACAGCTGTGTTATGCACAGCAACACTGGTCATGCACCGGGTATTATGGTATGGGGCGGTATTGGATATCACTCTCGCACTCCTCTAGTACACATTACCGGTATTTTAAACAGCCAGCGCTACATCTCCGAGGTGCTGGAGCCAGTTGTCCTTCCTTACCTTCAGAGCTTGCACACAGCCATATTTCAACAGGATAATGCACGACCACACGAGGCACGCATTGTCCAAGGGTTCTTCGTCAATAGCCAGATTGAGTTGCTTCCCTGGCCAGCTTGCTCTCCGGATCTTTCGCCGATAGAAAACATGTGGTCCATGATTACTCAACGATTGACCCAGATTACATCCCCAGTTGCAACACCAGATTAACTTTGGCAACTGCTTGGTTTGCTGTACCCCAAGAACATATTCAAGGTTTCTTTGAATCAATGCTGAGACGTGTGGTGGCAGCGGTGATCTCCAACAATGGCGGCTACTCTGGCTAATGATTTTGGCAGGAACCACACTTCAAAGAAGTGTATTAATTTAATCATTTGATACTTGGTCAACATGTTATCTACAAAATAAATTTTGTTGTGATATCTCGTGTCTTTCTTGGCAATTTGGGTGGCCAGCAGTGTATTTGGGAACTTTGGAGCTATTGAGCAAATTTGACCCTTTTCTTGCCGAACGTATAAAAAATTATGGAAATAAAGGCAAAGGATTTGCATACTATTTATCAGCTTCGATTTGTAATGAATTTATATCGATTATGGGATATAGAGTTTTAAACAAAATAACTGCAGAACTAAAAAAAGCGAAATATTTTTCAGTAAGTGTTGATTCAACACCAGACATTTCTCACGTAGATCAGCTGACATTTGTTATTCGACATGTGAACGACGGAATTCCCATGGAACGTTTTTTGGGAAATTATTCCAATCGAAAGGCATAAATCTGAGTACTTGTCTGATACTGTTGTACCTTTTCTTAATAACAAAGTCATAAATATAAGTGATTGACAAAGGCAAACATATGATAACGCTCCACATATGACAGGTAAGTACTCAGGTTTACAAGCAAGGTTAAAGGAGAAATGTCCCACTGCAATCTTTGTTCCATTTCTAGCATATAGTTTAAATTTGGTTGGTGCGCAAGCAGCGGGATGCGTCTTAGAGGTAATAGATTATATCCAACTTTTACAGAAACTTAACTCTTTTTTTCTCCAGTTCTACCTGTGGCATCAGCCAGATTAACTGTAACTGTGTATTAACTGTTTAGTTTTAGTTTCAGTTTGCATTTATGTTTAGTTTCAGTTTGTGTATCTCGTTAAGTTGTTATTAAATGTGTTTGCGAGATGCTAGATCCTACTCATTTATTTAATATGTACTGAAATAATACATAACAACACATGGTGGCAGCGGTGGGAGTCGAACCCACGCCTCCGAGGAGACTGGTGTCATGATGTAATTTCAGAATATCGAAGGAGAGTCAAAACTTACTGCGCTAATTTGTTTTCTTTTACCGCGGTGGAATACTTTGACAGAATGCTTACGATCTGGGGTTGTGGTAAAACGTTCATCGGATACTAGGTGGTCCGCCCATTCAGATGCAGTAACAGCATTGCAAAAAAGCTACGGAAGAATAATGACTGTCCTTCAAACATTCGAAGAAAACAGAGACGAGCTTCCAGAAACTAGATTCGATGCTCGTGGCCTTCTGAAGAAGTTGGAAAATATTGTGTTAACAGAATTTTGGAGTGATGTGTCATCCAGAATAAATCAGAGGTCAATAAGTATACAGAAGAAAGACCTTCCACTCGATGATGGTCTGAAATTAATTGAATCCTGGATTGCTTTTGTGTGCGAGCAAAGAGAGAAGTTCTGTATCTATAGAACTATTTCCAAGAAAAATTTTCCTGATTGTTAATATAAAGATGAGACGAAGCGTACTTCACAAAGAAGTTCTCGTTTGACATTTTATGATGTTGAAGGGAGAGATGTTTTATTACAAGGTAACGAAAGATTTAAAGTTGAAGTTCTCCCAGTTATTGACACATTAATTAGTCAAATAAAATCTCGTTCAACAGCGTATGAACAAATTACTGATTTGTTTGGATTTTTTTCAAATTTGAATTCTTTAAATACTAAAGAGTTAATGCTTCACTGTAATAATTTATGCAGATTTTATACCTATGATTTGAATGAAAAAGAACTAGTACTAGAATTAGAGCACTTCAAGCATTATTTGGCCCAGGAGAAAAAATTAGGACAATTAGGCATAAATGACAAGTATAAAATAGTGAAAAACATTAATCTCGAGGATACATTTTTAAACATTGACATTTCATTTCGAATTTTTTTGTCACTCATGATAACCAATTGTAGCAGCGAACGTTCATTTTCGAGACTAAAATTGGTAAAAAATGAGTTAAGAAATAGTACGATCCATCCAAGAATGATTGAGTCATTGGTCAACTATGAGTATTGAAAATGATGTCTTACAAGAAATTGATTTGGATGATGTAATAGCCTCTCAAAAAGAGCTTAAGAGAGCTCTCAAAAAGCACGGAAAGTACTGTTACCATAAATTTTCGATAAAAATAATGTATATAAGCTTTTATAATTAATTTATATGTTTTATACTCTTAAAATAAAATAATTTCAAAATTGAATTTTTTCTCTAAATTTACTCATAAAGGGTCCCCAAATCACAGGCCCAGGGCCCCAGTAAACATAAAAACGGCTCTGCAAGATTATGAGCATTTAGGGATATTTCTCTAATTTCCTTCTCTTTATGAAAAATATTCTGCACCACAAAGATTATCCTTAAATTTTTAAGATGGGAAACTTTAGTAAATAATTTTGTTATTGGGGATCATTTCCTAACTTACTCATCAGATCATCTATGATAATCAAAGCATCTGAATATTGTTTCAAATTTGATGGTATACCATCATGAAAGGTAACGTTCGGAATTTCTGCATATAATTTCTGATAAATACCATAGCAACAAACTATTTCTTTAGGGAAGGGTTTTATTTTGTTTTCTATTAGTTTTTAAATGTAATGCGTTTTACCACTTCCTGACGGCCCTGAGACAATCATCGAAAACGGGTGGACTAATTTAAGAGTGTCCATCATTAGACTAAATTTTATCGGTTATGACAAAGCTATTTATACAAGAATATTATGGTAATAAGTGTTTAAATAATTTTTAGTAAAATAATTTTTCTTTAATTTACTTATTTTGAATAATACAAAAATTAAACTTTATCGGGTTATTTTTACGTTTTTACTCAATAGTAATCATCACCACACCTGCTAGACTAATCTCTGAGTTAAAATACTCATAGATATAAGCTTTTAAATAATGAAAATTGTTTTGTGTGTGGTAAGTGTATATGATAATTCACAACACATGGCAGGCATTGGTTTAATTATTAGTTGTAGACCATACAATTAGTTCCTGTTTGTAGCATTGACCAAACAACATGCGAACATAGATAAGATAAAACATAACATGTTTTCCACGTTAGTAAAGGTGAGTATATATCTGAAGAACTAGTTCTTCTGAATGATGATGACGTGTAATACCAATTATAAAAACTGTCTATGAATTTGCAGATCGTAAACTTTGTTCGTTGGTAGATGTAGGATCGTTGTAGTAGCTGTAGGACTTCAGCATGGCAGTTTGTAATATTTGCGAGAAGTTATTTATAAATAGCTCTACTATGAAACGACAAATATTACAAGTCCACAATAAAAGCATTCTCATCAGTGCAATATAAGCAAAAAGAAATTTGTTCGTGAAAGTGACTTGAAGAGACAAAGATTCCTTGCATTTTCTAAACAGAATTTCTTGTGAATTGCGCAAAACTCTATTCACAAGAAAAGATAACTTATTACATCATATGAAGAGCAGGAGTTGTGAAAAAAAATAAATGAAGATGATCATATATCCAGACCTACTAAAACAGCCCTAATCCAACCAGCTGATATATCTCCCACAGAGTTAAACAGAGCCTCCAGTTCTAATGATGTTCCAACAAATTTAAACAGACTTTCTGCATATTTTCCTGCTCCTATGGACACAACTAAGCCTACGACATCTGGTGTAAAATTAGATACTTTACAAAATCTGATCTCACTCCCTAAAGAGAGCAAAAGTGCATTCTTTAAAGAATAAAGCCTATAAAACTTTAGACTTATTAAAAGAAGATAGCTCATTGGGTATAAAGGAATTTTTAGTGCTGAAAGAAGAAGAGACATTACGCATTTTTCAAAATGAGGTTAAAACTTATAAAGCTTTAAAAGTCAGTATATGGCTACATTGTATTTATTTTAAGAAAACGAATACTGACAAGATGATTAAAAATGTAGAATTCAAGACTCCAAATAATGAAGTCAACGAATCTAGAAACGCTTTATCGTCACATGTCAGAGAAAACCACCAAAGAGAGTGAGGACTTCGAAGAAAAAAATTCTGGGAGGAGCCTTGACGAAATTTTGCGTTCAGAGGTTAGAACCAACCGCTACTCACCATTAAAAGGGTCTACGTTCATCGAATTACCAAAATGGATTAGTGATATCAAGGCAGTTTTGAAAGTAAAAAATGAAGACATACACTGATTCAAATGATCTATTCAAGACTCCAAATAATGAAGTTTATAAAACTACGAATCTAGAAACGCTTTATCGTCACATGTCAGAGAAAATCATAAGAGTGAGGACTTCCAAGAAAAAGATTCTGGGTGGAGTCTTGACGAAATTTTGCGTTTAGAGGTTAGAACCAACCGCTACCCACCATTAAAAGGGTCTACGTTCATCGAATTACCAAAATGGATTAGTGATATCAAGGCAGTTTTGAATGTAAAAAATGAAGACATATACTGCTTCAAATGGTCGATCCTTTCAGCAATTTATCCTGCAATTAACAACATTAATAAAACTTTAAGTTATGCTTCCTTCGAAGAAAATGTTAATTACGAAGAGATATCATTTTCGACTCCACTGAAGGATATAAAGAAATTTTCGAAAAACAAAGACACTTCTATAAATGTGTACTCGTATGAGAAAGACTAAAATTTTTCCTCTTGTATTGAGTGAAGAGCTGTGTGATCAACACATCGATCTGTTGTACATATCGAATAACAAAGACAGTTATCACTATTGTTGGATCAAAAATTTATCACGACTTGTGTCGAAGTAATTATCGAAATATCAACACAAAACGTACATCTGTAGAAGGTGTTTAACAAGCTATCAATTAGAGAGCAAACTTCTTCGTCACAAGGAAATTTGTGATGAAAGAAGCCCTGCTAGAGTGTTAATGCCCACAGAACTAGGTAAGTTTTTAAAATTCAAAATTATTCAGCATGCCTTAAAGATACCATTCGTTATTTATGCAGATTTTGAATGAATAACTTCAAAAATTGATAGCTATGCCCCCGATCCATCAATTTCTTTTACTAATGCTTACGAAAAACATATTCCAATTAGTTTTTGCTATTTTGTTTGCTATGATGGGGGGTACTACGAGCATAAGGATCCTGTAATCTATTGAGGTAAGGATGCACCAAAAGTTTTTATTAAAATGATAGAAAAGGAAGCGACCAAAATTGAAACAATTTATAATCTACCCAAACCTTTATTACCTCTTTCTGATGAAGAAAGACAGGCATATGACAAGGCAAAAACTTGTTATGTTTGTAACCAACCTTTTCACGAAAATAATAGAAAAGTCAGAGATCATAATCATGTTACCCAAAAATTTAACGGCACTTGCTATAACAGCTGTAATTTTTCTATGAAAACTTCAAAATTTTTACCTATTTTTTTCCATAATCTTGCTGGATATGAAGCTCACGTTTTTATTAAATAGTTAGGTTTTATGACCAAAAACTAATAATCCCGTACACCGAAGAAAAATAAATTTCTTTTAGTAAAAGAATTTCCAATAACTTTGATCTACGATTCCTAGATTCTTTCAAATTCATGTCATCAAGTTTAGAAAATTTAATTAAAACTCTGAAAAAAGAAAAATTTCATTATATGAAAAAATTCTTCGCACCCGAAAAAGTAGATTTGATTTACTTTTAAGAAAAGGAATATTTCCTTATTATTATTTTGATAGTTTTGAGAAATGTAATGATCTTTCCTTTCCCTCAATAAAACATTTTACAATGAATTAAACGAAGAGAATATCAGCACGGATGATTACGATCATGCAATAAAAGTTTTTAATGAATTTGAATGAAAGAATCTTGGTGAATACTGCTATCTTTATATTAAAATAGATGTAATTCTATTAACTGATCTTTCCGAAAAATTTGTCTCGAAACATATGAATTTGATCCTTGCTGGTATTTTACAGCCCCTTCATTATCGTGGGATTCCATGTTATTCCTTACTAAAGTCAACATAGAATTGTTAACTGACTATGATAAAGTGTTATTTATTGAAAATGGAATACGTGGTGGTATGAGCCAATGCAGTAAAAGATACTCGTGTGCAAATAATAAATATATGAACGGTGATTATGATCCTGTCAACCCGAATAAATATCTAGTATATCTTGACGCCAATAATCTTATGGTTGGGCTCCATGTCAATATTTAACTTTAAAATTTTTTTCCTGGAGCTCAAATCTCGATATAAACGTTGAAAGTATCTCTGATACATCAGACATCAGATATAGATTAGAAGTTGATATGGAATATCCAGATTCATTACACTATAGCCACTCTGATTTTCAACTAGCACCAGAAGACTTAATACCTCCGAATCGTAAAGAAAAACAATTGCCAAGATCAAAATACACACTACAGAACTTTGAAACTTTATTTAAAACATGGTCTAATATTAACAAAAATTCATCGTGTTTTAAAATTTGATCGATCTCCTTGGCTTAAACCATACATTGATTTAAACACGAATTTAAGAACAAATGCTACAAATAGTTTTCATAAAGATTTTTTTAAATTGATGAATAATAGTATATTTGGCAAGACTGTGGAAAACGTTAGGAGCCGCGTCGATATACAGCTTTATACTTCAGAGTAGCAAAGCAGAAAATTAGTAGCTAAACTCAATTTTAATCATCGAACTATATTTACGGGGAAAATGCATGGCCGTTCATGTACGTAAAACCAAAGCAGAATTTCTGAAACCTATTCACATTGGTATGGCCATTTTGGATATATCCATATACCATATGTATGATTTTCATTATTCTGAAATAAAAAAGAATATGGTGAAAATGTAAAATTATTGTATACTGATTCTTTAATATATGAAGTACACACTAATGATATTTATGATGATCTGAAGAGCAAAATAGATTTATATGACACTTCTGATTACGAGGAAAATAATGTTTACAAATTACCTATAATTAATAAAAAAGTAGTGGGTAAAATGAAGGATGAGAATAAGGGGGAAATAATGACAGAGTTTATACGGAAAAGAGATAAGGCGTTAAAAAGCAAACAATAAAAAATAAAATCACTTTTGATGATTACAAGGTCTGTTTAATTAACAAGCAACTGAAGTATACCGATATGAACTTAATTCGTTCGAAATTTCATGAAATACATTCCATAAAGCGAAACAAACTGGCTTTATCATTTAAAGATGATAAAAGGCATATTAACGATGATGGTATTACCACTCTGGCAATTGGGCATTGGTCACTGAGAGATTTGGATGCATTTGAATGCATGTAATAAAAATTTGAATGTATGTCATATGGATAAATAATTTTAGCTTGATACTGTTTAAAATTAAAAAATTTATTTTGAATCGAAATGTGTGATTAGTCATTTGTAAAAAAATACAAAAACAGTAAAACCTGCATTTATATATATATATATATATATATGTTTTTATGCTTGTATTTCACAATTAAATGCCAATACTTGTATAGATAATGATAATTAACTAACTCATAAAATACTCATTAATTTGATAAAGGAAAATTGAAATACCTATAAATTTTGCATGGAAATAAAAATATAATATGAATGCAACAAATTAAAAAGCTTTTCCTATCATAACATACCCATTTTTAAATTTAATAATAGTAAAGAATTATCTTAATCGCATTATTTATCTTTCTAAAACCACCTACTCCGCCTTCCATATTGATCCAGTTTAAACTATAAGTGCTGTGTTTGCATGTATTTATAGTGTATATTTATTTTACGTAATTATTTCATTTAATATAATTTACATTTATTTATCATTCGATAAAAATTGAAGGTGGTACCGAAAAATATTTTTAATTTATTTTATAATAACCATAGGTTTCGCTTTGTACTGTATGCACTCATGAGATACTGGTTAGCGTGCCTGACAAATCAGTATCTCACGGAAGCATTTTGTTCTGAGGTTGCGAGTTCGAATCTTAAAAAAAATCCCCAGATCTCAATCAAATTGAGAATTTGTGGGATGAAATTGAACGGGAGCTCAGACAGATGGATTCAAGACCATCAAATTTGCAGGAATTGGCAAGTGCAGTTCAGCGAGCATGGTCTGGATACCTTCTACCACCTACCAACATCTCATAGAATCCATGCCCAGACGAATTAAGGCAGTAATACGCACAAAAGGTGGCCCAACAGCGTACTGAAGGGGTGGTCATAATAATTTGGCCACTCAGTGTATATTAGAAGACGGGTTTGACACTTAAGCACACAGTCACTTTTAAATAAATTATTATTTATTTTATTTTACCGCAATTTATTTGTACGTAAAATGAATGTGGGAAAGATGTTTCTTTATTGTTACAACAATTTTATTATTTATTGTCTTCATCCATCTACAATCAGCTATAAAATGATATATGTAACTGTGCATAATATCTTTTTATTCGATAAAAAGCTGTTTTATCTTTCTTTTTTTGATTTTATTATTTCTTTTCTATCCCATCACACGTATAGGATCAAGTGAAAATGATATATTTTATTTACAGAGGTCTATGAAAAAATGTATAAAGAATTATGAAAGCAACTATAATATCAATATTAAAAATATAGATAGAAGGAGTGAAAACGAGATAAAATATTTAAGAGATAAATGAAAACTATTTGCAAGTGTAATATAAAATATAAGAAATATTTTCATTTATTTGAGTTTAACTGCTTATAAATGAGTCTAATTTTTTTCAATAATACTTCAAGAAGTAATAAATGGATTATAATTAATATATGTAAAAAGAGAAATGAAACTATTATACTTGAGAGATATTTCTTCATTTTAAAACAAGAGTGAGAAAAGTTACATTCTTCAATGGAAATTCACAAAATCTTATATTTCTTTAAAGTGGATGTGTTTTCATGGTACAACGGTTAAGCGTGCTGCTCAATCGCTGAGCCATGAAAACATTTTGTAATTGTAAGGTTGTAGTTTCGAAACGCATCATAAAAAAATCAGTATTTATATATTACCTTAGAAAATATTCAGTTTATATAAAAAAGAAAAGAAAATAAGATACTTGCTATTTCATATAACACATGGATCAATAAGTTCCGAGACTAACCCAGAGATGGCGCTCGTAGTAAACCAGTAACCAGGTCTTTCTAGAGTACTAACCTTTGCTTGAAACGTGTCAAAATTTTAAGTCGATCGGACCAGAAACAGCTGAGTTATCGAGGTTGGAGTAAAGTCGTTTTGTAGTTTGTTTAAAAAATGGAAAAAACAGAGTTTCGTGTTCTGATAAAACATTGTTTTTTAATGGGTAAAAACACCGTGCAAGCGAAACAATGGATTGACAAATGTTACCCGGACTCTTGTCCATCAAAAGCAACGATTTGTCGGTGGTTTGCCGAGTTTAAACGTGGTCGTACCGACACAAATGACGCGGAACGCTCGGGTAGACCTGTGGAAGCCGTTACACCGGAAAATGTGAGTGAAGTGACAAAAATTATAATGAAAGATCGTAAAGTGAAGCTCCGTGAGATTGCTGAGATGACACAGATATCATATGGAAGTGTATTTACTATCCTTCATGAAAAATTGAGCATGAAAAAGGTTTTTTCCAAGTGGGTGCCGCGATTGCTTTCGATGGAACAAAAACAGCAACGAGTCGATGATTCAGAAAGCTGTTTATCGNCGTTATTTATGCAGATTTTGAATGAATAACTTCAAAAATTGATAGCTATGCCCCCGATCCATCAATTTCTTTTACTAATGCTTACGAAAAACATATTCCAATTAGTTTTTGCTATTTTGTTTGCTATGATGGGGGGTACTACGAGCATAAGGATCCTGTAATCTATTGAGGTAAGGATGCACCAAAAGTTTTTATTAAAATGATAGAAAAGGAAGCGACCAAAATTGAAACAATTTATAATCTACCCAAACCTTTATTACCTCTTTCTGATGAAGAAAGACAGGCATATGACAAGGCAAAAACTTGTTATGTTTGTAACCAACCTTTTCACGAAAATAATAGAAAAGTCAGAGATCATAATCATGTTACCCAAAAATTTAACGGCGCTTGCTATAACAGCTGTAATTTTTCTATGAAAACTTCAAAATTTTTACCTATTTTTTTCCATAATCTTGCTGGATATGAAGCTCACGTTTTTCATTGTTAGTCTCGGGACTTATTGATCCATGTGTTACTAGATGTCAGCATGAGTACTCCATTTTACACATTTTAAAAGAGAATAGATTCAAAAATTTTAGTATTTGTTTCACGCACCAGATGGAGTTGCGAGTATTAAAAAAATATACTTAAATTTAAACAGTACAGTAGAACCAATAAAAATTGAAGTGTTTGAAGCGCTCATCCTAAAGACAAGAGGTCATTGATCCGAAGTGGGGTGTAGCTCTCATCCCATAGAACTGTAGTAAAAGAGGTCATCTACCCTAAAAGTGGGGGGTAGCGCTCAATTTCCCCCTACTGATATTCTTAAATCTTTGAGTAAAATTATTTTATGCAGCAAAATATCCGTGGAAAGGAATTAGAAACTAAATTGCAAAATAGTGCCAACTTAGTCTCTAAGTGTTTGCAGTCAAAAGTAATTGAACTAGTGTCTGCTCATAATTTATTGAAAAACACGTTATTAGAAACTAAATAAATTAGGAATAATTGCAACAAATTGTTACCAGAGGCATCAGATGTGTGTAAAAAATGGGGAATACTGAATGTATTTGAAAATAAAAGAAATCGAAAAATTAAGAAACATTTTGATGACTTGTGCAAGGACGAAAGATTTGAAGATCCTGAGTCTTGTTTCCGGGCAACTGTTTTCTATCCAGTTATGGATACAGTAATTTTTTAACCGGAGGGCCGTATCACAGGTTTGGATGCGGTTGTCAACACTTACAAAGTTCTTCAATCACAATTCCTTTCTACAACACCAGAGAGTGAAATTGAGGAATATGCCATAACTTTGGCCTCGAAATTTTCTGAAGATGCTACTTCAATTTTCCCATCTCAGATACTGTCCTTAAGGTCGTCTTTTATGAATGAAATAAAAAAAAAGAAAGATGTTAAAGAATTAGCTTTTTTTAATAATTAAAAATGGCCTATCTTCTAGCTATCCTGATGTTTGCACAGCCCTATTTATGTACTTAACTGTACCAGTAACCGTAGCAACTGCAGAAAGGACTTTCTCTAAATAAAAGCTTATAAAAAATTATTTGAGGAGTTCGATGGGGCAGGATCGATTGAATAGAATTGCTTTATTGTCTATTGAAAACATAAAAGGACGAAATATTGACCTCAGCGATATAATTATGAATTTGCGGCAACAAAGGACAAGAGAAATAAATTTTAAGTTTCGAAATTTTTTATTTCAGATTTTAAAAAAAAATCTTTATCAAGATTTATGTTGAGCAATTTTAAAATTGTTATAATTTATTAATTAATTTTTATTAATTAACAATAGATTAACATATTTAGTGGACTGCGTTTCAAATTATGGATGGATTTATATTTTGTACTAATTATAAACATTAATTTTATTACTTTTTTTTTGTTAATATTAATTTTTTTTTCTTTATACATTTTATAAAATTTTTTATTAAAATGAAATCTTTTTCGCAATTTACTTTAAATATTTTTCAAAAACTGAAACTAATCTAAATTTTTAAATATGAAATCGTTATTCTAGACATTTATTTTAATGCAAACTGATGTATAAATCTCAACAAACTTAAGCGTATAAATCTATCTACCAAACTAGAACCATTAAATACATTTAAAATCTGTATTTAGTACATGTTTTGTAATTATTCTTAAATGTTTTGAAGTCTTAAGCACTTATTTGTGTTTTGTAACCAAGAGAGTTTTCTACGGAGATTCTCCCCCCACGAAAGGAGGTAGTCTTCGAAAGCGCATCCGTCAACGCAGCAGCTCTGATGACGAAGACCGCAACATCCCTTCTGCTGATGTCGACATCGATACTATCAACAATCCAACTCCTAGCGTAAGTAAGTCACTGATTCACATGGATTCTTATTTCTGTTTTTTCCTCACGTATATTTAAATTTAATCTCCCAATATTTCTTAAATTTTATTTTTAAATCTTCCATAAAATTTATTTTTCTGTGGTTCGTAGTAAAGTTTAATCTTTGAATATTTCTTTTACTTTATTTTCCCGATAATTTCTTCAAGTTTATTATTTTTTTTTAATACTTCTCAATGTATATTTTCCAATGTTTCTTAGAGTCCGTTCTTTAATTATATCTTTATATTTATTCTTTCATTGTTTTCTTAAAGCTTATTTTTCAATGTTACTTAAAGTTCTTTATGAATGGAAAACATATTCCCCCGAGTAAATTTATTCGTTTATACGATTAACTCTTTCTATATTTCTTTAAATTCCATTATTATTTCTTTGCTAAATTAAATTTTTGAACTGGAAATAATTGTAATAGAAAACATATAGTTTTTTAAGGAATTAGTTAGAAAAGGAAATTGGATGTAGAAAAATAATAAAATGTTCACGATCGATAAAAAATAAATAAATTAATTAAATAATGGGTGGGACATTAAAGAGAAAAAAAAAAATCTGTGTTTAAAACTCTTTTCAACATGTAATAATAATCAGTTTGTAAACTTTTGCGGCTCCTCTTTTGTTATTTACAGACTTCCAATGCGAGTGAGCAAGGAGTAGACGGAACGCCCGCTGACAAGGCAACCCCCGAAGGGAGGAGAGCGTTAGAGAGTTTCAAAAGCCTGATGTTGCATTCTAGTAAGAATAAAGACTTATTGCTTTTTTTAAATGATATAAAATTACGCTCGGTGGATACTCTCCAATTTGAAATTTACGCAAACCACATCAAGTGGTATTTGTGTGTGAAAGCACTCTTCTCTAGAACTGCTCAACAGGGGGTAGAAAGGGAATTGACAACTGGATATTTCCGAAGTTGTCAGGAAATTTCACTTAACTGTGACACTTTAAAAGAGCAAGTGAAATGTGCATTCGCGAAGATCTTTTTTTCTTTTGACGAATTCGTAGACAGAGGGAGTGGTTGGGAGTTGGAGGAAGTCCATTATTTAGAAGTAAATACTGCTCCTTATATCCCTTTAAATGGTTCCTCCTACATCCCCCTCCCCTCAGAAATAGCAAAAAGGCGAGCGGTGTTAAATATACAAAATAGAGGTAATGACAAATGTTTTTTATATAGTGTGCTAGCTGCAATTCACCCATGAGCAAACGTGAATCATGCCAACTGTCCATCAAAATACAAACCTTTTGAAAAGAGCTTAAATTTAACAGGGATAACATTTCCCATGCCTCTAAATAAAGTTTCTAATTTCGAAAAAATGAACAATTTATCTATTAATGTATTCGGACATGAAAAGGGAGACATTTTCCCTCCACATCTTTCGACAAATAGAGATGGTACTCACCACATAAATCTTTTACTGATATCTGAGGGAGAAACCCGTCACTATTGTCTCATTAAAAACATGAGCAGACTTTTGACCAATTTAACTCGCCATTGCGGTACTTCATTTTATTGCGATTTCTGCTTACACCGTTTTGCTACCAAACCTTCTTTAGATGAACATATTGATTATTGTAGGGAACACAAAATACAGAAAGTGAAGATGCTCAATGAGGAAGAACGAACATTAAAGTTTAAATCTGTGCACATGTTACATAAAATACCTTACGTGATTTACGCTGATTTTGAGTGTATATAAGTGAAAAGTGAAACAACTGTAGGTTCGCATACTGAGAAAAGTGCTCATCATGTTCCTTGCGGATATTCCTATGTCATTATCGGGAATGAGGGTGAATGCGTTAAACCCCCCGTCGTGTACTGCGGTGAAAATGCTGCCGAGCATTTTATTTCTAGTGTATTGAGGGAAGAAAAAATTATTAAAAACTTACTTTCCATTAACAGACCTATGCATTTAAGTGAAATGGAAAGAATAAGCTTATTCAAAAAATACCTGTTGTATTTCACAATCTAAAAGGGTATGACAGTCACCATATTATTAAAACTTTAAGCAAATTTAAAAATATAAAAACATCATGTATTGCAACAAACACTGAGAAATTTATAACCTTTTCAGTCAACAATTTACAATTCTTAGATTCTCTTCAGTTTATGCCCTCTTCCCTCGATAAGCTGGTGAATAATTTGCATGACAGCGATTTTCATGTGCTCTCCTCTCAAATATCCCCTGATTTGTTACCTCTATTAAGACGGAAGGGTGTTTACCCCTATGAATATTTTGATAGCATGGAGAAATTTAAGGAACGACAATTACTCCCTCGCGAAAGTTTTTATAGCAGTTTAAATGATGAACACATTACAGAATCGGAGTATAATCACGCACGCGCAATATTTCAAACTTTTAGAATGAAGTCTTTAAAAGACTATCACAATTTATATGTGAAAACCGACACCCTACTATTGGCCGATGTTTTCGAGAAATTTAGTTCATTATGCTTAACGCATTATAAAATTGACCCTTGTCACACCTTCACCGCACCCGGGCTTGGGTGGCAATCGTGTTTAAAGACGACTGGAGTAGAACTTGAACTTTTAACAGACCCTACCATACATTTATTCATAGAACAGGGGATACGCGGTGGAGTAAGCATGATTTCAAACCGCTATTCGAAATCGAATAATTCCTACCAGTCAGATGGGTATGATCCAGATGCACCAACCACCTTTATAGTTTATTATGATATGAATAACTTATATGGCCAAGCTTTAGGGAGNTGATGTAAGGGTAGAGCTTATCAGTGGGGTGGGACCCTCAACCATGTAAGTGGGATGAGAGCCCCATCCACAACACCGAAGTAACTGGGGTGAGAACCACACAGAGGTCATTGAACTGGGCTGTGAGATTGAGAGGTATGAGACGCCCAAGTGGGATGAGGGACTCAATTTTCTACTACTGACACATTTCGGGAAAATGAGACCAGTACCCACTTTAGACACGCAAGTAAATCTGTTTTTGTCAATCCACATCTAAAAGACTGTTCAGATGATTTTGTGCGCCACGATGGTGTGCGAAAGCCGTTGCAGGCTTCTTATGACGGTCCCTTCGAAGCTCTGTTTGAAGAAAGACAAAACTTTTGATGTCAGAATTAAAGGAGTTCAACAGACAATTTCCCTTGACTGCTTGAAGCCAGTATACATGACTACCGACAATACTGGTTTTTCACCAGACGAGCGAACTGTGAATAAACAGAATGTTCCAGCACCGCCAAAACAACAAGTACAGGTAAGTCTGTACGACTCAAGGTGATTAAACAAACTGTCCCAGCAACAACAACCACTACAACAAGTACAAGGAGATATGTAAGGCCTCCTCATCATTATAACCATTAGCAAAGTTACTGCGGATGGAATGCGCAGCGGCTAGCTGCGTTTAGTGATAAGCGAACATTTGATGGAAACCTGCTCTCTCGATTGGCGAGTTTCGGTAGTGGCTGTGACAGTCTTCCTCCAGCTTAGTATGTGCAGTGTTTTTCTTCACCTAGCATTCTCGGCCAAGCTTTTAATGTAGCTTTCATTTAATCTCTTTTTTTTAAAAAATTTAATATTGTTTATCATGGCTGGCATTTCATGTTAACAATGTTATATTTCTTAATTAATTATTTCTTTTTTCTTTAGCAAACATAATTTTTTTAAGTTTAAATTATCTCATCGCATGTGGCCTAACCACGCGCCATGTGCTTGGGGTGTACCGGTTTTGGCCTGACGTCACTACATCCACTACGCGTCACATCACCCTGCTCGGACAAGATTTAACAAAGTACATCTCGGTCTGTGACGTATGTATATTGTATTCAGTTCTCTTCACAGGAGAGAATGGTTGAACTTGTTTCATTTTATAATTACTTTTTAGCTGAGGCAACGATTTTTTTAAAGTTAGTATTTTACTATTTTGTGTTGGCAACCACCCTCGGTGGGGGAGATTATCTTGTTATTTCTAGTTAAGTCTCGGTTGTTGTCGGAGCAAATCTTGACCTCTTGTTGCTTCTCTTCATCATCAAGATCTGCGTGTAAGTATTAATATTCATTTATATATTTTTATTTTTAAACTACTATTTGAAGCTATAAATATTTTATCTTTATGTTGGTTCTATAATTATGTTTTTTTTCCAACAGATTTCAGAATTCTTTTTTGTTTTGCCTGATCACACTTAAGTCATGGATACCTTGAAAAGGAAGAGTGAATCTGCAGTAAGTAAAACTTGTTGAATAAATTATTTAAAAAATGAGANCACTACATCCTGCTCGGACAAGATCTAACAAAGTACATCTCGGTTTGTGACGTATGTATATTGTATTCAGTTCTCTTCACAGGAGAAAAGAGTTGAACCTGTTTCATTTTATTATTACTTTTTAGCTGAGGCAACGATTTTTTTTAAAGTTAATATTTTACTATTTTGTGTTGGCAACCACCCTCGGTTGTTATAGGCGCAAATCTTGACCTCTTGTTGCTTCTCTTCATCATCAAGCTCTGCGTGTAAGTATTAATATTCATTTATATATTTTTATTTTTAAACTACTATTTGAAGCTATAAATATTTTAACTTTATGTTTTTTTTTTCTCCAACAGATTTCAGAATTCTTTTTTGTTTTGCCTGATCGTTAACTCACTTAAGTCATGGATACCTTGAAAAGGAAGAGTGAATCTGAAGTAAGTAAAATTTGTTGAATAAATTATTTAAAAAATGAGATTAGAGCATGTATTTCACAATTGATTTTTAAAACGTATTTCTAAACTAAATAAATGTTGCTGTGAAGAAAGTTAAGCAGTTGAAACGAAGCTTCAAAGATGATTGTTTACCAGAGGGAGTGTTACCCATTGGAATGGATGTATTCGTTATGGTGATAACCTATAAGGGAATTATAACAGTACACATAAGGAAGTACAGAAAACATGGGAATACCTTCTACCCAACTAGTGAAGGAGTGACTCTAAGACCTTGGTGGATTGAATACATCATAGGAAGAGATCAAGCTCCAGAAAGAAAGGATTAATTGCCACATGGATTTTTTCCTCCTGAGAATGAATTTCAAATTACGAGTGAGAACTTTTCTGTTTTTTCTTTTAGACGTATTTTTTAGGGACTAAATCTAAAACCTGTTGTTAAAGAAATCAAAATTTCTGTGCCGATAGGGGATTCCAACAATAAAAGAATCCACTGGCCATTAGCAAAAGTTGGAAAAGACTTATCAAGGAAAAGATGGTAGACTCTGGAAAACTATTGAGATCAATACAAAGATTTTTTCCGCTGGTAGTGAAATCGAATGACTTTCCATCTGTGAACAATTCAGTTAGACATGATGAGAGTCCTTGTCATTACAAAGATTTTATTCCTGTCAATAAAGAAGTTCGATATTCTTGTTATGGACGATCATTGAAACCAACTAAGAGACTTTTTAACTGTGCTTAATTCATTAATAATGTAACCATTTTGCTAATATAAACTCATGTTTGTGAAAATTGCAACACCATGAAGGACTTACGCGAGTGAGCTGAAATTTTCAGGAAATGCAAAGTAGAGCATGATATGCAAATGTTTAGAATTTCAGACCCGTAGAGCCTGCGTATGCCGAACAGTGCCCTCTGAACGGCGGATGGATCCGAATAAATAGACGGCTGTAGCCAATCGAGTATGGTTATCTGCTAGTGGTAAATGTTAGCTTAGTCATTACTTATGCTTATTCGACGAAAGAGAGCGAGATTTCAACAACTTACGGAGTTTAAACGGGGGAGAATCATCGGCCTTCGTGAAGCTGGATTATCTTATCGTGCAGTAGCCGCTCGTGTGCAGCGTAACAGCAGCACAGTGATGCGTGTTCGAAAGCAGTGGATGAACGAGTGTCGGACAACTCGGAAATCCGGGAGTGGATCCTGAAATATCACATTAGCTCGTGATGATAGACACCTGTTCGGCGTTGCGCTAACGGACCTTACGGCTCCCTTTAGACAACTGTCAGCACGGTGGTTAATAGCTACAGGTATTTCATTGTGTGCTTAATCAATTCGTAGACATCTGCTGCAGCGTGGACTGCGCGCACAGGATCCCCCGCACGCTAAACCTTCGCCGCCTGCAATGGGACAACCCGCATATGAACTGGCTTGCTGATTGGCTGCGTGTCGTGTTTTCTGACCAATCTCGCTTCAGTTTGTGGTACCATGATGGTCGCATTCGTGTCAGACGCTATGCCGGTGAACGCCATCTTCCGCAGTGCGTTATCGAACGCCACTGTGGGCGAACACCCGGGGGTTATGGTCTGCGGTGACATAGCATATCATGGACTATCTCAATTGCTATGAATTGTGGGTAATCTGAAAAGCAACCGGTACATCAGTGAAGTTCTACAGGCCCAAGCTGTTCCCTTCCTTCAAGCCTTGCCAGGTGCTGTATTTCAACAGTACAATGCCCACCTTCATATTGCTAGGACTGTTCAATCCTTCCTTGCATCGTGACAGGTACAACTTCTTCCTTGGCCGGCGTATTCCCTGGATATGTCGCCGATTGAACATGTGTGGGATTTCGTTAGTCGGCGTCTCGCTCGTAATCCTCGTCCTGTTGCTTCTACAGACGAACTTTGGGTACGCATACAAACAGTATTGAATTCTCTTCCTCAGACAGACATTCAAAGTTTGCTTTACTCCATGCCATGTCGCGTAGCAGCACTTATTGCGGACCGTGGTGGTTGCACAAAATACTGATTTCGATCTCTTGCTATTGTTTGTTTGCTTTGAAAGTTTAATAATTTATTTGTACCACTACCACTCAACTGTGTTATAAATTTCATTCAATTATGACGATTCCTTCATGGTGTTGCAATTTTCACAAACAGGAGTTTAGTTTAGTTTTTTTATTTTTAAATGGACCATATAGACTTAAGATTTCTGTTTGGATTCGAAAAGGTTTGTCTTCGAATCCAAAGGTGGGAGAATGTTGCGAATTCTCGCAATAGCTCTCCTGCGCATGCAGCGCCATTAATTAGTTGATGTGAAGATCTCGATCTGTGAACGAGCATTTTAGCTCCGTACAATAAATAGATGCTTAATTGTTTATTCTTTTGTAGTTTTTTATATAATTTCGTTATTAAAGTAATTGTCCTCAAACATGTTGGATTCCTTTGTATAGTGAACAAATTGATATTTATTACCCAATCACAGTGGCAGTCCTGGAGAACGGGGTTAGTAGAACTTACCTTGTGTTATAGAATAAGTTTTATCAGTTTTTGCTTAAAAATTGACAGCTATACCTTCAATATTGGATCGTGTTGCAGACCAGAAAGCTGTTGCTACTGCATTTCTATGAAAGAAAATGCTTCCTTTCTCTATTGCTCTAGATATTGAAAATTTGGCAAAATTTTTGGGTACAGATAAAAGTGCCCTTTCAAGACTAAAGTTTTGGCGTACTCATGCTACGTACGTTATCTTTACTTGCTTATCGTACTTCTATTCCTGAAACCACTAATTTTTCACCAGCACTTTTAACTTATGGTAGAGAATTTAATTTACCCTACCAATTGCTTAGTACACCAATTAAATTTTCTTATAGCGACCCTAATAATTATGCCGATGACTTGTTAATAAATATGAAATCACTTATAAGGAGGCTAAGGTTAAGTTTGAGCAGGCTTCTCTCGACAGGCGGAACAGGAGATTAAAAATTGCTAAAGATCGAAGTCCTAAATTTAAAGACAGGGTTTTCTGGTTTAATGCTTCCATTAGGAGAAATTAATGTAAAAAATTTGCAAAGCTGAATGATAATCCTTTCATTGTCACTCATTTTTTTTCACCTGTCTGCAACAATAAAACACGTAACAAGGTAAAATTATACTAGAGTGGTACACATCGAAGATTTGACTAAAATTTTTGCAAGAACTCAATACGACTTAATGGACAGTAGTGAACCGATTACTGAACAGGAAAATTCGAGTAATGAAAAGGTTTGTACTAGTCCGAATGATGAAAAAGAAGAAAGCATTCCTACTGAGGAAATTTTTTAAGGCAAGTTTTGGATTCTTTGGAAGTCCAGGGGACTATAAATTTCACACCACATAACAATTTAAGACCCAGACATAGATGGAAAGTGTAAAGATAAATGTTTTTTTTCTAGTATGAAAATAGATTTTTCTTTATTTGCTTGTGGGCTGAGACTAGAAATAAAATTATGCCAACGAAGTTAGAGATATTTGCTCTAATACTTCAATACTTTTGATGGGGGCGATTAGAAAACCCGGTGAAGAGATGGTATTGGTCGACTAGATTACTTTTGGCCACAACATACATTGGACAGATAATGTCTGAAAGGAGATTTTTCTTTTTGATAAAGTTTCTTCATTTTACTGACAGTTATAATTCAATAACAATCCTGACTCACACCCACAATCAGGTTTATGGAAACTATATGAAGTATACAAGACCGTAAGCGATAAATAAGACTTGTCCACAAAACATACCTTCCAAAAAAGAGAGCTAGATTTGGAGTCAAGTTTTATCAGCTATGTGAAGCTAATAGTGAGTATATATGCAATAGTATAATATACATTGGAAAAACTACTGCTTTTTCTCTGATAATGTAATATTCAAGTCAACCTCAAAGATTGTTTTGACCCTGATTAAATATCTACTCGATCAAGGATATTGTGTTACACTGGACAATTGCTACACAACAATTGAACTTGTGAAATACCTCATTACTAGATACACCGATATGTACGGAACTTTCCTGAGAAAGAGTAATTTCAAAGACTCAAGAAAGGGGAAATTATAGGTTTCCAACTCAGAAAAATCTGTGTACTCAAATACGAGGATAAAAAGCCTATACTGATGTTAAGCACAATCCAGTCAACAGATTTCGTAGATCAGGAAAAACAAAACAATGGGGAAGTTGAATATAAATCTTTAACAAAAACAACTCAAGACTATCATTGACTATAATTCGACGATGGGAAGTGTTGATATGACCGATCAGTGTATGTCTTATTACCCCTCCGTTCGCGAAACCAACTATTATAAAAAGATTTTGAACCAATGTGTTTGGAATTCATATGTGCTATACAAAAAAAAATGGCGGTGTTCTCACTCATTTGAATGTTCGTGTTGAGCTGATCAAGGAGCTGCTAAAAATATATGGAAACTAATAACTCCTCTTTCCAAATAATGTTGACTGTCTCAAAGGTAAACATTTTCGAACATAACTGATGCCACGAAAAAGAAAAAATATCCAACTTGTCAGAGAAACTTGCATATCCGAAAGTTTTTAAAGCAAGCACTGCAATGTGCCATAGTGTGCTTTGAACAAGAACTACCACAACAGGATATAACTAGTAACTCTCAATTACTTCAAACTATGAAATATTTCCTTTTGTCGAGAACTCAAATGATGAACAAAAATTACATAAATAATACAAATGTACAAAAAAATCCCCTTTTGGAAATTTCTAATCATACATACATTCTTACTTGAACAAAAGTTGGACAAAAATATTAAGAAAATTTATAACAATATTGAAAATAAACAATTCAATAAATCTAATCCACATTACTTTATTGATACTGATACAAAATTATTAATGTATGTACAGATGGAAAATAATAGATAATTTCCTGTTATTGTTGGTCCTAAATCTTGAATGTCTAAAGAGTTCTTGCAATACTTCATCTTCCACATTTTGGAATTAAGAAAACTTACCAATTTTTGAAATGTAGATATTTTTGATATGGTACGTATTCTGATACAGAAAATTTTGTTAAATCTTGTCCCAAATGTATGGAAAATAAACTTACCTATGGAAAATTACCCTTATATTTCACTCTTAAACTTTTACTATTAATATTCAAATTGCTTAGAAATAGTAGTTTTAAATAATGCAGTTAACGTCTAAACATTAATAATGCATTATTTGTTTTTTTTTGGGGGGGAGGACTCAAAAATATTTATTTTTTACATTTTTTTAGGATGAACCAAAAAGGAAAAGTCTTTTCCAAGAGGGTGCGGTGCCCATCCAGAGCATTAATTTCCTATTGGAGACAACTACCTTATTCTAGCCAGTACTTTATAGGAGAAAACATCGATTCACATTAGAATGTTCAATCAATATGGAGGCAACTATTATCCCTCAATAGTCGGTCTGACGTTGCAACCAGAGCAGTTTAATATATGTTTTAAGCATGGTCCTCCAACTAACATAATTGAGATTGTTGAAATCAATCTTGCTTTAGAGGCTCTCAATCCAGACAACAAAAAGGATTTCTACATTCTGATGAGTGATGACGGCAAATACTCCTTGACTTATGAAAGTACGTGAGTAGGGGAAGCACTTTAGGAATGGGTATACTATCATAGTTTTAGGAATGGTGTTTGTTAATTTTTTAGACAATTTTATCAGCTTTGTTTTTTATTTTTAATTATTATTTTTGTATATTTTACTCAAATATCACAATAATATATAGTTAGTTAAAAAAAATTTATTATGATAATTGACAAAAATATCGATAAGATAGTGAACTTTATCTAAAAAGGGATTTTCACTAAATGATGTGTTAATGAAAGGAGATATTGTTGAAGATATTTTTGATCTAATACTCAGATTTAGAACGTATAAGTTTGCCTTTACTTTCGTTGTCCAAAAAATGTTCAGGCAAATTCTCAAAACTCCTTCAAAAAGGGACTATTTGCGTATTTTGTGGACAGATAGTGCAACCAATCAACTTGTAATTTTCAAATTAAAGACTGTTACCTAGGGAACTGCTTGTGCCCCACTTCTTACAATAAGAACTCTTAAGCAACTTACAACCGATGAAGCTACGAATCACCCAATAGCATCTGAAGTAGTTTTACGAGATATGTTTAAGGACGATTGTATCTTGGGTTCCAAAGACATAGAATCCGCACAAATACTTCAACACGTCGCTTTGAAACTGAACCGTTAAAACTCGAAAAATGGGATTTTTGGGTCATTTTGTGTAAAAAAAGTCACCCTTTTAGAAAAACAATCTGTTATCTTTATAGTTCCATAAAGTTAATTTAGAGAGCAGATAAATCGTCNGGTCATTAGCAAGTTTAAAATCCTCATGCAATCACTATGGTTACAAAAGCTTAATTGGGAAGATACTTTGCCCCGAGCCCTAACAAAGATCTGGTGTACTTTAGTCTCATGCTTAAAGGACGTTGAACAAATAAAAATTCCCCGTTGGATTTTAGTAGATAATCCAACAAAGGTTATTTTACACTGTTTCTCAAATGCTTCTGAGGCTGCATATGGAGCAGTTATATACATTCAATGTAGACAAAAGAAAAAATGCAGAGTATGAATTTCAAAAGCTATATTCGGAATTCCTTAATACTTTCACAAGTTTGGATCTAGATGTAAGACTTCCTAGATTGGCATCCTATCAAAATCACCGTGGCAATGTAAAAAATCAGAACATAGACCCACAGCAGTACTTCCGTCAAAATATATACATTCCTTTTTTAGATTATTTCGCTGCCCAACTGATTGAAAGATTTTCGAAGCACGAAGATACTCTTGCATTTCTCAATAAAGTGTTACCTAAGTATTGTGTGAAGGTTGATATTAATTTATGCAATTTCCGAATCTACGCAGATTTCATTGACATCGAAAACCTGTCTGCATCGCATGTCTTGGTAAACTTTGTTTACAAATTGCTTATGATTATTATGAAATATTAATTAAAAAATAATTATTATGTAATATTTTTTAATTACTAGTTTAACTTTTGCAAACAACAGAATAAACAATATTTGTTACAATGTTTTTCCCCTACTTTTCATGTCTGAAACTGTTCTTGCTTCTTACCATATCCCCCCCCCCTCCGAAAAAAAATCCTGGCTACGGTCTTGGTCTTTGCTCTGCATGCTTTCGGAGGAAGAGTTTGTGAAATAACGTACAGTACAATTTCTTTGACATACAAGCATGTGTTCCCTAAAATTGTGTTGGAGGAGATTAAGAAGTATCCTCTCCCAAGAACTCAGCCTGAAATTCAAGCGTCGGACGTTAACCTCATTTTGATCACTTCATTAATTGAGCTCGTAAAAACGAACATTGGATTAAACGTGAACTCTATGTTTGAATGTTACGGGTGGAAAATTAAGAGAATTAGTTGGGTCACCCTTGCGTAACTTATTACTTTGAGCAATAATTGTCCACTTGCAAAAACCTAGTAATTTTAAGTATTAACTTGGAGTTATTGGCAAAAAACTTTATAGAGCTGAATGTAAATATTTTAAATTATGTTAACATGAATTTTTTAAGTACATAAGATGGTTTTTAGTTAATGGACAGTGCCAAAAAATTTTACATATCATGTGATCCGGAACCGTTAAATTTATTTTAAATGTATTCTTATTTTAATTTATCTATGCAATTTTACTTCTTTTTAATACTATGTTTTGAAATAAATGATTAATCATTTCTAATTTAGTCTCATTTTTAGTGTAAGCTATTAGACGGTAACAATATATTTTATTTTCAGTCTTTAAAATGGATTTGAATGGTTTGTATAATGATCAAGCTCTTCCTGGAAGTTTTGGTGGCGTTGAAACTTTGTTTCGATCAATGAAAGGAAAAACTTCTCGAATAGAGACCAGAAAATGGTTATCATCTAAAAATTCCGAAACAGAATAATGGTGAGTGGATTGACATTCCAGTCAGGCAACGTCACTATAAAGTTCCTCACCATCTAAAAGAAGAACTTGATAAGCAAATTAATGAACTGCTTGATATTGGCGTAACTAGCCCAAGTGATTCGCCATATGCAGCCCCTGCGGTTTCAGTAAAAAAAAAAAAGGATCAATCATATCGTTTATGCACCGACTGGAAATTAAATTTAAAAGCTTTACCAGATTCATTTCCTATGCCCTGCATTACTGATTTACTAGATAATCTAGCTGACGCAAAATTATTTAGCTCCTTGGATTTATGTAATGGGTTTTTTTCAAATGAAGATTAATCCTAGCGATAGATATAAGACTGCTTTTGCCACCGAGCATGGTCTATACGAATGGAACAGAGTACCCTTTGGTTTAAAGAATTCCCCAAATAGCTTCCAACGATTAATGTCATTGGTTTTATCAGGGTTAAAACCCTTGCAAATAGCGGTATATTCAGACGATAATGTCTTCGCCAACACAAATTGAAATTAAAACCATCAAAATGCTCATTTCTAAAAACTAAATATTTAGGTTTCCTAATAGCCGACGGTAAAGTCTTTCCAGATAAAGATAATATTAGTGCAGTAGAAAATTTTATAATTCCCGAAAACTCTGATCATGGTAGGTCCTTTATTGGAGTTACCGGTTTTTACCGCAGATTTATAGAAAACTATGCAAAAATTGCATTACCGTTAACTGACTAAAAAGAATTGTAAATTTCAATGGACACAGGAAACGCAATTCGTTCAAGTTAAAAGCTGTATTAATACAACAACCTTGTTTAAGTTTGCCAAATTTCGAGAAACCATTTACGATATTTACTGACGCATCTAAATATGCGTTAGGCGCTGTTCTTTGTCAGGAAGATAAAAACCAATTTCACCATCCTATAGCGTATGTCAGAGGAAAACTTAAAAATCCTGAAATTAATTACTCAACGGTACAGAAGAAAATGTTAGACGTAGTTTACGGTGTTACTCACTTTAAACAATATTTATATGGCTGTCACAGTGATGTGTGACGTTTTTTTTTCTAATTGTTTAATTTAATCCCTTTTTAGTTTAATGTTGGTTGTTTGATGTCACAGTGTCGTGGTACGATTTTTTTATGTCCGGAATTTAACTTAATCTAATTTTAATTCAATCTTTCATAGTTTATAATATTTGTACTTTTCCTTTTATTTCTCTTCATTTTTTTCTGTGAAGAGAATTGGAAATGTTTCTTTTCCTCTTAAGTTAGCAACACATTTTTGTGTCTTTCTCCTTTTCACCTTTTACAATTCAAGGTCGTCTGACCCCACTGTCCTTCAAGGGCGAATTCTTTTCCCTCACATTCTAATTTACGTCACCACTTTACTTCTTTTCCCATCACTTTCACGTAACCTTCAAATTTTTGCACGTGATGATTCTTCCGGTTGGGTTTTCTAGATTTTTCCAGAATTTTTAGCGTGTTCACGCCTTTTTTGTATGTGTGGGAGTACTATTTGCACTGATTGGTGTTGACGTAATCGTGTAATAATCCCCCCATCCAATCACAGTCGTTCTCTCTCCTGCTTTTCAACTCGCATTTTCCCGCGCTTAAGAGACGCCATTATCATTATCGTTTTTGGTACCACGAAGGACACTGCTCCTGTGGTGACGCTTTTTGCGTCTGGCAAGCTGGCCCTTTTGGGTCAGCGAGCCCCGTCAAACTTTTTTAGTAATTTTATATATATCAGTTATTTCGCGTGACTTCAGCCCTCTTTTTTTTTGTCAAATGTTTCAAATTTTAAGGTGTTGTGTTTGTCAAGCAAATTGGCAAAGTTTTTTTTTAAAAAAATAATGCGAGTCATTTGATGTTTTTTTAATGTTTTTCTCTGTTGAGCAAGTTCATACCTTGCTTGAGCTGTGGCTTGGGGTGCCAACGCATCCCCACTCAGGTGATTCAGTTGATCCCTTGTACAATGAAATGAATAAACCCACTGTTTTTTTTTGAACGAGAAAAGAAATTGTCTTTTTTTTGTTTTACTTGATTTTTTTCCTTTTTTTGTCCTACATCGACAACAACATAAAGATGTCAACTTGATGTTCATTGTGGTGAGTAACATTCTCATATTTCCCTGTTTTTTTGACCAGTGTTTATTTGCACAAATGTATAATTTTATAGATGTTATTCAGTCGTCCTCTAATTTTATCTTGACCACGAGCCCTTGCTGTTGGGTTAATAATTCACGTGGCACTTAAGCAACTTGTCCTTCCACTATTTTCGATCACTTTTGGCCTTTTCTTTCCATCAATTAATGATGATCCAAATTTATTCTCAAAATTTATTATTTAATTAATCTCTCATTTTTTCTTTGATTGTCTTAAACTTTATCGACTGAATACCTCTATCAAATTTTACAACCCAATTCTCTGTAATATATTTTAATCACTTAATTTACTACGGTATTTTATTTTTTTATTTATAATTACTTTAAATTTCGGTACATGAGTTATTAAAAATAATTTAAAATTGGTACATATCACAATTAATTTACAATTAATAATAATTCGCACAATATTATTTATAATTATAATTAAATAAAATTTTTTCTTTGGTACAATGGCAAACACTTCATAGTTTATTGTGATCACGCCAGCTTGTCGTACTCACTAAATGCAAAAGATCCCACTTCTCGTATTGCAAGTTCGGTAATGACCCTTCAACAATTCGATTATAAAATAGTACATAAACCCGGAAAATCCAATCTAACCGCAGGTTATCTGTGATAATGTTAATTACAAGGTGATAATGTTAATAACAAGGGTTAAATGAAACCATAACAGCAGATAAGGAATTCGCGATTCCCCCCACAGGAAGCTATGTTGCCCCAGAGATTTCTAAGACCCCGTAGATGAACAGGAACAAGATAAGATAGCGTCAGCAGTTTTGAGAAACAAAAGAGCGAATGTGACGTCAAAAAAAATTCCTTTGTCAAAAAAAGTTCTGATTACGCCAAGGCGAAGACCCAATGCTTCTCAAAAGGCTGAAGAAGCTATGGTAGATGGAGAGCTGGCAAGGAAAGCAGCCATTGAAGGTGAAGCTCTTCTTCGTAAAGAAGAGCATCAGGCGAAGGATGTAAAAGAGCATGAGCTCAATATAAACATTTTAAACACGAACATGAAGTAAGAATGCAAATAGAATTCGCAAAGTTGCGGGTTGAAGAGCAAAAATATAGGATGCTCATTGCGAAAGAAGAGTATTACAAAAGTGTAAAACCAAACCAACCTTAATGTAAAAGAAGATATATATTTCATTCATATTGTGTTTCTTCTTATTTCATTTAAAACATGAGATACTTAACAGAATGTTTGTATTGTGATCGAAGAAAAATTCTTTACTCAATTTATCTTACTCATAACACTTTAACACTAATTAATAAAACACTTTAGTACAATAAATAAACAGAATTAAATTTTAAAAAAAATTAAAGAAACAATATATTTACATTATGAGAAGTGGCAGACCGTGCACAAGAATCGGCCAGGTCGTTTCCTGGCATGCCAACGTGACTCTGATTGGAATGAATGTAGGGTTTAGTGGCACAAGTCCAAAAGAGAACATGCTGCTTCAAACAATACGGTAAAAACAGTTGAAAAGACATAATGCGCGCAACACTTAGTTTGTCGTATAATTATAACTGGTAAAATTGTATAAGTTGATGAATAAAATCAGGTAAAAGGCATGAATAAAATTAGATAAAAGGTATGAATAAAATCAAATTAAAAAGTGTGAATATGATATAAAATACATGAAGTAAGTAAAGTGTTTGCATATAGTTTGCATCAGTAGCTCAGTGGTAGAATTCGCTTCTACAAAGCAGAAGGTCCTGTGTTCGATACGGGAGCGGACACTAATTTTCTTATTTAATTTATGAACATTCCAGAAGCAGTTATATCATTTCCTCTTTAGTTGTTCCTTCGAAGTTTCTAGAACATTCTATGTCAGTATATAAGCGATCCCGTCATTGTAAAGAAGAGTTCTTCTTGGTGCAGACTGGTTCCTGGTGTTTGTAATTTCTTGACGTTAATAAATTGATTATCAAAACCTCATCTCGTAATCTGCACTAACACTAAATCTAAACACTTTAACGTGACAATATGATGACTTTCACTGCGAAAATTATCCAGCTTGGTTAATCAGTGGGATCCACTTATGAGTCATTTTAGAGCTGAAGTTTCTATTTGAAGTGTGTCTGTATCATCTACTTTATAATTTTTCAAAATTCCAAAAGTAGTTGATAAAGAAAGCATTACAGGAGTAGATAAATTAAAGGATAAACCTGCGGTGCCTAGAGTGGAAACTAAGACTTGTGCAATAATGAAACAGCCTTTGACACATAAACAGGACCCATCTAATGGTAAAAAAAGGATAATTTTACAGCAAGAAAGTGTGATTCCGATTAAAAGACAAAGCTAAAAAAGATTCAACTTTATCCAAAGAAGAGAAAAAATTTTTATGTTTTTATCTTCAAATTTAAATAAGTGCTTTAGCTTATTTCTTTTAGTATTATCCCTACATTTGAAAAGGTAAATGTGATTTTGCAGTCATCTTCCCCACAAATTCATCGGTTAAGAGCTCTTCTTCTGGATCTGCTAAAAGAACTTTTTTCCAAATTTGTTAAAACTTCTGAGGTTAAAGGAAAAGAGAGTTCTGCCGCTCTCGCGTCTTTTCAGGGCATTTGCCTACTCGAGGGTGAGTCAATAAAAAGTTTAGCCCCCAAGTTGCTGCATCCAAACCGTACAATAATGTACCAACTGATTCTTTAGATCAAATTTTGGCCTTGCAATTCATTTCAATAATGCCACCCTCAATCAAACAAAAACCTATTTTTGATGGGGAAGAGAAATTCCAATTACTTGTTGATAAGGCTCAAAAATATATTCAGGCTGAACAATCGTTACAAACTGCTTCTTTCACTAACTGCATTTCTGCAAATAATACAATAGATAAACTTCAAAATAGAATATGTGAATTGGAAAAGAAATTGGAGGATATGTCGATGTCGAAAGCCTCCGTGAATCATATCAGCAACAATACTTTTAAACCCAATCCCAATAATGTCAACAGAAATTTTAATCCTAACTTCCAACATTCCACAAGTAATCGTGACATAAGGCAAAATCAGTTTGATCAATTTAATAGCACACATAGACAGAGATACCATACTTCTATATTTTGCTTGTTTTGCGATCGCTCTAATCACGTGATGGCCAATTGCCGCCAATATTTAAATAGACCAAACATTCCTCAAACCAATTACCCAAATGCTCATAATTGGTACCCTGTGCCTTATGATCACTTACACACACAACATGCATCACCACAACAACACACATTACCAAAGCAACGCTTTTCATTTACACAACAAACACCCAATAATTCTTTAATAAATAAACATGTTTCTTATTGCAAATCTATGGCTATGGATATTCAAACCTATTTAAATCTTCCCATGTCTAATACTACAAAATGGACCCCAGTCATGTATTTACAGCCCCTGGTCTCACATGGCAGGCATGTTTAAAAAAGACAAAAGTTGAATTGGAAATCTTGACTAATCCCACAATGCATTTGTTCATAGAAAATGGGTTGAGGTCGATGATTTCAAATCGCTATGCTGAGGCTAAAAATAAACTTGCTGGCAACTACAATCCTGATATATCCACCTCTTATATTATATATCTAGATAATAACAACTTATATGGTAAGGCGATGATGTCCTACTTACCGATCAAAAATTTTCAATGGTCAGATAATTTAGAATTAAGTGAAGAGGATATTCTATCGTTACCAGATGACGGGGAGGTAGATTTAGAAGGGCAGCTAATATTCTAAATGCTAAAAAAGCTTCCACAGTTTCAAAACTTATACCCAACTTACAAAATAAGAATAAATATGTCCTACACTATAGGAATTTAAAGCAGTATTTAAAATTCGGCCTGAGATTCAAAAAAATTTATAAATTTTTATCCTTTAAACAAGAACCTTGGCGCAAAAAAGCTACTAATTCATTCGACAAACACTTTTGAAAGTTAACGAATAAGCCTGTTTGGAAAAACTATGCAGAACTTAAGAAATCGTTATAGCATAGATTTGGTCACAAATAAAAAAAAAGGGTTTAAAATGAATTGCTTCACCCTCTTTTCAATATTTTAACATTGTGGATGATAATTTAGTCATAGTAACTCGTCACATTCCCTCTCTTACCCTCAATCGCCCTTTATATACCGGTTTTTCAGTGTTAGACATTAGTAAAATATTCATGTATGACTTTCATTATGGTCATATAAAAAATAAATACAGTGTAAAAGTTAAATTGTTGTTCACTGACACAGATTCGCTTTGTTACAGCATTCAAACGAAAGATATCTACCTTGATATGGCCAAAGATATAAATCTTTATGATACATCAGATTACCCCAAAGATCACTTCTTATAAAAAGGAAAAAGTTTTAGGGAAAATGAAGGACAAGTTAAATGGAGTTATAGCAAAGCAGTTTGTAGCATTGCGCTCTAAAATATATTCCCTATTAAGTCTGAACGGGCAGAAAAACACTGCGAAAGGAGTAGTTAAAAACATTAGGGAAAAGCGGTTAAAGCATGCGAGGTACAAAAAATGCCTCTTTGATTAACTGCCGCGTGACTGAAAAAATGAAAACAATCATATCTAAAAACCATCAACTCTATTCAGTTACTGTAAATAAATTAACACTGTGTCCACTCGATGATAAAAGATACATTTTAGAGGATGGCTATTCTACATTAACACATGGTCATTATAAAATAACTTCTGCTGAAGGCACTAGTTAGAAATTAAAACCGTTTGTAATGCAAGTCAACTAATCTTGTTATTTATATTGTTGTTGTAACAATTACTTATATGTAAAATTTCTTGTTTGCAAATCTTAATGCTTGTCTTGTATTGGTTCTTTTTGTGCATAACACAATTTTTGAATAAATATATTTAATCATTTCACATCATTTTGTTTTTATTGACTCCTTTTAAATTATATTATTTATTTATGCTAAATTAGAAACACGAGGTAAAACTAATTTGATTTGCTCATCCAAAGATCAAAAACTAACTCATTAGAAAATCGCAAATAAAGTAACTGCTAGCTTATTGTTAGTTATTCAATTCACATGTTCAAAATTATTTTTAAGAAACCAATATAGATGGCAGCATGAGATTCTGGCAATTACAATTACTATTCTAACTCATTTATCTAATTTTCTAGTAAAATTTTAAAAATGAAAGCATTTTACCTCGAAGTTGTTGGTTGAAATCTTGTTTTAAACCTGTCTATAAATTGATTTTGAATTATTTTCTGAGAAAGTAATGTAATAATAGATACACAAAAAAGGATACTTCTAGAATCTAATCTACTTCACACTTAATGAAAATGTTTGTATTTTACAATATTAGTATCGATTTCATTCACTAAATGGATTTTCAAAAATCGCAGGACTAAAACTGAAATCGCTTTCCACATGATCTCAACAAGATATGCAAATAGTAAAATTTAATTGTTTAATAAAATTCAACAAAATGGGTGTTCCTTAAACTTAGACAGTTCACTCATCAAATATAGCAGTATCCAGTTTCTAAAAGTGCGGCAGTACTCCCCTTTTTACCCTACTTACGTGTCGAAGTGAACGCGTGTACAAGTTCCACCTCGATATCACCTTTGCCCAATGGATGGCTATTAGACCTGTGTAAGAGGATATGATTTCTAGTTACATTACCCTGAAATACAAGTCCAGAGACTTATGAATCACTGCCTCACCCTAATGTTATATAGACTCATTGGTGAAAAAAAGGGTCTTCGAAAAAGTATTTTATTACTCTTTAATATATTTTTTGAAAATATAATATTTATTTTTGTTTGTTTGATGAACCTGGATTTGAATTGATTGAATGTCGAAGTTTTATGGCACAAGAACCATGGATTTGACTTGAATGATGAGGTAATAATAAATTTTAATGAAAGATTTGTAAGATTTTAATTTTATAACCCATAATTATTATTTTTTTTATCGATAATCGTTATTATTTCAGCTTTTGGGAGAAATCACCCAGGATAGTCTCGAAAAGGGGAATTCATTGGGAATACTACACAAACGTTTCTTGAGGATTATAGAAATTATAGGTGATGTGACCCAAGGTTTCGTGGAAGCTAGTCAGCTATTTCAAAACCTTCCACTTTATTATCAAGTGGGTTCGGGTTCCGAGGTAATTTTTTATTCCACTCACTTTTTAAAATAACCTTAATTATAAAATGTTTTTATTTGATTTTTATAAAATTATTTTTAAATTCTCTAAGACTCGACCAGGACCTTCTAGTAGTGGATAAGCCTATGTTGAGAGTGAGACTTCAGACAGTATTAATGTAAAATTCTTTTAACATTAAAAAAAAGAAAATTGTTGTATAAAATTATTTTTTGATTTTAAAATATATATCTATTAATTCTAGTTAAGCTCCGCAATTATGCTTCAGCAGTTATCTCGAAGACGGACTGAAAAATATAAAGGCGATGAGGTCACATACAGACAGAGCTGTCATTGATCCAGAAAAGTTACCTAACGGACATGTGGATACTCACTGCTTTAGTAGATGTATCCATTGAATTAGTTAGGCAGTTATTTGATGACATTTTAAAGAAGGTCATTTGGAACCTCAGGAGCAACGACCTACTTCGTTTATGCATTTAATCAGACGGCTTAGATAAGTCAATTTCAACAACGCTGTCCTGTACAGATATGACAGTTGAAAAGATATTGTCGGCTGTTCTAAGAGTTTTGCAATCCAAAAATACTATTGAGCTGGATAACGGATTTTTAATTGACGTGATAACCGTGCAACGTCACGTTGCAGGACGACAACATTGTATGACGAAATTTTGTGCTGTGCAAAAGCCATAGTGTATGCCACTCCTCACCTTGAAAATGATAAAACAGCTATTAATGCCTTACGTGACAGGAGACGACCTGCACTCATGAACAGGGCGAAAGAGTTGCATAATTCAGCTGGCGTGCTTCTTAGACCGTGCGGATTTAGTGAAATGAAACAATTCGAGGATTATTTGAATTTGCAAATAGTGGTCATTTCTACGACAAATCTGAATACGGTAAGTTCTCCTGTTATATTTTTAAGTATTATTATTAAATTTAAGAATTTTTTGCTTTGTTTGTATTACAATTTATCGGAAATTCTAACTTAATTCTTAAATATATGTAGGAAGCGTATTCCCTACTTTATGTGCACGCGCATCATCGCACACCTCATCACGCATCCCATTACGCACATCCAAACCCTTTAACTAAACAGTGGTTAGATTGTCATTCTTGTGAGTGATTCTTCCCGCCCTGCGAATGTGATTGAAGGCTGGCGAGGCAAACGGCCTCCTCTTATACGTTATTGTTCAGAAATTAAATTTTTGCCAAGCGTTTTTGTTTTCAAAAAGAATTTTAAATACGTATGACGCGTTCAAAGATGAATTAATTAAAGAATTTTCAGACACTGTTACTTCAATAGAAATTCATCGAGAACTTGAAAAACGCTAAGTGTTGGAATCCGAAACTTATATACAATATTTCAATTCAATGCGCGAATTGGCTAATAGATGTGATTCTACTAATGATGAATCATCTGTAATTCATTATGTTATAAATGGAATTTACGAAACACGCTCTGAAAAAATTATTCTTTATGGAGCGAATTCTTTTTCGGAATTTAAGCAGAAATTACGTACGTACAAACTGTTGTTAACAGTAGGATCCAAGTTCGTCAAGTTTTCATGTCCTGAATTTGCACATGGTTGTTTAGCGAGGAACGTAAGGGTTATACAGCAGTAGCCCATAACATGAAAGCGTAAGTAGTTTCTTTATTTAAATTTGGAAAGAATATTATTGTGCTACTATTTTTATGAATTTTTTAATGTTTATTATTTTTTATTTTAGATTCGATGGTCAGTTTATATTGTCCTGGCTGATTGAACAAGGAACCAAACCAGATATAATTCCTAATGGGAGTTTGCTGATGCTAATTCAGCACAAGGCCTTGCAGCTGCGAATCATCGATTCGATTAATTTCTTGCCCATGCCTTGTCACAACTACCGATTACTTTTAATTTGGTCAAGACACGTAAGTGGTTCTTTCCTCATTTATTCAACACCGCCCAGAATCAGGACATCATGGGATCCATACCAGATGCATACCTGCCAACTCTTCCAATAATCATATTTAAAGTGGTAGTAATTCATATTTAAAATGGTAGTAAATATGTACTATTTTTTCTTTTATAAACTTAATTTTTAAATGATTTTGAGCACCACTATTCTTTCAAAAAAATAAGCACATATATTAATATGCGGTACTATCATGGTTGTCAACTTAAGTTTTTTCAAATACAACGTATTTGTTTGCTTAAAATTGAAGTTTTAATTCCATTTTAATACCACCGGGAAAAATGATAATGGAAAGGATTAAAAGTTGGCAGGTATGCAGATGTATAGAGTAGCAATGCTCGAGCAGAATTCTACAAATGCTACAAGCAGCAAAAAGATAAAATCTTTAATTTTAAAGAAGAAATTTTGGCTTATTAGGTAAGTAAAACTTAAATATTATCTATTCTACTTCTTTTTTTAAATACACTTTATTCTATAGATCTGATGTAGACATTTTGAGACGTACATGTCTTATTTATAGATGTTGGAGGTGTCGACCCTTTCCAGTAAGTACACTTTCCAGTTTTTTAAGTAACTATAAGTTGTATGTAGTTGGATATACATAAATAATGAATCATTTATATTTTAGGTGTGTTACTATTGTATCAGCCAGTACGGCACTTTTTAGAAGTAGCAATATAAAAGAAAACACAATCACTATGGTTCCCATATCTGGCTATACTACAAAAGTGAGCTACAGCCCTGATTCTATTCACTGGATAGACTTCACTGTGCACAAGATTAGAATTTCAATTAACCGTGCTTTGAATGGCACAGGAGAAGTCAAGATCGAAAACACCTTTGCTGATGGTTTCTGTGAGGATACGAACACCGTGTATCAATTTCATGTTAGTAATGAATCTATTGGATAAAATATTTTATATATATTTTGTATGTATATTATTAATCTGTATTTTCAGGGTTGCTTCTACCATGGCTGTTCAAATTGCTATAAAGCAGATCAAATCCATTCCTCCAAGAATATAACCATGGGAGATCTGAGACAGGCTACTGAGGAGAGCACCGAGAAATTACGATCTTTAGGCTACAACGTAGTAGAGTGCTGGGAGCATGAGTTTCGAAAAATGAAAAAAGACGAACTAAAAACTTTCTTGCTTTCCCATAAAATGAAGGACCGGCTAGTTCCATGTGTTGCATTTTACGGAGGGCGTACTAACGCCGTCAAATTGTATCACGAAGGAAATGTAAAATATGTCTATTTTACTTCTCTTTACTCATGGGTAATATATAAATATATGCATATGTTTTGAAATTTAAATGTTACACCAGTAAAAATGTTTCAGTAATTTCGTTTGTATAATGTACACTTGAGTTATTCACAAGAGATTGCATTTATATTTATTTTCTTTATCTAAGAAAATAAATACTACGACTATCCCGTAGGTCACCCCGTAGGTTACTGATATCTTTACACCGTTAGAAAACTATTTTGGGATCATGAAGTGCACCTTTGTACCTCCTAGACAATTATACCTGCCCGTGCTTCCTTACAGAAGTAATAAGAAGTTGATGTTTTCGCTGTGTAGAGTGTGTGCCGATTCATTGCAACACAGTCCCTGCACCCACACAGACGATGAAAGAGCTCTAACGGGTACATGGGTGGTTACTGAGGAAGTAAAAATGGCACTGAAAAAGGAATACGAAATAACCGAGGTAAAGCAAAAAAATTGACTATAATTTAAATGTTTAATTTGTTAATAGTACACTTAATGTTTAATCATTTTTTTCAGGTTCACGAAGTTTACCACTTCGAGGAAACTTTTTCTACACTGTTCAACTCTTTCATAGACTTATTCCTCAAAATAAAGCAAGAGGCCGGCCCGCTGAGTGTGTCACTGAGGAAGATAAAGTTAATTATATTTGAAGATTACTTAAAAAAAAAGAAGGTGTGGCATTGGATATTTCAAAAATAATGAAAAATCTGGGAAGGGCAGTAGTCAAGCTTATTTTGAACAGTTTTTGGGGTCGGTAAATAATCATTCTTTATTTTACTAACACAGGTGAACAAGTGCGGTATGTCAATTATTTTGAATTTATTACAATCAATTTAGTATGTTTTATACGTGGGGGATGAACTGCAATAAGGGGCGATAGACTTTGTAACTACACTCGCTCAGTTCAACAAACATCTCACTGATGCTACCAAAAACGCAAGTCTTTTTTTTCTTCTTACTTTTGATATAAATGAAGAAAAAGAAACATACTTTCTTCTAGAATATCCATGAAAACATTTTTTTTTCAGGTAAAAGATGTGTATTTTCCCACCGATGAAGTTGCTGCTATATCCTGGGAGTATAAAGAATTTGTTACCCAAGATGCTTCAACTAACATCTTTTTAGCAGCATTCACTACAGCATGGGTGCGTCTTAAGTTATACGAAGAGATGGTGAAGCTGGGTGAGTGCGTATTATATCACGATACGGACTCCATCATCTATGCTCAAGATGGTAGTAATGACCCCCCAATCGGTAACTTTCTGGGTGAGTTTAAGGATGAATTGAATGGCGAAGTGATTACAACTTTCGTATCTGGTAATTCTAGATTTTTTTCCCCTTCCTGATAACTATTGGTATACTAGTGTTTTTTTAGGTGGTCCAAAAAATTATGCATACCAGACATTTTAGGGGAAGACTTGTTGCACTTTAAATTTCCGCAACTCCCAAAAGTTGAACTTTCACTCCATAAAGAAGATGGTTATAGATATGTCAGACGAACCTATTCTCCTGCATAACCGTGCCAAGATTTTTCGAGAGAAGAAAAGAAAAGTTCTGAACAAGCCTGAAACCAGAATGTATAGGATTGTCTACGATGAGAGAGTGATAGAGGTGGGATAGTGGAGGCGACGTCATAACATACGTCAGAATAAGAAACTTCATAAGTGTTGCCATCTTAAAAAACTAATATTAAAAATAATAAGTTAAAAAACAGAAACCGAAACTACATGCAGGCAGAATTAAGCAACTTCCGGTTTACAGGTGGGCAGAAATAAACAACTTCCAGTTGAGGCAGAAATAGTAACCGGTTGACTTTGGTTGATGACGTCACTTCCGACTCTTACGCAGTAGAAAGCTAACTTCTCCCGAAACCAGATATTTTGTAACAGAGAGGGAGGCTCTTTCAATAGTTTATTTCACTAATTATTTTCGGCATTATTTATTGGGGAAAAAATTAGCGGTTTTTACTGACCATGCTCCTCTCACTGGATCTTTAAAATTGAAGGATTCATTTTGTAGGATGCAAGGTGGACTTTATCACAGTTTAAGTATGAGATATTTTACCTCCTGGGCAAAGCCAATGGAATCGCTGATTTATCTCGAAATACTTCAGAGACTCAAACAGTTAGAACTCATTTATTTATGACAGAAACGGTTATACCATTTTACCAGATATTTCTTTCGAAGAACTTTTAGAAAAACAAAATGATGATAATTTTTGCAAACAAATTGAAGAGGATTTAAATTGAAGTAATAGTAATTCCAAAAGATTTATATATTATTTAAATAAGGACATACTAACGGGTAAATGTAAGAATGAAAAAGAACATAATGAAAGTAAATTTGTTAATTTAAAATCTTTAATTGATAATGTTTTAGAGATTTACTATGATAGTGCAGCGGTTTGACACCAAGGAATTCATAAATCAAGAGATTTAAAAAATGCTTTTCTTTTGCCAAAAATGGTTAAACACATTGTTATTTGAGTTAAATCTTGTGAGAGTTGCTTAGGTCGAAAAGCTTACCGACCTAGACGCCCTGTTCCTTTTCAAAATGTTCCGATGCCTAATCGTCCTTTTGATCATATATATTTTGATATTGTTGGTCCCTTGCCAATTACAGAATCGGGCAATAGTTACTTTTACTGATAATTTTACGAAGTGGTTAGAGGCCTTCTGTCGAGAGTGAGACCATCGCTCGTGTTTTAATATAATTTATTTGCAGATACAGTACACCCACTAAATAGGGGATCTAACTTAATTAGTCAAGGGATGGGAAAGATTTATTCGGCCTTGGGAGTTAAAAAGATTAGCTTTTAAACCACAAAGTAACGTTGTCGAGAGACCACATAAAACAATAGCTGACTTTCTTACACACTTAGTTAACTCTTCACTCTCTGATTGGGATAAGAAATTACCTAATGCTTTACTTGCTTATCGTATTCATGAAACCACTAATTTTTTACCAGCACTTTCAACTTTTGGTAGAGAATTTAATTTACTCTGTCAATTCCTCAGTACACTAATAAAATTTTCTTATAGCGACACTATTAATTATAAATATAAAATCATTTATAAGGAGGCTAAGGTTAAGTTTGAGAAGGCTTCTCTCGACAGGCGGAACAGGAGATTAAAAATTGCTAAAGATCGAAATCCTAAATTTAAAGTCAGGGTTTTCTGGTTTAATGCTTTCATTAGGAGAAATCAATGTAAAAAATTTGCTAAGTTCAATGAAGGTCCTTTTATTATCACTCATTTTTTTTCACCTGTCTGCAAAAATAAAACACGTGGCAAGGCAAAATTATACTAGAGTGGTACACATCGAAGATTAGACTAAAATGTTTTCAAGAATTCAATACGATTTAATGGACAGTAGTGAACCGATTACTGAACAGGAAAATTCGAGTAATGAAAAGGTCTGTAATAGTCCGAATGATGAAAAAGTAGAAAGCATTCCTACTGAAAAAATCTTCTAAGGCAAGCTTTGGATTCTTCGGAAGTCCAGGGGACTATAAATTTCACACCACATCACAATTTGAGACCTAGACGTAGCGGGAAAGTGTAAAGAGAATTTTTTTTTTCGAGTTTAAAACTTTTTTTTTTGCTTGTAAGAATTACCTTTCAGTTTAAATTTTTTACCTTAATTTTCAGGATTTGTCTAATGAATCACATTCTCTTTTAATTAAATAAAACAAACGGTAAGTGATTCATAACAATTTTAAATCTTAATTTCCATACAATAAAAATTGATAGCAATCATTTATTTTTTACAAAAAAAAATGATAGGGACCCAACAAAAACAAAGAAGATTAGATTATTTAAATTGTTTAATAATCTTTCAGATTTGATTTTTCGTTTAAAATATATTTTATATTTCGTTTTTTCTATTATTTTGAATGTTTTCTAAATTATCTAATAATCTTTAATTCAAAATATTTTATTTACTCTACAATATATATGGCTTAAGATTTTATTTATTTAATGATATTTAAATTATTTAATTATTCATAAGGCTTCATATTTAATTTTTAATCATTTTAATGACTTTATATTATTATTGCTTAAACTATTGTTGGCGTTCAAATGGATTCAGATGAATACACGGCTTCTGAATTGTTTTTTTCAAATTAATCTTCTGAATCTGATTCAGATGGTGATGTCCTTAAATGACCGACGAGTTTGGTGCAAACTGAAAGCTAATCATGGACCACCTCATTCTAGGTTCACGTTCATGAGAAATCTAGGAGTAAAAGAAAAGATGTTCGCTTTCTCTCACATAGAATACTTTAGCCTTTCCTTCGATGATGATATAGTGACTTACATCGCAACTGAAACGAACCGTTTCGCAGTAGATTATGTTGAAGCAAATGATTTGACTCCAAGATCTCGAATAAGAGACTGGAAATAAAACTATGCCAGTGAAATCAGAGTGATATTTGCTCTAATACTTTTCATGGGAGTGATTAGAAAACCCGTGTAGAGATGGCATTGGTTGACTAGATTACTTTTGGCCATACCATACATTGGACAGATAATGTCTGAAAGAAGATTTATACTTTTGATAAAGTTTCTTCATTTTACTGACAGTTTCAATTACAATCCTGACTCAAACCCACAATCAGGTTTATGGAAACTATATGCAGTATACAAGCCCGTAAACGATAAATAAGACTAGTCCACAAAACATTTTGAATGATGTCTTAATTATGTAATAATCTTTAGTTCAAAATATTTTATTTACTCTACAATATTTCTGGCTTAAGATTTAATTTATTTAATGATATTTAATTTATTTAATTATTCACAAGGCTTCATATTTAATTTTTTAATCATTTTGATGACTTTATATTATTATTGCTTAAACTATTGTTGGCGTTCAAATGGATTCAGATGAATACACGGTTTCTGAGTTGTCTTTTTCAGATTAATCTTCTGAATCTGATTCAGACGGTGATGTCCTTAAATGACGGACGAGTTTGGTGTAAACTNTTACTCTACAATATATATGGCTTAAGATTTTATTTATTTAATGATATTTAAATTATTTAATTATTCATAAGGCTTCATATTTAATTTTTTAATCATTTGAATGACTTTATATTATTATTGCTTATACTATTGTTGGCGTTCAAATGGATTCAGATGAATACACGGCTTCTGAATTTTTTTTTCCAGATTAATCTTCTGAATCTGATTCAGACGGTGATGTCCTTAAATGACCGACGAGTTTGGTGTAAACTGAAAGCTAATCATGGACCATCTAATTCTAGGTTGACGTTCATGGGAAATCTAGGAGTAAAAGAAAAGATGTTCGCTTTATCTCACTTTAGCCTTTCCTTCGATGATGATATAGTGACTTACATCGCAACTGAAACGAACCGTTTCGCAGTAGATTATGTTGAAGCAAATGATTTGACTCCAAGATCTCGAATAAGAGACTGGAAATAAAACTATGCCAGTGAAATTAGAGTGATATTTGCTCTAATACTTCAATACTTTTCATGGGAGTGCTTAGAAACCCCGTATAGAGGTGGTATTGGTCGACTAGATTACTTTTGGCCATACCATACATTGGACAGATAATGTCTGAAAGAAGATTTTTACTTTTGATAAAGTTTCTTCATTTTACTGACAGTTTCAATTACAATCCTGACTCATACCCATAATCAGGTTTATGGAAACTATATGAAGTATTGTAGAATTCAGAAATTCTACATGTTTTCGTTAACCTTTTAACTTTTTAAATCTCTTTTATTTTTGATAAATTTTAATACTTTTTCTTTCTTGTAAGAGATCAGTTTTTTTTAGATATTTAATTTAATTTAGATTTTAGGCAATTAACTTTTTCATAGTTAAATATATTTTATGTTTCTTTTATTAATAGTGAACAAGTTTCAGTTTATTTTTAAACATTTGTTCAGTTAATTTCTTTTTAAGCAGACAGGTGGCAGCATCAGTTCTACTACTGGATTGTAAAGATCCAAGTTTTAATGTTACTTTCAGTTTAAGTTTTTTTTTCTGCTGCTGATTTAATGGGTTTTTGTAATTAAATTTTTGAGCTTTGTTAAATGGTTAAATGATTAAGATTTTCACAACATATGCAAGTTAGTTTTATTGTATAATTATCTTTCGGTTATTGTTAAAACAATAATATTATTTTTGAAAAATTATTTCTTTTTGTGAGTTTTGAGGTGTTGGCAATGGTGGCGTTTTGGAAAGTATATAAAAAAGGAGTGTGCGCGGTGTGCAAGGGCTCTCGCTCGCTAGATCTCCTCGTTGATAGACGTCGTGCTCCACGGAATTTTGGCTGAAGGAAGAAAGCCATGTGGGATCCCATAGAAACGTGTGCCATGTGGGCACAGAAACTTATGTAAAGAATAAGTTGTGTAAAAGTAAGATGAAACGACGATCAAGATCTTGTTTGTTATAACATCCATGTGAAGTGCCATCCAGTCCGTGCCAGGGGGCACGTGGTATGATTTCGTTGATTTTCTTATTGCGATAGTAATTGTTTCAAAGAGGTCACTGGACTATTAATTTCAATTTTTCTCCTAAAGAACTTTAAGTTATACAAATTTCCATCAATGTCATACCACCTTGCATTTTAAAACCTAAAATTATATTTTATAATCTTTACGCTTAATTTACCATGATTTATCTACAATAAATATTTTTTTTTTATCTTAATGATTGGAGTCACTTTTTAATGAAATGATAGTTTTCCTTTTTTCTTTTTTGTTTAACATGTTATAGGTAATAAAGGGGGGGGGGTAGTTTTCTTTTCAGCAAATGTGTACTCTAAAGCTGAGGGTAAGTAATTTTTTTTTTTATAAATAAATCTAATTCTTTTGGCTTGAACCTTTAGGCAAATTTAATATTTCTTTTTCTCTTTTTTCTTTTGAGTAATGATAATTTTTGTTTACACTATACGATCACTAAGATTGTTCATGCTAATATTTGTTTTGGCCTAGACTCTAATTGTACCAAAAATTTAATACTCACGGTACAGTATACAAGCCCGTAAACGATAAATAAGACTTGCCCTCAAAACTTACCTTCCAAAAAAAAGAGCTAGATTTGGAGTCAAGTTTTATCAGCTATGTGAAGCTAATAGTGGCTATCTATGCATAATATACATTGGAAAAACTACTTTTTCTCGGATAATTTAATATTCAAGTCAACCACAAAGATTGTTTTGACCCTGATTAAAGATCTACTCGATCAAGAATATTGTGTCACACTGGACAATTGCTACGCATCAATTGAACTTGCGGAATGCTTCATTACTTGGCGCACCAATATATACGAATATACTTGGCCTTGTGACTTGGGATTTCCTGAGAAAGTGTTCTCAAAAACTCAAGAAAGGGGAAACTATAGGTTTCCAACTAGGAAAAATCTGGGTATTTAAATAAGTGGATAATTTTTTATTTTTGATTACAATATAAATGAACATAAGTAATATTTAATCCAATAGTATTTTTTTTTTAATTTAATTTTACAATAGCTGTAAAGATTACATGCATTGTAAGTTTTAATCATGTAACAACAATAAATTTACGTGAACATTATAGGACATTTTACTTTATCCGAAATTTTTCAGCGTAAATTGAAATAAGAAACTGTATTTACTTTCTAGTGCATAAGAATAGGGTTATTAAATACAAGAAATTCATACATAAATATACACCAAAATTATCACATTTTGATTTAAAAATATTTCTTTACTGTGAAAAGATAATGCAACTTTTTGTAAATGATTTGAACTGAGCTATTATATACTATTCAATAATTGTTCATAATAAAGATAGGATTTTTGTTGGGTACGGATGAACATAATAAAATGTTCAGAATTTTTCGTGCTTAAATATTGTGATGTAGAAATCGTTCTCTCACAAAGAGACATAAAAAGTCAACAGGCTAATTAAAAAATTATTTTCTGATGTTAAGGGGCAATAATTCGTAGATCAAGTACGCATTAAGATAGTCCCAAAAATCCTCCTGCGTCAGAATGGCTCAGAATCATGTGATATTAACACTTTATTGAAAATTCCAGAAACAGTAACTATGAGAAAGTATTTCTCCCCGATTTTCTTTAAGTATCTTCACGTAAAATTTAAAGTATCTTCACGTAAAACTTATTTACCTTCTACATATAAGTATGCATAGAAATTGAGGAAAGGACCGAGCTCAAGGAAAAAATTTCTCTTTCTGTAGAAGCTAAGTATGAACTTTTCTTATCTATGAACCCATCTTCAAAAAAAAAAATTTCAGAATATCTGACAGAGAACTGGAAAACGTCTAAAGATCTAAACATAGATGAGGAGTTGTTGTAAGAATCCATAAAAGCAGACGTACCAGTGAAATTTCGTAAATTTTTTGAGTATAGCATCTCCACCTACTGTTGAAGAACTTACTAAATTGTGCTCAAAATTAGAAAAAATTGAAAGGAGAACATTTAATAGACCTCCTTCCCAACGACTACACAATGTTAGTCCACGATACTATAAGAAGCCAAGACGATGGATTCCCCAAAATCGGTATAAAATGGAGCAGCCAAGGTAAGTGAACTCTCTTAATCGCTATGGAGTACCTCAGCATGATTCCCAGCCTCCGCAGCCCAGCAATAACAACAGCTGACCATCAAATGACTATTTATGTGTGACATCGCGAGTGAACAATAAGAATTTACTAACTATATTGGACACAGGATCCAACATCACTATAATTCCGAAACATTTTATAGGACAATCAAAAAAACATTTGAACTCTACTAGGATTTTAATTNTTTTGGGACTTCAAGGCTGAAAACATACCATTGAATCATAATTAGATTTATATTTCCAAGGAGGAGTTATTTTTAGAATCTTGTCCCTCTTTCACTTCCATATTAGGAAGCATTAAATGAATTTGCATAATGCGTAGAATTACAAAGGTATGTACGACTGGAACCTGTTTACATCAAAATCTGAGTATTTAATGCGAGACCGATGGTTCTCGCATGTCTCTTGCTGAATAACGTGTTCCTATAAACATCTGCCGGAACCATCCAGAGTTTCGTCCACACCCCCTCCCTTGTGGAGTGGGGATGTGAACTGTTATAACCACCAGCCAACCTTTAAATAAATCTTTTAACATATTATGGCGTTTGACTGCATTATTAAAGCTGAATACAACAATGATAACAGGGATGTAGCCCTGTTATTATAAGCCAAGCAGGATAGTTGCTTGCGGAGGAAACTTACGCATTTCTATCTCAGAAACTAAGCATAGCGAAGACCGGCGGTGACTTCGGAAAATCCTCATCCCCTCACCCACCGGGGGAAAATACATCAAAAATATCGAATATCTCATTCGCATGAACAGTTGAAAATTATCAGTCGAATTCTTCTCCAACTCACGGCAATTAATAATTCATCCAGTATCTTCAACATAAAATATATACTTCAATCATCAAACTTGTTTACATAAATGATACCTACGCCCAGTGGAACTTAACGAACATCGACTTTGCATTTGTCTATGCTGCATGTTATGTCTACATTCTGAAGGNTAAATACTATTGTATAATAAAACCATTAAAACTCTTTTGTTTTCATAAAATGTCTTTGGTAAAGAATAGGTGTAGAAATTCTATTTTGGGACTTCAAGGCTGAAAACATACCATTGAATCATAATTAGATTTATATATCCAAGGAGGAGTTATTTTTAGAATCTTGTCCCTCTTTCACTTCCATATTAGGAAGCATTAAATGAATTTGCATAATGCGTAGAGTTACAAAGGTATGTACGACTGGAACCTGTTTACATCAAAATCTGTGAGTATTGAATGCGAGACCGATGGTTCTCGCATGTCTCTTGCTTAATAAAGTGTTCCAATAAACATCTGCCGGAACCATTCAGAATTTCGTCCACACCCCCTCCCTTGTGGAGTGGGGATGTGAACTATTATAACCACCAGCTTACCTTTAAATAAATATTTTTATAACATATTATGGCTTTTGACTGCATTATTAAAGCTGAATGCAACAATGATAACAGGGATGTAGCCCTGTTATTATAAGTCAAGCAGGATAGTTGCTTGCGGAGGAAACTTGCGCATTTCTATCTCAGAAAATCATAGCGAAGACCGGCGGTGACTTCGGAAAATCCTCATTCCATCACCCACCGGGGGAAAAAATACATCAAAAATATCGAATATCTCATTCGCACGAACAGTTGAAAATTATCAGTCGAATTCTTCTCTAACTCACGGCAATTAATAATTCATCCAGTATCTTCAACATAAAATATATACTTCAATCATCAAACTTGTTTACATAAATGATACCTACGCCCAGTGGAACTTAACGAACATCGACTTTGCATTTGTCTATGCTGCATGTTATGTCTACATTCTGAAGGTGATGGATACAACTAGAAAGCTGAGACTTGCTAGAAAGCTTTTTCTCCCCTCTTGGACAAAAAAGATGATAGACGTTAAAAAGTTTTCTATTTGAAACCTCATCCCTTCCGGAAAGCGTAGCATTTTATCGTCAATAAATTATCCTCATCCCGCCTCATTCAAGGAGAAATATGATTCCTCTTAATAAAGAAACTAGAACAACTACTTTCATCTGATGTTGTGAATTTCAAAATGTGTTTTGGAATCGAAGAAACAATTTTTTTTTCCCTATCAACTTTCATCTGATGTTGTGGTTTTCAAAATGTGTTCTTGGACTAATTCGAACTTTCTCACGTATCATTTTTGTGGTAATTTTTTTTACAATTCTCATAAAACAACTTCTTGAATTTGAATAATAAAAAAAAGCACTCTTGTAAATAAACAAAAATCATAGATTATGATTTTAAATTTTTTTCCCTCATACTTATGTTTCAATTGAAACAATTATTTTTTATAAATTGATCGTATTTACTGTTGAAATCTTTATTTCTTAAAAGTTTTATTTTTAGGGAATTGATTGTTTTGATTGGCATAAAAATTTTTTCGAGAAATTATTTTCATATTTATTGTCTTATGTGTTACAGTTTCTATGATTTATTGAATGTATATTTTTGTTTTACATAGTGTTTAGGGTGAAGATAAAAATGCCATTCAAATGTTTTTTTTCCTTCTCTTCAACGAAATTGATGAAGGTCGACGTTGGAGAGTAGTTTGTTCATATTTTTTTTGACATTAGAGATGAGCCTAGATTTAAACTTTTTATTATGAATAATTCAATAGTATATTATTAATGATTAGACTGCATTAGTGTTTATATTGTTTTTATAGTGCATTTAAAATGTGGTTCAAACGTCAATTAAACTAGTGACGGCAAACAAAATTAAGTCATTATTTAAACTTTTGTTTCCTAATGATTTTTCTAGATTTAACCAAGCAAAATTCTAAAATTTTCAGAACTTTCTTTTGAACCTAACGACGAAGTTTTCAAATAAACTTAAAGAAATTTGTAATTCTTTCACTTTTTCGGACTTGATCAAAACTAAATATTCCTATTTAAAGAATGTGAAAACTTAATGTTACCCAAACGAGAGGACAATTAACACTTAACAAAATTTGTGAGTTTCCCTTATTACGATAGGCGAAATTTTAAATTCAGCTAAGATTTTATACTTGATACTGATTTACCATATGCTTTAGTAGGGTTATAAACTTGCAAAGATTTTTGTTTGTTTATTGATTGTGTCGGGCCAGTTGTTACTCAATTTGGTAATAGACTGATCGTCTCTGCTAATTCTAACAGTGACAACTTATCTTTGCACATTAGACAGCAAAATTCTCAAGATGCTAAGGTTAAAAATGGTGAAAAAATAAAAGTTAAAGATGTTTCTGTAAAAGTAAACATTGAAAAAATAAAAAGAAAGGATGTCCAAAAAGTTCAAATGATTCGAAGATAGATCTAGGTAATGGATGCGTACATACATTATCAGGTTAATATCGACGAAAAAATATGTAAAGGGCAACAAAAACAAAAAATAAAAGGAAAAAGAAAGAATGACCAAGAAACTGATTACAAAATAAATAAAAAGAAATTTAAGTAAACAAAATTCCGAAAAAGTACATGTATCAAAGCTTAAGAAATATCACAACCCACAAATGTTGAAATTAAATCATGAATGCGTCTAAAACAAAAGAAATTTTTTTTTTACTTTCTTCAACGGAAGAAGTATAACCGTTTTTTTTTGTGAGATCCGAATCGCGTGTGGAGATGTTTACCTCTACATCATTTGGATGTGAGGGCGATGAAAGTTAAACTTTTTTCTCAACAAAGTGAGAAAATTTTTATGAAATATTTTTGTATAAGTCCAATCTGGATCTCTCAATTTCCCTCTGCTTCATGAAATTCTGTTTTCCTCCATTTTAACGGGGAATACAGACTTTCATCAAGTATATAACCCTCTTTTTAAGGGCTGTTTTTCCCATAGGTATGGTGCTTGTTTTGACAGCGATATTACTCATTCCTTAAAAGGAGTCGCTAAGGCATCCTAAAGCAGCGGTACAATAGAGATCCTGCGTTCGTTAGGCTAAAGTGTCATCAAAATGTGGGAACATGACTTAAGAAAATGAAGATAAAGATATTTTTAATTGATTGATGTGAATTTTTAGCGCAAGAGCCATGGCTTGGCTATACCACGCCCAAACTTATTTCAAAATGAGCAACTAGTCCACAATTAAAATTAGCTAATTTAAAATTTGTCAACTTCGTTATAACTAGAACTAAATCAAATTGTAAGACCAGATACGTTTAAGGTTGAGTATTAAGTTTGGATGAGGTGTATCTCCAAGTAAACATTATCAAGCGCAGTGCAGCATAATACGCTAATTGTTCAATAGCAAAGCGCTCGCCTCTTTAGTTCTCCCTTCACTTACGTCATCAATATGGTTGTGTAGAAAGTTCGGCAGAACTTTTTTTCTAAGAGTTTTTATTTGAATTAATAATTTATTTACAAGTGTCTATTTCGTAATAAATATAATTATCGTTTTTATTTATTTTCAAACTTTTTCATTCATTCGCTTAAGTTTTGAAAAAAAAAATGTTTCCCCCCTTCTCTTTCGACTCAGCGTATAATCGTAAATGACGTGTATTTTAAAAACTTTATTGCGTATAATTTAGACGTAATCTATCTTTACTTTTGCTAATTATTGTTACTTTTTTTTAGAAAAAGTAACAATATCATCCACCATTATCACCAAGGATTTTGAATGAATTGATAAATATTTTGGAATTGCAAAATGTACTATAGTACAACTTAGAGGTCTGTACTTTCCGTTACTTATCCTTATAGATCTAAACGGCAGCATTTCGTTGCGAATCCCAAAAGATTTTTGTGCCGTAAGATTCATCAACAAATACTTTCCTCGCAGACTCTACGACAGCATAGGTGTGTCTTAAGATAGACGAAGAGAAGGACAAGCAGGTCGAGAGCGTACTATACCATGATCCATACCCTCCAACTGCTACGGAATTTCCGTAGTTTCAAAAATCTTCTTTTCAGACGGTAGCAAAATTAATGTCTTAATATTTTTTAAAAAAATTTATTTTAGTGTAATTTGTCCACTATTACTTATAAAAGTGCAGGCCATATGGCTAGATTCTTAAGTTCTGATAAAAGTTTTATGAGAGATCCATTTGCTTTAAAAATTTCTACTTTGGTTCGCTACCACTAGAAAGAATTATTTTCAAAATCTTCATAAGTTGGAGGGTATGTGATACGGACTCCACCACCTATGTCCAAGATGGTAATAATAAGCCCCACTAGAAATTTTTTTTGGAGATTTCACAGATGAATTGGATGGCCATTTGCTCACTTTTGTTTAGGGTAAATACTGTCATCTCCGCCCAAATAAATATTATGCTTATCTCATAATTTCTCGTTTTAGGAGGTCCAAAGCACTACTGCTAAGACACTCCTTCGGGGAAGACCTGCTTTTATGTACGGGGCTCTTCTCTAAACTTTAGAAATTCACAAACAGTCAATCTTAAAACGATAAAAAATATGGTCTACGAATAGGGGACGCGATCTCTCTACAGAATCCCTTTAAACGCTGTGCGGATGCCAAGAAGAGAAAGATCATCAATAAGGAAGAAACCAAGATGTACCGAGTAGCATAAAGATAAAATAGTTATTCAGCCGGACTTGACACTTCCCTAAGTCTCTTGACACTTAGGGTAAGTTTAACTTCAAATCCTTGCGGCTTGCAAGTAGAATTGAATTGAATATAGGATTTAATGGCACAAAGTTCAAAGGAAGACATGCTGCGCCAATCAATATCACAAAAAAGATTAAAACTAAAATGCATGTTACACTTAAATTGTCGTGAAATCAAATTTGATAAGCGGCTTGCAAGTAGAAAAATTAATAGATGACCATCAATTGTGTTTGTTAAATGCAAGCAAAATAACGAATTTCCATTTTCCCACAAGAACATAAAATTTCAGTGATTTCGCAATTAACTATATATCAGATCTGTCAACCTTTTATGGATGATTAAGCAATTCATGAAGATTTTGTTTCTCTCATTGAGAAAATTGATAGTTGTCAACCTAATCCTTTAGCCTCATAAACGGAAAAAATGCCCCATCATACACCCTGCGGATAGGCTTATGTAATCGTAGGGCCTGATGGAAAGCGTTACTAACCTGTCACGGTCTACAGAAGACCAAATGGTGTAGATCAATTTTTGAAAAATATATTAAAGGAGAAGGAGGAGTTGGCAGTTAAATTAAATACAATTAACAGTCCCCATGGGATGCACCCAAGAAGGAGAGGAAATCATTCGTTTTGCCATGAATTATGGAGTATGTGTGCAATTCCTTGGTATTGACAGAGTTCGCGATCACGACCATCTCACAGGAGTCGGACATGCACCCCTACATCATTTTTGTACCTTAAAATTTAGTTTTAACTAAAAAAAATTCCTGTTGTTTTTCATAATTTAAAGCTTTACGATGGCCATCTATAAGGACCTATAAGGAATTTATCAATAGTTTTATCAAAAAAAAGTATTGTATACAAGATCAAAAAAATACAACAGAACGAGAGTAGACCGAGTCATTAGAGGTTCACCGACATTCATAATGAAGATCAGTATAGGTAAGTTCTCTCCATGCCAATTAGTCAATTTGTATGTGAAATTAGTTATAGTATTTTAAATGAATTTAACAATATATATAAATAAAAACGATCACTGTTTATTATGCTTAGTTAGATTGTGTCTCTAAACATCTCAGCAATATAGCGCTTCCAAAAAAAAAATTCTCTCTTTGGTAATATATAAGGAGTTATTTATTTTTTTTCTAATGATTTTATATTGTCAAGTATATAGTTCACAGTTGTAATTCAATGTTGTAAGTAAATGTTGTTTAAAATTTAGTTAACAAATTGCATTTACTAGTTTATTAAAAATGACCAAACCCCCAAATCCTAATAAAATAGCTGGTTACCAAAATTTAGTTAACATCTTTGACAGAGAAATATTTTTCCATGTTGAATATTTTATTACAAATCTTGAGTAGGTGCTATAGCTGAATGGAATGATGCAGAACATATCGTGGTTATGAAAAGTAAACTAAAACACCCAGCATTACAATTTATCTTGAACTCATAAAATAAAAGAAACATGAAAACATTAAGAATAAATTTTCAATTTTTTTTGAAAAGAAATCTAATCTTTTGTACCGCTAACAAAAATTTTCTAATTGCAGACTAAATACAGGTGAAACAATTCGAAGTTACTCTTCAAGGTTATCAAATTTAACAATTAACTAATTTTGGTCTTGAAAAACGGTATATTCATAGAAAATCAAGGCTTCCTTAACCAACCACAACTTCACTTTACCAATTCCCATGTCATTAGAGTAGGTGATCTCTCCAAAGGTAACCTAACTCCAACCAGCCTACAGCACATCCCAATGGCAGGTCTCATTGGACAAATCCAAGCCAATGAAAGTTATACTAAAAATTTCATCTTCTATCCAGCACAAAATGTGATTTTTTTTAAACCACAGTGCGATGTTCTAGAAATCCAGATGGTCTACAAGGACTAGTAAATTCCAAAGAAAAAGCGCTTCCTTCGGTCAGAGACCCTCACTTGTTTTCAATAGAAAAGGGTTCTATTAAATCGGACCTTTTATCGACAGCTCCCGTTAAACTGTCCCTCAGTTTCAGTGACTTTAAAATTACTCTTCAAACGACACATATTTGTCATTAGATCGCTTCCTTCATCATCAAATATATTTTTCAAACTAAAAATGATCCGTGCATTTCTGATCATAATTTGTTTAAGTATTACAGACATTTCAACATGCATTACTTGTTGTAGACAACGATACATCTCTTTGGTAATTTTGACAAAAATTAATTATTGATTTATCAGGATTATTTTTCTTTTTTTACTTGTGTCGCACTTGTGCAAAAGTATGTATCAACACAATAATTATGTTTGTTTTATATATATTTTGTTCACGCAATAATTTTTTAAAAAAACTTGTAAATTATCAACTATTGCATTAATATGAGATAATTTTTCGTTTGTTGTGTTAAAGAAAAAATAATTTTTTTGTTTTAATATGAATTTATGCCCCTTTATCTATATAATACAGTTGTATATTGGAGATACTAACCTATACAGGTCGCAAGAAATTTTTTTTCTATCTTTTTTTTTACGGTTCATGAGCAAAATGTGTGTATCGTCACTTAATTCAGAATAACAGTAAAACAATTAAATAAATTTATCGTAAATTCCAAAATAATTTATTAGATTGAAAATACTGTGGAAACTTCCATTAGTATATCGAACCTTAACAAATATAAATAAACGCTCTTGTTTAAAGTGTTAAGAAATACGAGCCGAAAAGACGTTGTTTGGCGAGAAGTTTGAAAGTGTCAGTTCGATGTCTCGCTGTAAAAGGTGGGTGTTTACTTGTTTTTACATCGAAAATGTACCAGTTTATGACTCAACGATTCGCGAATATCCTATTTATGGTAGAGAGGTTGCTCCGACTAAGTCGCGCCCGTATTGGCAAAGTTATGTGGTTTTTGAGAACCGTGTTACACTTGCCACATGCAAGCGTTGGCGTGGCAATGCGCATTTTGAAAGAAGTCGAGGGACACCTAGTGAAGCTGCAACGTATTGTAAGAAGGTTGCAGACTACAAGGAATTATGATGTTTACCATAAACTACAGGTAGAACTGTTAGCTTTCGAGATGATATTATTCAGGCTGAGAAGGGTGATATCGTGGCAATTAAGACCAACAGTCCAGGGGAATATCTCCGTTATTAAAAGACTCTGCAAAGCCTTCAAAAGTTTTCAATGGAACAATCAAAATAATCATGTGGAACTTCGATATGTGGACCCCCACGTTGTGGTAAGGAATAAGATAAGTCATTATATGTTAATGCATTGAATAAATGGTGGGACGGGTACCGTAACGAAAAAGTAGTTCCTGTAAGTGACGTTTAGCCATCTCACGGTAAGTGGCTTGGATATTTTTTTAGAGATTAGGACTGACATATAGCCTTTTAATGCAGAGATTAAGTGTTCTTCAATGGTTATTCGACAACTCACTTATCTTATTGAATGTAAAACATGCTCTATGAAATACATTGAACAAACAGGTACTGATCTTCATTCTTTTCAGGGTATTAATATTTTCATTCTTAAATATATTGAGGATTTGAATTTGAGATTGGATCATGAAAATATTTATATTTGTAAATTATAAACCCTAAGGACTTAATAGTAAACTAAATGGAGAAGGTAACCTTGATTTAAATTATGTTTGCATTTACAAAAAAATGAATATTTTTAATAAGTTTGTTAATGGTTTGAGAGGATGCAGGGGTAAGCATAAAGATAAAGTTAATTATAAATTTAATTTGGTTCTTTTCAAAACGTTGTGTTTAATGGAGGTTAATGAAAATAACATTAAAAAGATTAAAAGTTTCATGTTCAGTACGAAAAATTCAGTGTTAAAATGGTTGATTAAGACACAGTTGAAACTGGTTAAATGTTCTACTCCTGATTCCAAATGTATTGTTTTAGATCTTATTAAATTTAAACTTGATGTCAACAACTTGGAATTATTAAATGTTTCAAAATGTGATAAAGAATTTTGTATTATTAATTTTCTTGATAAAGATTTTGAAAGGGGTTCATTATCAATGACTGTAAATAAACTTGATGACTTTTTTCCTATTAAAGATAAGATTAAGGTTTATGTTTGATTCAAATATAGTAAGACATTAAAGAATAGAATTTGCAATTATAATTTTTTCTGTAAAAACTTAATGGATCTTGAAGATATCTGCTTGTGTGAACAAGTACACTTTAGAGATTTTGTTAGTACCGATTTTAAACATATTGATACAGGTAACTTGAACTTGTCATTGATAAACAATTAAGATTTCTTATGGGACTCGGAACAAAGTTCAGACCAAGGAAAAAATATAATTTGAGCTTTATTCTTTCATCAATTAGTAAAGATTAAGACGGTTTTATTGCCAAGTGCTCTAGAAAATATAACTGGCCCGTTGAGGGATTTTCTGAATGGAAGTATAAGATTTTGTATAATTTCAAATTGAATTTTTTGAACAATGACATAAAATACCAAGGTTTTTATTTGAATTCTGAAATTATTAAATCTATAAAGAATTTGAGACAAAATTTTATTATATGTGCTGTTGATAAGGCGTCAAATAATTTTAGCTTCATTTGCAAATTTTTTTTTTAAAGAGGTTATGAGTAAAGAATCTGATAATGATACTTTTGTAAAGATTAACAGCTCTAGGAAAGAAATTGACAATAGAATTTTGGCTTTTTACAAGAAAATTGGATTAAAAGCCAAAAGTCTTAATTACCCATTGTTACATTGTAACACTAATTTTTAAAGGTACAATATGATCTGCTATTTTTTACATCACTGATAAGCCTTTGAGCACTTTTCACACTCCATGATCTACTGCCAACTGCAAATCAATTTGAAGTAAATAATTTGAAAGTGACAATCAAAAAAAAAAAAAAAACTTCAGATTTCAAAGACTTCGGGTCAGATTTCTAGGCAAAGAGGAGAAAGCCGAATTCCAACTCGAGAGGACAGAGACACCTATATTGAGAATTGGGGAAGGAAGTATTTTTCATCCTTCGAGTTAAGTGTGATGGCAACGACAGTGTGAAGCGTCCCTTTCAAGTAATATGAGACGAGAGATGATTGTCTGATTCGGTGAGTAGCGGAGGCCTCGGCCTACCGCTGTTCTCCCTGTGAGAGTGGAAAAAAATGGTGATGGAAAAACACCTGTTGCTCCTGAAATAAAAATGCCCTTCAGGATCCTTGTTCATCCTTAATTTTAATGATTGATCTGTAAATCAGATGGTGAATTCAATTATGTGTGAATACGTTTCATCTATTTTTCATATTTTTTCATAGTGAGTGTGATTCTTAGGATTATTATCTTGGAATAAATATTTGTATGCTATTCTTTATTTGTCGTTTTCTTAGGTTTATGTTTGTCTTTCATTTCAGTCTAATTGAGAATTATCTAAATTTATTGGAATTTTATTTCCAGAGAAATATTATAGTATTGTACCACCACGTGTGGTATTGAGATTAGTCAGGTTAAATGTTAGGTTGATTATGATGATTTGTATTCTATATTGACATATAGATTTCTTCATACGGCTCAATAAGATTAAAATTTTAATATTTAATTGTACCAAATTCTCATTGTTAATATCCTATTTGATACTTTAATACTTTCACTTTAATATATGGTGCCGTTGCGTGGTTTCGAATCTGGTGTTATTAGAAAAATCTCTGGAAATTTTGGCTTTAAAATTAATTCATGGCNTAGGAGATTCTTAGGATTATTATCTTGGAATAAATATTTATAAGTTATTCTTTATTTGTCGTTTTCTTAGGTTTATGTTTGTCTTTCATTTCAGTCTAATTGAGAATTATCTAAATTTATAGGAATTTTATTTCCAGAGAAATCTTATAGTATTGTACCACCACTAATAGTTTATGTTTAACCACCACGTGTGGTATTGAGATTAGTCAGGTTAAATGTTAGGTTGATTATGATGATTTATATTCTATATTGACATATAGATTTCTTCATACTGCTCAATAAGATTAAAATTTTAATATTTAATTGTACCAAATTCTCATTGTTAATATCCTATTTGATACTTTAATACTTTCACTTTAATAGATGGTGCTGTCGCGTGGTTTCGAATCTGGTGTTATTAGAAAAATCTCTGGGAATTTTGGCTTTAAAATTAACTCATGGCTGAAATATTTTCAAATTTTTAATACTCAGTGCCTTGTGCACAAAAATGTGTTAAAATAGTTTATCTTAATATTGTATCTCGCTCTCTCTCAAACAAAATTTTATTATTGGTGATATCAACATAATATTTAAACTGATTTAAAATTCATTATATATAAGATAAAAAATATTTTTTGACAAAAATATCAATATGAAGAAATGATTTGATTTTTATACAGAATGAATTCTGGTAAATGAAATTATTATAAAATGTTTATACTCATACATATATACAAAACTTTTGAACAATTTGATTGAATGTGGTGATATTTTAATGCTCACATATACCTATTGGATATAAGAATTTATACTATTTGGTTTTAATAATTATTATATTGATTATCTTGGTGTATTTATCATTTATATATTTTAATGCAATATATATCATTTAATTTATATTTTAATGAAGTACATATAATTTTAATTAGTATTAATCAATATTTTGATAATACATTTTGTAATCTGTATATGTATGCTAGGTAATAACATTCTTGTTACAAAATTTAGAATGAAATTAAAATGTCATCAAATGGAAAACTAAAAAATTTGGTAATATAATAAACAGTGTATTTTATATGTACTTTCAAGTAATGAGTAGTATATGGTTATATTTTTTTGGTGTATCAGTAGGGTTTTCAACCGTATGCTATTTATTGATTGTTGATATATTAATGATATTTTAAGGTAGCTATTAATTCGGTAAATTTTCTGTGATTTTAAAATACACTATGGCTAAATCTGCATATTCCTTACCGAATTCGCTGCAAACTTTTAGGGGTAGCAAAGAGGAAAATTTAAATTTTTTTCTTAACAATTTAGAGCAAATTGCTATTTCAGAAAAATGGGATGAGACTAAAAAATTCCTAATTCTTAAACTCAATTTAGCAGGAGAGGCCTTAAGAATTGTAAGTGAAGCTACTACTGAAGATAACAATGAATTTGAAACAATAGTAAAAATACTTAAAGATAAATTCTTAAAAAAACCAAACTATGCTGAGCTGCAGAACAAATTTAACACACTCATGCAAGGTCCCAATCAAAGTATAAAACATTTAATAGAAGAGGTCGATAAGACAACAAACGAGTATTTGGAAATAAATAATAAAAGTAGTGAGGAAACTTTAAATTTGGCTTAAAAAAATGAAGGCTCAAAAATTATTGGATAGTATGAGACCCGACATTCGACTTGAAGTCATGAAGAGGGGAGCTACAAAATTTGAGGATAGAGGCAGAATAGCAAGGGATGTGGAGAATGCACTAGCAATTAGTGAAAATCATGTAACTAAAACAATAGATGTAGAAATGTTATTAAAAAATCAGATGGAAAGTAATCGCAGGATAAAGGAGTTAACACAAAAAATTGAGGATTTAACTAAAAACAAAGCTGTAAACAATATCTCAGGAAATAGAAACTTTGTTCAACCCAAAATAACTTGCCATATTTGCAACAAAAATCACTTAACTACCGACTGGTGGTACTATCCAGGCAGAAGTGGGAATAACAGCAATAGAGCGACACCTTATGATAGGAGTCGTAGCAATTTCAGGCGAGGTTTTAATAGGAACTTTAGATATAGGGGTTACAACAGCAGAGATAGGCGACAGAATAATTTAAACTGATAGCTGGTTCTTGTAACAGGTGGAATGATACAGGGTTTACAAAAACCAATGAGAAATCAAATCAGTTAAAGTCAAACTATGCGCAACCAAACTCCGTCAGGTATTCGCAATAACTTTTCTGGCTAAAGTATATTTTTTTTAGACAGGCCTCGTATGATGACGACAAGAATGATTACTCTGCTGTCAGAAATGTGGGCCCGTCAATGGAGTTGGATATCACACAGGAGCCTAGTGTGAGTAAGCATTTTTTTCTCTCGATTTTTAAGTGTATTTATTTACATATTTATCTCAGTTTATAATTTTCCAATAAAAACTTTAAAAAGATAATAAATAACAACTAGTTATCTCATGAGGAGATAAAAAATAACAATTAAATTAAATGTATTTATTTATGCTATATAAATAGATAATTAGAAAGTGAAATCCTTATCAAAAATAAATAAATAAGACAAAAATAAATAACTGTATACAAATTTGTCTATAAATTTTCATAAGATAAAATGAATAAGTAATAAAAGTAAATGTTATAAAATTTTTTAATTTCCCTTACTTAATATTAATTGTAACTCAAAGTCATTCATTTTACTGTGTTATTCACTTTTCCCTTCTCCTATGTGCAGACATCCAATAACAGTCAGAGGTCTGTTTTGGAGCCTAATGTCGGTGAAAAGGAAAAGACCAGCGAGCAGATAGCTACTCGTGCCTCAGATGGTTTCCTGTCGCAACTTCTGTTCAGTCGTAAGAACACTGATTTATTGTTATTTTTAGACGATTTAAATGCTGACATTGTCAACAGGGCAAAGAAATATATTTATCCCACATTAAGTGGTACTTAGTAGTAAAAGCTCGTTTCTCTCGAAGCGGATAGGACGATGAAAAAGAATACACAACCTCTTTTTTCAGAAGTTGTAATACCATTTCCCCAGATTGTGAATCTTTAAACGAGAAAATAAATTGTGCTTTCGTCAAAATTAAATCATCATTTGACGAATTTGTGGATCGGGGGAGTAGGTAGGTTTTAGAAGTAAACCATTTAGAACTTAATACCGATAAATATGCACCTCTAAGTGGATCTACTTACATCCCTCTACCACCTGAAATGGCTAAACGAAGGGCGGTCTTAAACATTAAAAATAGTGATCAAAAATGCTTTCTTTGGTGTATCTATCCATGCGAAGATCAGAGACATGCAAATCGTGTCTCTAAATACAGACGTTTTGAAAACGTTTAGAAAAGTTTTTTTTAGAAGAAAGAAAGAATTAGAAAAATTATTTGTCAATAAATATTTTCGGTCATGAAAAAGGAGATGTTTTTCCATTGCATCTTTCAACAAATAGGAGTGGACGTCATCGCATTAACCTTTTGCCAATATCTAATGATGAAAAGTGCCATTTTTGTATCATTAATAGTATGAGTCGATTAATGAGCAATAATTTAAGTAAGCATAAAAGTACAGCATTTTATTGCGATTTTTGTTTGCATAGATTTACAACTAGAGCTTTAATAGATGATCATATCACATACTGTAGGGAGCATAAAATGCAAAAAGTAGTAATGCCCTCGGATCTCGATCGTATTTTAAAATTTAAATCATTTCATTTATTACATAAAATTCCATACGTAATATATGCAGATTTTGGCAATAACTCGAAAATAAGGCATCTAATAGTGATACGCGCACTGAAATAAATGCGCAACATATACTCTGCGGTTATTCATATGTCTAAAGTCGCCTGTTGTGTACCATGGGAAAAACCCGGTCGAAAATTTTATTTTAAATTGATTAGGAGAGGAAGAAATGATAAATAATTCACTTTCCGTTAATAAACCCTTACGCATGAGTGCACAGGACCAGGAATTTCTTTTAAATGTAACTCACTGTTTTGTATGTGAACAACCCTTAGGTGATGAAAGGGTATCTATATGTGACCATGTGTGAAGTAATGTGATCACTGTCACATTACTTCGAAATATCGAGGTGCCTTACATTCCCGCTGCAATTTTAACTTTAAGCTTATCAAAAAAATACCGGTAATAATCCATAATCTAAAAGGATACGATAGTCACCATATCATTGAAGTATTAAGTAGAGTAAAAAATAAAAGAACCGTCATGCATCGCAAGTGACACCGAAAAATTTATAACCTTCTCTATTGGGAATTTACAATTTTTAGATTCTTCGCAATTCCTGCCAGCCTCTTCAGATAAATTAGAAAAAAATTTAGGGGAAGGTGAATTTCATATTCCATCCTCGAAAGCAACTTCTGACTTACAACCGCTTTTGTGTGGTAAGATCCTCATGACTATTTCGATTGCATGGAAAAATTTAATGAGTCTGAGTTACCTCCACCTGGTACTTCTACAATAGTTAAATCGAAGAAATTAGCGAATCAGATTATAATCACGCGAGCCTTGTTTTTCAATCTTTTAATATGCAAACACTTAAGAGATTACCGCAGTTTGTATGTCAAGACTGACACTCTTCTATATTTGAAAAGTTAAGACGTTTGTACTTAAATAGACCCCACCCATGTGTACACGGCGTGTCTTAAGATGACGAAAGTGGAGTTGGAACTCTTAACTGACCCAACCAGGCATCTTGTCATTGAAAAGTGGATAAGGGGTGGTATATCTATGATAACTAAGATTTTCATCGACAAATAACAGTTACGCCGGTAATTATGACCCTGATAAGCCAATTAATCATATAATTTATTTAGATAGGAATAATCTATACGGGTGGTTTAGGAGGGTTTTTTTTTACCAACAAAAGGTTTTCATTGGTGTGAGAATTTAAACATGACTGAAGAGTACATACTCTCATTGTTGGATGAAGCCTTACTCACAAAGAGTGGCAGCTGAGTTGAAAGTAAAAAATGTTCATAATGTTTCAAAACTAATACCTAACTTACACGATAAATCGAGATATGTTCTTCATTATAGAAATTTAGAGTTCAATTTAAAACTCGGACTGCGATTGAAAAAATATCCATAAAATTTTGCAATTTAAACAAGAACCATGGCTTTGTGTCTTCATTAATTTTAATACGGAAATGCGAAAAAAGGCAAATAATTCTTTTGATGAAGATTTTTGGAAACTTATGAATAAGTGTTTTTGAAAAGACTATAGAAAATCTGAGAAATCTTGTAAATGTAGATCTAGTAACCGATAAGAAAAAAGCTTTAAAATTAATTGCATTACCCTCTTTTAGTTCATTTTAGTAATCATATCTCCTACTCTCAATCGTCCTATTTATATATGTTTCTCTGTATCAGTTATTAGCAAAGTTTTTATGTATTAATTTCATTATGGTCACATTAAAGCAAAATATGGAAGTAAGGCGGAATTTTTGTTTACAGACTCGCTTTGTTACGAGCTACAAACGGATGACATCTACCTTGATATGACCTACCTTGACGTGAATAAAAAAGTTTTAGGGAAAATGAAAGATGAGGTGAAAGAGTTTGTAGGTTTAAAATCGACAATGTACTCTTTGTAATAAGGGAGACAAAAAGACAGCGAATGGGGTTGTTAAAAGCATTATTCAAAAAGAGTTAAAACATTCGAACTACAAAAAATGTCTCTTCGGCAATTCTCAATTGTTGAAAAAAAGGAAGACTATCATTTCAAAAAATCATGAATTATATTCCGTAACTACAAAGAAATTAGTGTGACGCTTATCGTCACTCAAAATTAAAATCAAGAGAAAGGGCTAAGATTAGATTTCTAGAACATTTCAGAGTCTTCGATTAACACTCCATCGGGCGCTTTGATCTGACAGATACAGGCTTGTCAATATCTCTGTTTTTGTCCCCTAAAATATTTTCTCACTACCTTGACCTTACCAGTATCTGTCCATCTGGCCACCTGCTACTTCGTAATGTTGTAACAAACAGTTCCGTGAAGAAGTATTTTCTATTTTGAAGCTTGTATGAAGTTTTTGTATCTGTTAGATACACGCGCCCGATAACGTTTGTTTCTTGAAGCTTTACAGACATATCGAGATTCCCTGTGCGTTTTTGATTTTTCCTTGGCCATGATGAGTACTAAACGCTTTTTATATATGAATAATCAAAAAGACCTTGAGATAGTTCATAGTATTCTTACTTAGCGATGGGAATGAGGAATTTAATGCTGAAGAATTTGATGATAACAAAGAAATTTTAGAAACATGTGAAGTTGATTCTGATAGCAGTGATAGTTCTGATGCTAATAATGATGAACTTTATGTAGAAATGGACAATAGTACTAAATGGGAAAATTGGATAGAAAGAAAAAATTTAAAAGTTAGATCAAAGAACATTATCACAAAATTACCTGGAGTAATCGGATGTACGAAAGGTATAAAAACTATATATGGCTCTTGGAACTGTGCTCTTTCTGACGAAGTATTGGAAATAATTGTGAAATGCACTAACAAATACATTTCTACTGTTTCTAATATATTTAGTAGTGAAAAAGATGCAAGACTAACATATAATATTGAAATAAAAGCATTTAATGAGAAAAATTAAAAAATATGAATAAAAAATGAAAAAATTTTTAAAAAAAACTGAAAAAAGGTCTGGGTGTAAAAGCCTGGACCTAAATGGAATAAAAATAGAAGATTTAAAGTACTACATATTAACAAAAAACACATGAAACAGAAATGTATCCGACAGATACACCGCGCCCGATCCCGTAAGTTTCAAGACGCGCCCGACGGAGTGTTAAATAAAACCTACCGTGGGAAATCTCCATCGGCAAATAGTAAGTTAAATACGGATAAAGTAATTCAAACAAACGATTAGGTTTAAATCTTAGAATGTCACCCCCATCATGGGATTGACCCATCACGGGACAAACTCGAAAACAACAATAACTTTTGGACTTGACCTTTCCTCAGATTTGTAACTTTGTATCACCAAAAAAATACTATATAAAAGCAGCCGAAGGAAAGGGTTAAGCAATCAGCCTAAGTGACAAAAGGCCGAACCATGACTAAACTTGGTAAGTCTCTCTCCATCTATTCTAAAAAGCACGTAAGAATTAATGTATAAATAAGTTGAATTAATTGTATATTCTAATTTTAATTGTATATTCTAATTCTAAAATAGTCCTGTAAATTGATAAATTTTTGTTCAATATAGTTATGTTATTTCTTAAATTGTTTAAATAATAAAATGTTACTAGTTAAAAGTAATACTTCTATTTATCCTTTATTTAAAATTATTCAAAATCGCCACAAGTATCCAAAAACGCCACATTAGCATCCATTAGATGATAAAAGGCATATTTTAGGGGATGGTTTCAGCACTTTAGCGCATGGACATTATAAAATTAAATCTACTTAAGTTATTCATTTATTTTATTGATTTGATTATGGGGATGCACAATTTAAAATTATAAAAATATTAATAATAAATAAATATAAATAATAAAAAAATATTTCAACTTTCTTGTGATACCCCAGGATAAAATCTGTATATTTCTCTACTTTTCGTTATTGAATATAATTTTTTTATTTTTTTATTACCACTCTTCCTTACATATTTACGAGATTACCATATTTATATCCCATATCAACATGCTCAAGGTGACAGTAGTGCTTTAAAATGGTCAAAAAAAAAAAAATCGATTTTTTTAATTTTGATGTATTATTAAACTCCATTTTGTTCTGAATAAAATGACACCAACCGTTTTACTCTGCGAGCTACCGTTCGTGAGATATCTAGCTTTTTTCCGGAAGCTACTGAGCTCCAAAAATTAAAGTGGGCGAAGTATGACTCAACCGAAAGCAGGAAGTGAAACTAAAACTAGTTTTTAATTTAAATTCCAAAGAATAATACAGATTTTATATATCTAATATTTTCTACCTGGTGAACTTCATTGTTTAGAGATGTTATATTTTTTATAGTGAATTTACTTCCATTTTAACTTTCTTTTCAATTGTTTGTTTGCAATCTTTCAACTATCGTTTGCATCTGTTTTTCGTCAATTTCTTTTTACATTATTCATTATTTCTAAGTTAAAAAAATTAAAAAAAAACAGTTCTTTTCAGAACTATTCTAATTGCTTGTAATTTTCTTCAGAATTATGAGTTCTTCAAGCAATAAACCAGTGTCTGGAGTTCGACCTAAAAAACGAAAGTTTTATGGTAATCGTTTTACGAAATTGCCGTCGGATTCTGCTAATACTTCTGCGTCATTCAAAAAATTAAAGAGTTCCTGCTTTGACAATAAATCTGTAACTTCAGATTTCAATGAATATAGGGTTATTGATATAGCTCATTTATTTTCAGAATTAGTAAAATATGTTGTGTGCAAGGTATGTGGCGGTAATATTAACATTAATGACTCTGACATATGGATTATCTTCAAAATTCAGCATTCATTGTGATAGCTGCACAGAGTTAACAGCTGTTAAAAATTGCAATATCAATAAAGCGAACCTGAGATTCGTGTATGCCATGCAGTGCATTAAACAAGGCTTAGCAGGAATTAAAACTTTTTAGGGGATTATGGACTTGCCACCACTGGCTAGCAGAAGTGCGTATGGCACCAATTTAAACAAAATACGCCTTTCTTCTTCCGACGTAGCCAAAATTTCTATGAAAGAAGTTATGATGAAGTGCGCTTGACTGGTGATGCAAAAATCACCGTCAGTAGAGATGGATCTTGAAAGACAAGGGGGCATTTATCGCAAATTGGTGTTGCAACGCTAATAGGAGACGAGACGGGAAAAGTCGTGGATGCTGAGGTAATGGCATCTTTTTGCAAGGGATGTGATCAGTGGAAGGAGCCTAAGTCCGGAAAAGAATTTAAGAACACGAAAAGTCTTACGTGAAAAACCATGAAGGATCAGCTGCAAAAAGTAGTTGGAATGCTTCGAAGGTTCGAACGCTCTGAAGCCCGATGGAACGATGCAGAACATATTGCCGTAATGAAAAGTAAATTAAAAGGTCCTGCGCTACAGTTTTTCATAGAAGATCCTGAACTCATTCATGAAAAAAAAAAATTGACACCATAAAAATAAAATTCACAACATTTTTTAAAAGCCAAACAGCACTTTCCCATCATCAGCAGCAATTTTCAGACTGTAAACAAAACGCGGGTGATTCCCTTCGCAGTTTCTCGACAAGGGTATCAAACTTAACTATAAATTATTTCGGGATAGTTGGTTGGTTGTCAGTCCAGGTTCAAGAGAACGTACAAGAGTTAAGATTAATGTTAAATTTTGAACTCATGATTATGCTATCAAAAGATTATGTTGGTATAAAGATGTGCAGCAAATAGCTGGAGCTGACAATGCTCGTAGGTTTTATATGAAGAATTGTTGAACATAACAGAAGGAGCCACAGAGCTTCAGCAAAATTGCTTTCAACATGCACTCAAATGGGATTCCCTCCACTAAAATTAAAGATTGACATTCAAACAAGAAGGAATTCCACTTTTTTTATGCTAATAAGGCTGCAAGCAATTAGGGGTGCAGTAAATTCTATAATAGCCCTTATTCCACATCTTAAACTAATGCAATTTTCCGATGAAGAATGCAGCATTTTAAACAAACTAATTGAAATCCAAGACTTTGAAGAAATAACAACGGAATTCAGCATTGAAAAAGAAGTAACAATATCTAAAGTAATAGTAATAAGCAATAGTATCTTTAAATTCTTCAACAAATTATTAATTGATGTCACGCTCAATAAAGAAATATAAAACGTTCTAGAGAAAATGAAATTAATATTGAATCCGAATGCAGAGAGATCAGAAACACTGACTTCATCCACATTGTTAGATCCAAGAATACTTCAGCCTCACTACTTAAATCGTTTATCGATTTATTCTTAAAAATAATGAAAGAAACAAGCGGGTGGTCATCAGATTGTGGCACCGAAGGAAAAAAGACCGCTACTCAAATGTTGCTTATTTCTGACCGGGTGGAAAATATCTTATTTCTGCCTTCACCTTTTTAGAAAAATAAGAGAACCTCGAGTTAGCTGACATGAAATTGAATTTTCTTAAACACGAATATCCCGTTTTACTAATTGGAGGTGGATTTACAAATAGACCCTCAAATGAAAGAACCGATATTTTGCACCAAATGTTAATTTGAAAGAAAAAATTAATTTTTTTTTTCTTTTTTTCAATTTAGAATTTGATGCAGCTTAATCTAAAGGAAAATAGAAAGCGGAGTATAAAGTATATAGTGGGTCAGACCTTTCATATCAATATATTTTTTAAAATCAAGAATTAACATTTCTATATTAGATGTAGAAGGAGTTTTAAATTGTTTAATAGAATAATTCAACGCTCTACGATGTCCTTTATCCACGGAGATCTTATCAGAATATGCATAGATAATACTAGTTTGGTCAGTCCATCAACAATTAAACTGTTGCCTGTTTCAGAGATAACACCTGAAAAAAATGGTATCAAAAATTAAGAAAGTAAACATTTCAGGGAAAAGAATAGACTTGGATTGAATTCATCACTGAAAATGTTTTGACAATTAATCGACCACTCGGATCAGGTGGAATAAAAGTATTAAATCTGCAATTGAATACATGGGACATTTCACAGTTAACAGAAAAAAGTTCAATCACATCTAACAGTTATTACGGATGTGTTATACTGCGCAAGAGCTATAGTAGTTGCTGTAGCATGTCACGAAAACGAACCGAAAAAAATATATTAATGCAGGCATTAAACCACTAAAAGGTGTTATAGCCAGAGAATTACAGTGTAAAGCAATTGTTTCTTTAGAACTCGGCGGTCTTTCATAACTAGAGGAGTTTGTGTTACATTTAAATATTCAAATCAATGTAGTTGACACCAAAGTTCTTAAAGTAAGGTATGTTATTTAAATATTAATATTNGTAATCCCCCATCCAATGACAGTCGTTTTCTCTCCTGCCTGACAACTCGTACTTTCCCGCGCTGAAGGGACGCTGTCATCACTTCTCTTGGCTCATCGCTCGGCAACAGTTTGACAATTTTCTTGTCTTGCCAGCGTCATCGCAGGTGCTATCTTGGTTAGATGGACTCCAATCTTTTTACTTGGCCTTTCATGTAAAGGTTTACTGCTTTTTTGCCGATGATGGAACTTTCATCCTTTTAAGTCTAAAGACTTCCAATATTCTGAGTTTTGAGAGTACATATATAAATTTCGTCTTTCTTATCTCTACAAAAAAATATGTGGTAAAAGTATCTCAGATATGTCCTTTTAAAAAAAAGTCTTCGAGTTAGAACTAAAAACCTTTCGTTCGTTTTTTGTTCGTTCTCCCTAACCTCCTCTTTCGCAGCACCTACTGCAAAAGAAAATCTTTTTAAGAAGTTGGAACTCTATTGTTTTTACGTCTCAGTGGCGATAAGCCGTAGAAAAAATACGGATCCTTAGTGAGTGTCGACATCCACGACTCTACGTCGGAAGTAGAAGCTTTTCCTTTGTTCCCCCCCCCCCGATCTCCCGATGGTGCTTTCTTTGGAAGACGAGATGGAATTTGAATAAATATCTGTGTTTTGAAGATGAAAAGTGTCCGAAAACTTCTTTGTGTCTTTTTTCTTACGTTATAGTCACTTGTGTTCAGCAGGCTTCACCCATGAAGGTATCTCGTAAGGGTGAGTAACTCTCTTTTTCATTCCTTCCTATTGTTTAGTCTGCCTGGGCTATTGTCACGTACACAACATATCTTGTATATTATGTTATTAAGGTTATCCTCAATCTTATTGATCCAGTGGGTTTCCCATGAACAGTGTTTTTTTTAATCAATAATAATATCACCGCTTGTCAATAATATGTATTATCTCTTTTATAAAAGAAATATGATCTGAGTTCATGACCAACGAATCTCAATATTATGTTGGGTTATTGTGGTTTTACACAAACGCTTATGTCACTGACCATTCGGCCTTCAGGGGTTTCCTCTGTTTAATCCTTTTCATGCATAGTATTGATATCCCTTTTTTTTAAAATCTAATTAGTATATATATATGATGGATATTATCGAATATATGTATATACATATCTATACTTCCCTGGATCAATAGTTTGAGCGAAATGACATACCCTTTCTTCTTTTACTGATGTAATAACATTTACTTAGCCACCCTGTTCAGTTAATTTACCTTGCTTCAGGTTTCATCTTATCTCGTAACTTTTTCTTATGTACTTACCATTTAATTTCTCCTAAGCCGGTGTCATAATCAAGGTGCACCAATTAAACTACGGTACAAAAGGTATCAAATATTAAGAAAGTAAACATTTCAGGGAAAAGAATTGATTTGGATTGAATTCATCACTGAAAATGTTTTGACAGTTAAACGACCACTCGGATCAGGTGGAACAAAAGTATTAAATCTGCCATTGAATACATGGGACATTTCACAGTTAACAGAAAAAAGTTAAATCACAGCTAACAGTTAATACAGATGAGCTATATTGCGCAAGAGCTATAGTGGTTGCTGTATCATGTCTCGAAAACGAACCGAAAAAAATATATTAATGCAGGCATTAAACCACTAAAAGGTGTTATACTCGTAGCCAGAGAATTACAGTGTAAAGCAATTGTTACTTGAGAACTCGGCAGTCTTTCATAACTAGAGAAGTTTGTTACATTTAAATATTCAAATCAATGTAGTTGACACCAAAGTTCTTAAAGTAAGGTATGTTATTTAAATATTAATATTTTAAAAAGGAAACAAACCTACCGTGCAGTATTTTTATTTTAGGTAACTTTCAGCATTCCTGGGAAATCCAAATATATATATATGGTTAAAAAAAAACATTACGATTTCGTAGCCGATGACGGTTTCTACGAACTTCATATTACTGCACATTCTGTCGCATAGAGTATAAAACTAAATCTGCTCACACAAGTAAAAATAAATGCCCTTTGTGTCTTTCAGACTCCTGTTTTATAACCCGAACCGTAATTTGTCCAGATTACAAGATGTGTCGCTCATTACATTGCTTCGAAATGCATAAAAATTTTAACACCAACCATATATCCTTTTGTGCTTAGATCGGACTTTGTGGAGAGAGTTAGTAAGTCTTAGTTTTAACGTTGAAAATGAACCAATTTTTGACTCGGGAGACTTGTCCGACTTCGAATCGCCAACATTTCCAGGGTTATGTGGTATTTAAGAACCGTACTACACTTGCCAGTTGTAACGTCGGCGTAGAGGAAGCTTCAGAATACTGTAAAAAAGGAGCGTTCTACGAATTTGGACCGTTACTGAGCACTACTGGTCGAAATCTTGAATCCAGAGATTGATTGAAAAGGTGAGATCGATAAAATTAAGGCCGACCACCCAGGCCAATATATCCGTTACAAAAAGACTTTAGAGTCTATTCAGAAGTTTTCAGTGCAGCAATTGACTAATTTTTGTAGTGTATGGACATGTGGTCCCCCCAGATGTGGCAAAGATTTTGCTGTCCGTCATGAGAAATCATTGTATGTTAAAGCTTTAGATAAGGATATAAGAATGAAAATGTTTTGTTAAGTGACGTCGAGCTTTCACGCGGAGAGTGGTTAGGTTATTTCTAAAAAATATGAGCTGATGTTTACCCATTTAATGACAAAATAAAGTGTACGATTGATTGAATGTAGGGTTTAGTGGGACATGTTGCGCCAAATTATATGGTGAAACGATTCAAAGCCTAAGTGAATAATACAAATAAAGTGTGCGATAATGGTTACAAGACGCAAGAAAATTTATTGTACGTCAAATTTTTTACTAGAGGAGTGTTTTGATGGAAATGTGCTGACAGCTCTGAAAGCACGTTTTAACGTGTACTTGTAGTGGTGCTTCGAAACGTGTTTAATCAGTGCTGCAACAGAATGCGGAGGTATCATCGGAAGTATTTTTATCGTCGTCCGAAAATACGCCTCCAGAAAAGAAGAAAGTGGCGATCACGTTACATGGTTAGTCACAAGAAACAGGCCCATGTAATGCAAAAATAGCGTCAAATATTTAGCTCATGATTATGATATTAAACATTTAAGATGGTACAAGAATGTTCAGCAAATTGTCGGCGATGAGAATGCTCGTCGATTTTAACGTGGTAAACTGAGCAAAATTTTATTGGTGAAAATGCTACATTTCTGAATGTCAGATACATATAACATTAAGAAAATAAATTATTTTGCTAAAAGGTTTACTACACTGCCTTATATTTCAACTTCAATACTGTGCCTGCTGATTACAACTGGTGGACTTGTGACACGACGTTGCCTCGTGACAATTCTCGTGGTCAAACTTGTTAATCTTTAGTTAAATAAACAGTTTATTAAGATCCCGTGGTCTCATCTCGCAATCGAATTACAATGGTCAGTTGAACTTTTAACTTTCCAGAAATTTGTCACAAGATTATGTTTGATTTGTCGACCTTCGGATGCATGATGAGACCATGAGATCACGTTTGACCCCTTGAAATAAAATGTATAAATAAACTCCATAAAAAGAGGAAATACGGAGAATACAGAAAATTCAGTCCGATTGCAAGACTCTCAATACGAGCAGCTATGGGGAAGTGTGGTCCTCCTCCTTATATAATAGTATAATGATTAAGTAATAAATAAAATTTAATTATAACTTTTAATTTGGATTCTTTAATTAAAAACAATATGCGTCACATTATGGTGCCGTGACCAGGATAGGGAGTTCACTATTTCAATATTTTTGAGTGAATTCTTTTATTTTGTTTTCAAATTCTTGGGTTATAATAGTGTTATTTAATTCTTTTATGCTCTCTGTTCTTTATGTAAAATGGTATTTACTGTTAAGATTATCTCATTATTTAAATAAATAATATACATATATAAGAATTTTTAAAAATGTCCGATCCCCCAAGCCCAAATAAGATCGCTGGATATCAGAATTTGGTAAATATATTCGATAGAGAGTTATTTTCAAATGTTAAATATTCCCATAAAAATCTTGAAGAGGCTGGTGAAATCGCGGAATGGAACGATGCGGAAAACATTGCCGTAATGAAAAGTAAATTAAAAGATCCTACGCTACAGTTTTTCATAGAAGACCTTGAGGAAAAAGTATAAATATGTCAAAAATGTCTAATGGAATTTACACTTCAATCTGAAATATTAACTTAACATTGTAATCTAAAATTTAGCATAAAAAGATTTAATTCAAGAAATTTAGCATAATATTAAAAGATAAGGCATACAATGTTAAAAATGAGATTTTTTGAAATTGTTATTTAGTCTACACTTCCTGTTAATTCAAATTTAATTTATGTTAGGAGCTCTAAATGAAGACATTGTTGCTGGCTCTTATTTGGTGAAGTTAGAGAGATAATTCTACTAAAAGGTTGACATTAAAGAAAAGTCTGAGACATCTTGCGCAACCAGACAAACTCCAACTAGATGGTTAGATGACAACGAAGAGATTTGAAAATTGACTGTTAGAAAGTGCATAGTTGATGCAGCTAAGGCCTGCAAGCGACGGTTGCGTTTGTGAAAAATAAAAATGAATCACATCACGGAAGATATAATTTTTAAACTATACGAATCAATCAACTATTTGAAAGCTATATTTTTGAATTCGCACACAAGTATACTAAAAGTGCTTTTCAGTCACTTCACGTTATAGGAATTACTAAAATATGACAAAATTCATTTCATTTGATTATAAAAAGATTAATATTTTTTAGGCTATTAGGGTAATGTTTATATCAATTTAGTAATTGTGTAATTCTTATTGAAGACAGAGTTTAAATTACGTCATATCCAATGTTTAAAAGTTTTAATATTGTGTTGTGCGTTTTTATTCAGTATATATATTAATAATTATATCTAGTTGAGTCGAAAATTTAGGCTTATTTTATGCGTTATGAACTTGTGTCGCTATATAAATAATTCACTCTTGAGATTTAATTTTCGTAGGTGATAACTTTTTTTCCTAATTTAATTTTCAGATATTATGTATTAAGTAAATTATCGTAAAAATTAAATACTTCAAACAGACAATGAGTATAACAAATTGTGCTTTAAGTCAAAGAATTTTAAGAAAAATGTCAATAGAATGACAGAGTAAAATAATTCAAAACTTTTATTTATATTAGTTAATAACTCGCGTCATTTCGCTGATTCAAAACTAAAACGACACATCTGCAAACGTATTATGCTTGCAGATGTGTCGTTTTAGTTTTGAACCAGTGATTTGAGCTTTTATTACTACTCTAACCACTATTACGTTTAAAGTTAACTTTAATTTAAATATCAAATATATCTAAAATTAAAATGGTTTGTATTTAAATCTATAGTAGCAAGCAAGTACATTTGTCAAGATGTAACATAACTGCAGAATTATATTTGAATTATTTATTTTTTGAAATAGTTTATTAGTGTTTTCCTTTAGTTCTTTAAGGAATAAAACGTTTATATTTTACAATGTCTGATTTATATATTAACTCAATTAACTGTACACTGTAACCTAAAATTTAGCATAAAAAGATGAAGCATAATACAATGTCAAAAATGATATTATTTGAAATTATTGTTTAGTCTACACTTTGTTTATTTAAATTTTGTTTATATTAAGCGCTCTAAATAAAGACATTGTTGCAGGCTCTTATTTTGAGAAGCTTGAAAGATAATTCTTTACATTAAAGAAAAATTTGAGGGATCCTGAGCAACTAGAAAACTACCAACTAGATGGTTGACTGACTTCGAAGAGACTCGAAAATTGACTGTTGGAAAGTGTGGTTGACGCAGCTAAGGCCTGCAAGCGACTGCTGCGTTTGGGGAGGGGGGAATTTTATAAATCAAATCAAGCAAGATTATTTAAACTATATGAATCAATCAACCATTTGTAAGATATTTTTGAAGTCTCACACAAGTATACTTAAAGTGCTTTTCAGTTACTTGACGTTATAGAATTACAACTGTACCGAAGGAAGCTGAGATCCAAAGTTGGTTACTGTGACTTCATAATGGAGTACAGTAAAAAGTTCAAAAGACAGAAAAAGACAAAATTGGAACTGAACTCATTTCTGAATCAATTTTTTACCTGGTGTCTATATTTTACGTGTTTCAAGAAAAGGGTATACATTCGAGAGGTGTACAAAGGATCATGCAATCCGAGAGGAAAAGTAAAATGTTTAACTTACAGATTTAATTTCAGAAAAGTTTGGAAATCGATTTTCTGGGTCTGAACCTCGTTTAGAAGCCCAATTTTGAGAGTTGGTAAATATTGTTCCGACGAGATTTAAAAATGAGTTTTTTTTTAAAATTGGTAAGTCATTCGGATTCTTTTTTAACTGACTGTATCATCAGCGATGATGTCACCACAGCCCACTTATCCCGCTGATTTTGATCCGCTAGTATATACAGGCACATATTCAAACTATTGGTGAAGATGAGAATTGAATATTTATTGATAAATGATAGATGCAACATTAGATTTACTGTACAACATAAAAGAGAAATAAAACTGATATGGTGCGATGATCCAGGGGGGTATGAGAAGGTGATCTACGTCACAAATGTCAAATGTTCGTATGAGAGAGTGCACGCTAGCATGAAATGGACGGACGCGTGAAGGTCTTGCGTCATACAATCGTTCCAAGCTTGATGGAAAGACATCTTGCTTTAGAGGATGAGATTCGCAGGACTTCACACGATAGAATTATGCCAAGGACAACTGCATGCGACGTAAGTCGAGAGAAGATTGGTGACAAACGAAATATAAACTCTCAACTGGTGAAGTACGGAATGCACCACTACATATACGTAATGCTGTATGATGTACTGTATCTAAACGCCGTAAGTTGGAAGCAGTAGCAGTACCATAGACTGCACAAGCGTAATCTATACGTGATAGTATTAACGCTTTGCACAGTCTGAGTAGGGCGATACGATCCGCATCCCAAAAAGGTATTTGGTAAAACACGTAGTACATTTAAGGTCTTCTCACACCGTTTTCTTAGATGTAAAATATGAGGCATAAAAGTGAGTTTGCGATCAAATATGACACCTAAAAACTTTAATTCGGATACAACGGGAATAGTAATGTTAATAGATATAACAGGATCTAAATGTATTCTGAGTAATTTACAAAAGTGAATGCAAGAGCTTTTAGCAGGTGAAAGGGTAAGACCATTTTGCTCACACCATTCCACAATTTTATTTACTATCAACTGCAGTTGACGTTCAATGACGCGCATGTCAGATCCTGTACATGACACGTTCAGATCGTCCACATAAAGTGAACCAAATACAGAAGGTGGCAGCACGTTCAAAATTTGTGATACATGAATAATGAAGGGTATGACACTTAATACAATCCCTTGAGGGAATTCTTCAGCCTGAGTAAAAAGATCAGAAAATGAAGTTCCCAGCTTTACTCGAACATTTAACAAATTGTAAACACATTTCCCCTCAAAACATTAAAATACCTGATGCTAACAATGGAATTTTAAGTTTTTATAATATGCATTTCAACACCCTATTCATTAAGTAATTCATGCTGACTTTGTTCCTCTCATTGGGAAAATTGATAGCTGTGAACATAATCCTTTAGCCTCATATACAGAAAAAATGCCCCATCATACACCCTGCGGATAGGCTCATGTAATCGTAGGGCCTGATGGAAAGAGTTACAAACCTGTCACGCTCTACAGAAGACCAAATGCTGTAGACCTCTTTTTGGAAAATATATTGAAGGAAAAGGAGGAGCTGGCAGTTAAATTAAATACAATTAATAGTCCCCATGGGCTTCACCCAAGAAGGCGAGGAAATCATTCGTTTTGTCGTGAATTATGGAGTAGGTGAGCAATTCTTTGGTATTGACAGAGTTCGCGATCACGACCATCTCACAGGAGTCGGACATGCACCCCTACATCATTTTTGTACCTTAAAATTTAGTTTTAACTAAAAAAATTCCTGTTGTTTTTTCATAATTTAAAGCATTACGATGGCCATCTCATCATGCAGAGTATGGGGAAGATTAAAAATTACAGTTTTAATTGGTAATAATATAAAAAATATATATATCTTTAAATTTCATTGACAGTGTCCAATTTCTGAATATATCATTCTAAAAATTAATGCCAAGTTGAGAACATTTTATGAGAAAATATTAATCATCCTACTCTAATACTACTTCTACGAAAGGTAACATCCATTCGAGTATCATGTTCTTCTTTGATAAGTTCGAGGAAGATGCGTTGCCCCAACAACAGAATTTTACGATTCTCTCCTTGGTGAAAGCGCATCTGACGAGGATTATCAGCATGCCCAAACGGTTTGGGAATCTTTTAATTTAATGGAGAAATAGCATTGTTTGTATGTAAAATCTGATGTACTACTGTGACGCTTATCGTCGCTTAATTCAGGATCACAGTAAAAAATTTCAAATAAAATTTATTGTAAATTTCAAAATAATTGATTAGATTGAAAATACTGTGGAAACTTCCATCAGTAGATAGAACCTTAACAAATATAAATAGACGCTATTGATTAAAGTTAAGTAATACGCTCCGAAAAGGGTTAATCACAAGTCTATAGTCCAAGTTGGATCTCTTATGTGACCTATAAGGAATTCATCATTAGTTTTATCAAACTAAAAGTATAGTATACAAGATCAAAAAATACAACAGAACGAGAGTAGACCGAGTCATTAGAGGTTCACCAACATTCATAATGAAGATAACATCATAACAGCAGCTACCGATCGGAATTGCTTACCTGTGCGAATCCTCTGACCATACAGATCGTTACAGTGGGAAGCCAGTCCAATGTGAAATCAAGGAAGGTTTTAAGGACTTTCTCTTACCATCAGGGGAAAATGTTCAGGAAGCGTATTATCCTAGAAGTAAAAGACCGGACTTCGATAATGAAATGGACGTCCAATCTGCTTTCGATAAAAATGTGTTAACGCCTATTTGGGAGTGCTTCAACGAGAGCTTCGAAGTTAAACCTTCTAGGATACCTAATCTACAACCTGATTTCAGCCTGTTGAATTGTTCTACAGGAAAACCATTTCCATTTCTCTAAGTAGAAGTGAAACAATGGAATTCATGTAACAGTGAGAGCAGAAGTGACCTGGAGGAACAGCAGGAAGGAAGCGAGGTATTAAAAAAGTGTGTTGAACTTCCCAGCGGTTCCATTGATGCCCAAAGGCAGGAATATGAATTAGATGGCCAGTTCCAAGGGAAATTAGAAATGAAACTTAAATACTATCTATTTAACATGAAGACCAAAGAAGCTTATGGCTTGTTAACATCATATTGTCATTCATTTTTTGTAATTCTTTGTCGCACCGAACAAGCTAATTTGATAATAGTATCACCGGTCGTGAAATTTTGTGACCCAGATCCTCTAAAAAAAATTGCTGAATTCGTCCACAAAGCTTACAAAATTGAGAGACATGACATGCCAGACCAATCTGTCGAAACTTCTCCCGGAAAACCCCGACGTGGTACAGAATATAAGATGATACCCGCCGAATGTTCCAATTGGGAATGGCGATTGGCCACCGATTTGTTATTTTTGATGATGTCCGTGACATTGGCATGAAAAATTTGGATAATAACATGAGGGATTATTTAGACGGACATCATGAAATTATTCTAGAAAGAAAAAACTGTGATCCAGTAACTCAACTATTTCCTCCGGGTATTATAACTTCAAATTATTTATCTTTCCCGGAGGCATTAATGAAAAGAATAAATGTAATAAAATTAATAGCACAACCGTCGTTTTACAAGGCACACCAAGAAGCCTTTGAGGCCATCAGGTTCAATAAAATAACTGCTGTACTCCGTAAGTTAATATTTTATTACTTATATTTACTTAAAACAGTCTTATATAATTATTAATTAGATTTATTTATATTTTCAGTCATAGATGAACTCGACTTTCTAACATTGGAAGGTGTAAAAAGTAACAGTTTAGATTGCCAGTTAGACATGGTCGCAAGAGTTTAGTTCGAATCCCATGGCCTTCGAATTACGGCTTCTAATACTTCCCACCCCATTCTTTCCACCGCTAATTTCTTGCTGATGTTTGATGGATGACATCTTGATATATTGTGAGCGGATTATTAAATTTAGTTTTTGTATCGATAATAGACCAGAGATTAATATTTTTTAATTGTTCTAAATCAATAGCTTTTGTCAGAATATCTTTAGCTTTATTCCCTATGTAAGAAGCAAGCGCACCTTTGGCTGCCCCCTTGAATCCTCATATTACAGCCCCTGATACAGCATTAATTAATAATGCCGCACCCCCAACTTGACCCGCAGTAGTTATTGAATAGTCTGTTTCTATAGTCAAGACAGCCTCCGCTGCAGTAATTATTCCTGCTTCAATAGCAGCCAAATTGACTCATCCTACAGTTTCTGTAGTAGTTACTGCTATTAGACCAGCCCCCTCTGCTGCCAGCTATTGCACCCGCTGTACCAGCTATTAATTCACCTATACCGATCTCGGCCGCTGCTAAAACAGCACCCATATGTTACACGTTTATAATTATTTATAATGTTCACTTTATTTTAATAAATAAATGTTTTTGAATTACATGTAAATGTTATCATTATTCATGATCATGCTAAAGAAGGGAGTAACAATGGGAGCTTTATATGACAAGGCAAATAGGATTTTACATCAAATTACTTCGCAAAGATATAACGCTGAAGTGTTGTGGGAACATGAATTACAGGACATGAAGAAAAAGAAATCCGATCTGAAAGATTCTCTCAACTATCATGAAGTGGTTGGGTTATGAAGTGAAACCTAGGGATGCGTTTTATGAGAGGAGAACATTTATAGGAAGAACAACACCATACAACTTTTGTATGAAGGAAAAGCAAACTATATAGGTTATACAAGTATATATACCTGGGTTAACAAATATTGCACATACACCGTTGGACATCCTCCGATCATCACGACAAACTTTGATAACATTGAGAATTATTTTGATGTAATTAAATGTAAAAACCCCTGAAGTTTTTCCATCCAGTTTTAACCTATAGATGCCAGAACAAGCTAGTGTTTCCCCGTGTGCAGAGCAGCAGATGGAGAATTGTGAGCATACTCAAGAGGAAAGGGCTCTTGTGGGAACACTAGTCAGTCATGAAGTGGAAAAGGCTGTTGGATATAAAGTGATTTAAGGTAATTTTTTATCTTTCATTTCTTTTTGTTGCTTTCTTTTCAATTTTTATAAAATATGTTTCTACCATTTTGTTTCTTTTCAGATATATGAAGTATACCATTTTAATGAATCTTCAACAGTCCTGTTTAAGACGTACTTATTTTTAAAAATCAAACAGGAAGCATCCGGATGGCCCAGCTAATGTAAAACGGACGACGATAAAAAGAAATATGAAAAAAAGAAGGTACTAGACTTGATCCTAATAGCATTGAATACAACCCGGGAAGACAAGTAGCAAAATTGGCTTTAAATAGTTTTCGGGGAATATTTTAATTTTTTTTTTTTATTTCAGAAAAATTAGCACTGAATATCTTAACTTCATGATTAAGATTTATTTAGTATTATTCATTTGTTATATTTTTTTCTTTCATGGGAGGATGCTCAATAAAATTTAGCTGAAATTTGTTTCATCTGTTGATTTTTTATTAAACTTCTAACAGATATATCTTTATGCGTAAATTGATACGTTTTTAAATTTAAAAAAATAAAATATGTAATTAACTTTCCTTCTATTATATCTTTATTTATTTATTTAATTTTTAGGTTACAGATACTATGTATTTGTCAACACCAAAAGTCGCAGCAGTGCAATACAAATATGGCGATGAGTTCGTCTCCCAGGATGGAATGGTGGCTCAAAAAGTGAAATTCCGGCACTTTGCGATGTTGGAGGAACAAATATCAATTGTTCCATCAAAATTCTTGAAAAATTTTAATCATAGAAAAATTGAAGAAAAAGATAAGGTGCCATTACAACAAACTCAAGTCACAATTCATAAATTGGACGTGATTGAAGTAGATGTTCGTATTGGTAATATAGTAAATAAAAATAAAATGTACAGTATCAATACAATTTTAGATTATTGTTTGCTATCATCACTACCTGACATGTACTTGTTTAATGTTAAAATAAATTTGGATAAAAGAATTATTGTTCAAGGTGAACATGAACTAAAATGTTTGGGTCTTAGTGTAGTCAAAGATAGAATGTTGCTGATAAGCAAAGATTAAGTGATTTGAATCTGTGGATTATAACTCACCACGACAAATAATAGATAATACTTTTCTTTTAATAAAAACAGTCTCTTAAGATATTTTTAGCGAGGAGAGGTATGATGTAGGATTTATAAGGTTAGAGCCTCAGAAGGTAATTCTGACTTCTAAATTGCCAATATCTTTACGCCCATATCGTTACTCTCCTCAAGATAATTTAAAGATTGAAATACAAATTAAAAATTTATTAGAGACATAAATTATTAAACCTTCCTAAAGTCAATACTCAGCTCCTGTAACAATGGTAACTAGAAATGATGAGGGAAAGTGAAATAGACTCAGTATAGATTTTAGACGTTTAAATTTAATAACAAAACTAGATACTGAACCAAATCCTTGAATTGATTTGTGGAAATGTAAACCACAAATGCATACAATAATGATGACACACTTAAGGTTGTCCAGGATCTTCCATAATACTGATTACTGAGATTCGGGGCTGTTTTCCTCCTGTTGAGGAAGCAAGTCCCTTATCGATCAAATTATATTTTAACATATTGGAATCCTACATTGCAAATTAAAGACACAATTCTGACCAAGATAAAGTGGAATTAATATTTTTTGAATTGTATTTTTTTTTAGCTTCATATTTTGATGTTTGTATTTTATGAAGGTTATAGAGACATGTAGTCACGAAGTATGAGGAGCGGCAATAATGCCAAAAACTGTTGAAGGAAATCAGTAGCAGGGTTAGATCTAGATCGTCGCTCAACATGCGAGTTAAGAGTTTTGAACTGATATTTCGGTACTGTAAAAAAAAGTGTTGATTTTGTTCTCAAAATTCGTTACTAATCACACCAATTAAAATCGGAAATAAAACTTTTCAGGCATTATTGAAAAACGGAGCCAGTATTCCATTAATGAGCCATCGAGCATCGCAACAAATTTCATATAAACATATCGAAACAGCCCAGTCTAATGTCACGACGTTGCCTCGTGAAAATTCTCGTGGTCAAACTTGTTAATCTTTTGTTAATTAAACAGTTGATTAAGATCCCGTGGTCTCATCTCGCAATCGAATTACAATGGTCAGTTGAACTTTTAAACTTTCCAGAAATTTGTCACAAGATTATGATTGATTTGTCGACCTTCGGATGCATGATGAGACCACGAGATCACGTTTGACCCCTTGAAATAAACGTATAAATAAACTCCATAAAAAGAGGAAATACGCAGAATACAGAGAATTCAGTCCAATTGCAAACGAGACTCTCAATACGAGCAGCTATGGGTAAGTGTGGTCCTCCTCCTCCTTATATAATAGTATAATGATTAAGTAATAAATAAAATATAATTATAACTTTTAATTTGGATTCTTTAATTAAAAACAATATCCGTCACACTAACCCATTCATAAAATTCTCTACGCTATCTAGTGAGGAGATAAAAAATATGTTCAATTTCATAGTTATCATTCTCAATAGAAAACAAACCTTTAAAACACAATGTCTTGATAACTCAGGGCAGTCTTAGTCGAGATTACGACTTCATTTTAAGTTTTGATTTTTTGAAACATAAATTTCAAAGATCAGATAGTATCTTTTTCAGGAGGCAAAACGATTGTAAAATATCAAATATGAAGTAACTAATAATACAACTGTAAATCATTGTGCACACGATGTTCAGATGTGCAGACTAAGTAATGAAGCAAAACAAAAATGCAGTAACATGACATCAAGACAAATTGAGAACTTGGATTTGCCATCAGACGCTTGCATAAGAACATCCTGCCAAAATTGTGTAGTGTCGTTAAGGTCTTTACTACTTCAACAGGGCGAAACATTTAGATCTCCAAATCAATTCATGGACAGACATACGAGGGTTGTTTTTTTTTTCCAACCTCCGATCGCACAGTATGATGGCCAGGAATGCAGCAGGTGATTGGTGTGCGCAGTATGCGACTGCGCATCTTCCCCGCTCGAACGCTCTGTCATGCCGATTCCAACAGGTCATTTCCAGTTGAGTTGCAGTCACATAAACATCGCTGTCGTTATTGATTTTCCCGCCAACTGTAAATTGCGAGCTGTTATTCGTTTCTTGCAGGCAGAAGGGAACAGTGCAGCTGAAATTCATCGAAGAATGAGTCAAGTGTATGGAGACACCTTTATGAGTGATGGCGTTCGTGAATGGTGTCGAAAATTTAAAGATGGCCGAACTGATATTCATGACGAAAAAAGTAAGAAAGTAAGTAGTACAAAGAAGTTTACTTTTGAAACTGTTTGTCAGATTGTAAGTGCATCTGCAAAAAAATTAGGAGCAGATCGTTCGTTTTCAAATTATGACTGCACTAAATCTGATTTCCTTGGATATAGACTGATTGATATATCAATTTTGTTTCAAACTTTGGAGGAAAATCTTTGTTGTACACGTTGCAATGGTGAAGTAAAAATGAAAGAAGTTTCAACCTCTGGACTTTCTTCTACTTTTAATATTACATGTAAAAATTATGATTCCAAAACTATAATGAGATCATGTTCGCTTATTGGAACAAATAATAATGTTCCTGATATTAACCGACGCTCAGTATTAGCCATGCGGTACATTGGGTGTGGTTTATCATCTCTTCAAATTCTGTATAGTGATGAATTTACCAGAACCTGTTACACAAAATGCCTATGACAGCATAAATAAAACACTAGGTGATACCTGCTATACTCTAGCTGAAAGCTCAATGAAACAAGCTGCTGTTGACGAAAAAGCTAAAAGTGATGGTGTGATAGCTGTAAGTGGAGATGGAACTTGGAAAACACAAGGTCATTCTTCGTTTATTGGAGTTTGTACGCAAGTCTCTATTATTAGGTTTTTGGCGAATTAATAATTTTAAACTTCATTACACAAGTGGCATGTAATAGAATTTAGATACAGATTGGATACAAAACAATCTGTTAAAAGCTATCTATAATTTATTAGCAATATAAACTTGGTGTAGCGAGTACGGCATTTTTTGAGATTTCCGTAGCTACGACAAAATTTTCCAACCGCACCGTCAAAAAGCTGATATTAATGATGCATGAATTTGTAATAAGACAAAAAAAAAATGAAATTTGTTAGTTTTCTGGTATTGTAACATTTTTTGAGGAAAATATATGTTTATGCTATTTAAAATAACATTATATAAAACATAGCAATTATGAAAAAGTCTATTTCTTGCAGAACAAATCTTAATTTAACTCCGGTACTCATTGAGAAAAAAAAATTATTTCGCCTTCTCACTATCCGAACCTTTTCTGTTTATAAGAAGAAATTATCGGAGGCCAGCTAAGTTACTTTTTTTCCGTTTGTTTACAAAATGAAAAAAATTATATTTCTTTATTATTCTGTTGCTCATTCCAAAAGACTTTTGTTGATTACCTACCATTATTTTCCTTCTTGGTAACACATTATAATCAAAATGTTTATTCTCAGTGACGTCATGCAATTATATTTTAGATTTTTTTTGTTAAATGTGATTGTACCGACAGTCTCATTTGTCAGTCATTTACGGACTTACCATATGGTAAGCAGCTTAAATATGTTGCATCGGGTTGACATAAAATTTCATGTTGGCATAATTGCAGGTTCGACATTAAGCAAAATGCAGAATCTATTTCTTAACCTCGCTACTAAATAATTTTGTTTGCAGTCTAATATGATATACTAATAACAGTATTTTATTTCTTTTAATGCAGTTTTAAAAGCTGTTCATTACTCATTTTAAAAGCTTTATTGAGTGTGAGTCTTATCAAATAATTTCTTTCAATACAGAGGAGTCTGCAAGCAAGGCTCGAAAGAGCGGAGCGAGAAATAGAGAGATTGTCGCTAGAAAACAGGATTATCATGTACACTCTGCCGTCGGAAGAAGACGATGGATCTCCTCCAGTAGATGATATTGATGTAGGTTCACCTCTATCCTTAACATTATTCTATTTGATTAAAACATTTGTAGACACTTATACACATTTTCTCTGACGATGATCTGTAAGCAAGGCTCGAAATAGCCGAGAGAGAAATAGAATGATTGTCTCTGGAGAATAACATTCTTATGGACACTCTGCCGTCTGAAGATGCCGAGGAAGAAGGGCACGATGGATCCCTGGTAGATATTGATGTAGGTTCACTTCTATCTTTAACATCATTCTATTTGATTAAAACATTTAAAGACACGGGTAAATACATATTTTCTCTGACGATGATTTCTCATCCTTTTTTGCCCATGCTGACGCGTCGCATGAAATTCATACACCGAGAAACAATGTGAACACTAAGTGTGATTTTTGTTAGCTAAATTTTATAATCTCAAATAACCATCGACGAAACATTACAAAATAAGCCGGCCGAGCGGTTAGCGTGCCTGACTGCGAAGCCATAGGCTGCGGGTTCGAATCCCGCTCTGGGTATGGATGTTTCTCTCTCTCTTTGCGCTGTCCTCTGTTTGTGTGTATGATGTGTATATGTGGCCCACCCTATAAACGGGTTTGTGACAGTGTGGCGTGGGCAATGTTGCTCGCCACCGTGACTTTGGTTCACAGTAACCCACTGGGTAACGCGAAATAAGCAACAATTCTGGCATAGTATAGGCAAAGATTCAAATTCTGTGCCTGCCATTGGGAAAAAAAACATTACAAAATAATGATCATAATTGATGCTCTGTTATTGGAATCGAAACAGGGAAAGTTATTGTGGGACAACGGAAGTAGCAGGTATGAAGAGGATTTTTTCTCGATCAGTGTCTGACCGTGGTGTGCGATACTTAAAAAACCTTGGAGATGACGATGCTAAAACATATAATGAAGTATGTGAAAACACAATGTTTTTTCGTAAAAATTCGACATTTAAAGGTCTCTACACTCCTTAATTGAGGTTCTATTTTATTATTCTATGTTGCAAGAGAAAATCATAATTGGTTCGTACGACGAATAACTGGAAAAAAAGGGACCCGAATCCAAACAAAATCGAGGGGTATCAAAACTTGGTTAATGTTTTTGATTGAGAAATTTTTCAAATGCTAATTACTTTAACAATCTAAAAGAATTCGGTAAAATTGCTGATTGGAATGACGCACGCAGTCGAAACTTAAAGGGCCCATTCTTCAATTCTTTATCGAAGATAGGGAACTTATAGACGAAAATTTTTTTTTGAATCTATAGAGAGAAAAAAAATTATTTTGAAACTAAAACTACGCTAAGTCATAGACAGCAACAATTTTCTAACTGTAAACAGAACAAAGGTAAATAAGTTCGAAGTTTTTCAACTGGAGTATCAAATTTAACTATCAACTATTTTTGTTTACAAAACGCGTCAAAAGCAGATGCTAAACCTACAGTTGATCAGGCAAAATTCTTGGAAGGATTAGACTCAGCTCTTAAGCGTTTAGCTTTAACAAGAAATTCCACTACTTTCGAAGCGGCGGTTGAAAACGCCCTTTTAGAATTCACAATTTACTAAATACTAAATGTGTTCATAATTCTATGGAAACAAAACCAAATTTCCAAGAAAATGTTTTAGATCCTAAAATATCGTAAGTCCTAGATAAACATGCAAATATCCAATGAAATGATAGGTGCATTAAGTAGCCATTGTAAATAAACTTTCAACTCAAATCCCCCCCCCACAAAGGAAAAACTGTCAAACATTTGACGGTCATCCAAAATGTGCTATTTTTTACGAAGATTACATTAAATAATCTGAAATACCAAACATGTGGTTTCATGATAACCACAAAAATTATTTCTTCCACCTAAAATTTAAACTAATTTCAGCACAATTCAAATTTTCATCTAAACGGCTAAAAATTTTACGTTTCTAGAGCAAGAAAAGACAATCATTGTCCTCAGAACTTTTATTGTGCATGGGGAGAACGCAGAATTCTAGACAAGAAATTTGAGACGTTAACTGTCGAAAGTAATACCTGTCCGGGCACAACAAATTGTTACCCTTCAAATGTGGATAGCGGCGGCACTACTTTCCGGGTAGAATGTTTATTTTACCGTGTATTCTACATTCCTGATCTCATACACTTGTATGAAGTACGTTCATTGTAGGTCAGTGTTGGTATACAATAGAGGTTGGACGATCGGAAATTGAATGGTATATCAGAAGTACTGACATTCCACTCATCAGCCCAAACAAAATATGCGATTTTTATTGAAATTCAAGGCTCACTTAATCAACCACAACTTCATTTTTCTGACTCCCACGCTGTTGGAGATGGAAATCCATCAGAGGCTCATCTGACGCCAACCAGCAAACATGTTGCTATGGCTGATTTGGTGGGGTCAGATACGGGCCAATGAAAGCTTCACCAAAACTTCATGTTTGATCCAGACATCACAAAGTCTGTTTTCTTTGAAACAACCTGTACAACGAAACCAGATAGTCTTACACTGATAACTGGTTCAAAAGCCCTTCCACTGGCCAAAGACTTGCACTCATTTTCTATGGACAAGGTTTCCCTAGTCACACAACTCTTAGTAACTGTTCCTGTTAAAACTCTCAATTAGTTTCAGTGACTATAAAATAATGCGGCACACATCACAAATTTCCCATTTTTTTCTACGATAGACATCTAGCTATGATTGAATCGTACTGCGCATGCATACAAAATTGTTTCAAACCATGTTCTCAATGTCTATACAAATCGAATGGAACCCAATGCGCAGGGGTATCAAGGGGGTCTTTGTGGAAATAAGTAATTTCATAAACTTTAGTGCTTTAGTCTTTTGCAGATTCGTCTCAGGGATGGAAGTGAAAAAAAGTCAAGAAATAATCAGTTAATCAATGTGACGTAAGACATTGTGTTCTATAAAAAAACGAACAATTTTTTTTCCATTGATGTATGAACAGTCCGCCCTTCTTTTGGGTCTTTGGCCGATGGCCTGATATCCGTCAAGATTGTAGGATTAAGTAGTAGGATTAAGATTGTAGATGATGATGATTCTTTATATATTTGTTCAACATTGCGATTTTTAGATTTAAGTTAAACATTTAAAGTATTAATAAATGTTGAGTTTCAGTTTACTTGTGTTTTCATCATTATTAGCGTACTCTGCTTTGCGAGTTAAACCCACAGTCTTGAATTGTTATAAGGGTCCGTACAAGTCGATTGGGTCACTGCGCATACCTATCGTACTGCGCATGCATACAAAATTGTTTCTAGAATGTTCCGGAAGTATTGTCACGTCATAGCACTTCCTCCTTTTCGACTGTAAAAGGGGATTCAGAGCCCCTCCAATTCATATTCACCATGAGTTCCCAACGAGTCAGTGTTATGTACCACCGAGAGTGTTACTCTCACGCTGAGGAGTTTGATGTGTTCTTAGAGAAAGTGAGCCATGTGCTCAGTTAAATCCAGCCCCCGGATGTCGTAGGACCATTACCCCCTATGCCTTACACGAAGAGGTACTGTGGAACATTTTACCCGTTCTTGTCTAGTTTGTATAATTTCATCGATATTATACAAAAACTGGACGTTCCCTCTTCTGCCGAAGTGTTAGTTGAATACGAGGGATTGGATTGGATTGAATGTAGAAGTTTTATGGCACAAGATCCAAAGGAGGATATGCTGCGCCAAACAGTTTGTTGAGTTAGATCTAATGGTAAATTGCACACAATAGTTTCATTGTCATAAAATAAATGAGACTAAAGAATAAATGAGAGCTCTAAACTGTATAGTTTCATGTAGAATCGTGAGGGTTACCCTCATGCTCAGCAATTTTCTGTCTTTATGGAAAAAGCATGTGTTGGATAGAATTCAACCGCCAGATGTCGTGGGACCATCTCCTTCAGTGTCATGGACTAAACGGTATTGTGGAACTTAAATTTTAACTTATTATCCTCTATGTATGACTTTGCTCAAATTGGATGGACCATCATTAAAAATAGTGATAAACGAATATGAAGGACCCATAGCCTGGCGAGTATGACAATTTTCGAGAAAGTGCTGGCTATGGAAGATGGCCTTTGAAAAATGGGCAAGAGAAGGCGTTCAAACTTTCATCCACTACAACTGGATTAAAATGGAGCAGGAAATTAGAGAGCAAATATATGCACCGGACATGCCTGAATATTTTTTTTGAAGTACCAGAGGATTGTTCGATCTGCTTGAACCCCATGTTCAGCCCAGTGATATTGAAATGTGGGCATCATTTCCACGAAAAATGTATCGACAGATGGCGTGCGTGGTTGACAAATTTGCTTAATTCTATTGTTATGTATATATCTAATTTCCTAACATATTATTAATATTTTATACTTAACTTTAATAGTGCTAATGATGATTGTTTGCTTAAAGTTTTGAATATGTAGAAAAATATGTTATGTGTTTAGATTTCTAGAACATCGCCAAGTCCTCGATCAAATAAAACTGCCGTTTAAGATCTCCATCACAAATTATAACTTAAATACGGATAGGAAAACAATTAAATACGGATAGAAAAACAATGAACAATTATGTTAAAATCTTACAATGTCACCACTATCATGGGACTAACTTGTAAACAACAACTTTTGGACTTATTGTCTTTAAACTTTACCTCTCCACAAATTTATACTTTGCATTACGCAAAAAATAATGATATAAAAGAAGCCAAAGGAATGGGTTAGGAGAGCAATCAAAGTGAGTCTACTGTAGATAGATACCGGAAGTAAACCATGTATAAACTTTGTAAGTCTCTCTCTCTCCACCTATTTTAAAACAATTTATGCACTGATGTTATAATGCTTAGTTACTAAAATGGTTTAACTGTAATCAATTAGCTATCTCGTTTAAATTTAAGACATTAGTAAATTTCCTTTTATTTTAATTATAACTATATGGTCCGGCCCAAAAGTGCCACATTATCCTTCATTAACTTTGTACATAGTGACACAGTAAGGTTTGCCACATCTAGATGGCGCCACGAGCGACCAAAACAAATTGAAGGGGACTGGGATGTAAAAAATAAATAAAGTAAATGGGTAATGAGAAAAGTTAGTAATAGTGAAGCTGGGGGTTACGATGCGACTTACTATTATTTCCTTATTTTAATATATTGTTTTTGTTTGCGTGGCATAGATGTGTTCTAATAAAGTTTTCTCAGCCACTGAAAAAGTTTGGAGGGAAGTCAATTCACAAAATGAAAATTTATGAAAAGAACCTGCAAACTTTATTGACATGAACAAAGAAGGTTTAGGAAAATTGAAAGATGAATTGAACGGTGTAGCAGTGAATGAGTTCTTAGGTTTACGCCAAAAATGTCTAGCCTGTAACGTAGTTGACAATTAAAGGTGAGTAGATGGTAAATGGAAAGGAGTGGCAATTTGCAGGTAGGTCACCATGATCAAAACCAGAGCAACAAATAGGCTTGCTACAACAAGATGCTTTACAGTGTCCAAACGTTTGGCGTTGAAAGCATTTTAATGGATTTGGCCCATATGGTCGTACGGTGCAGCTAGGCTAGGCAAGCTTAACAGAAGATGGTACTTTCAGTGCGTCAAAAGTAAGAGAAACAAGTTTCACCGGAGTAACTTTTTATCTGTTCTAACCTTGATCCTACGGACAGCTATAACAGTCTTTTAACTTAATTGTTTCCACCTCATCATCATCAAGGAATTCAGACTCTGTTATGACACCCCAAAAATTGTTTAATCTTATGAGGTGGTACTGTTACTGTGACGGGGTAGATATAAGTGCAATTATATATATAATAATTCTCTGTTTTTGGAGATATTTCACAGAGGCTATTTCTCCCAGTAGTGAGAAGCGCCTTGTTTGGTACTACAGGATAGGTCAACATTATAAAATATCGAGCGTACACACGTGATGCAAGAAGTGTTCTGCTGTTTTTGCATTTGTGTGCAGAACTCAACATCGTGCAATTTCCAGCCATAGAAAACAAAACTTTCATTACCAGCGGCATCACAGAGTCCAACTTAGGGGTTCAACACTAAACAGATTCTTAAAAAACTCAGAAACTAGTAAGATAACGCTCCTAGCTACTCTTGCAGTAACCAATAGCTCTGTCTTAATACAAGTTACAGTAAATGAACTGCATTAAAATTTTTATGAAAAAAAAGTAGTTTAAAAAAAATGTGTCTCTCTTGGTTTGGCAGAAGTATCCAGAAACACTATTTCTAGTTCTGCCTTAAGCTTCCTCACCACGACAAGGTGGAGACACATCGAGGAAGAACTTAAATAATCCCATTTATGTAAAATACATGTGTATGCCTTACCTTCAATGGTCGCAAAATAAATGGATTCAAAAGTAGATGGATTGATAAAATTCTAAAAATGGATGACACACGTCATCCATTTTTGAGA
>NC_092208.1:15652136-15668716 GCF_043381705.1 Parasteatoda tepidariorum
AGAAATTAGGCTGTGACTTAATGTCACAGAAGTATTACCTATATATACACTTCATGGTAAAACAGTTTTAGGAGAACCGGTACTGCAGACCCTCAGTCCCTACGCAAGCTGATCAAAGTGGTTACTCACCCACTTATTGACTGCAGCGAGTGGTGCTTGACTTCAGTTTTCTACTGGTAACCGTGTCTTAACCATCAGTCCACTTCAGGACTAACAGAGGTGAAAAAATGAGCTTAAGAGTTTAAATTTGTATTAAGGAAAAATTCCACTGTATTAGATTTTATTCCTGCAATTCAAGGGCATGCACATTCTAGAAAATTTACTTAAAAGCATAATTGGAAACTATTAATAAGAGAGCAAAATCATTTGTATGTATTTAAAAATGAATGAAGTAAGCTTTTGTGAACTTCAAAAGTTTTTTTTTCAAACAGCACTTTTTATTACTCACATGCTTAGTAACTTCTTAAACTTTTTTTCGGGCTTACTAACTTGATTTACTGCTAAATTTATCACCATGCTGATATCTGTAATTTTTTATAACATATAAGATGTTATATATTATATACATAGTATTTATATAACACAGATTTTTTTAACTTACTTTTTTTACGTTTTCAATTGCATTATAGTTTTTAATTACTAAACAATAAAACATAAGCATTATTTGATCTATAAAAATTTTTTGAACGAATCATATTTTTACTGTAACATAAACCAACATGAATGATAATATTATGGAGTAATTTTTAATTCCATGGAATGAAGTTATTGAGCCAACCAATGTCACATATCTGTTGTCTTTTATCATTCACTACCTACGCAAAGTTTGTTTCTCATACTTTTTCTTTAAATATATCTCAAAAATGTAGAATAATAAAAACATGAACACGTCTTCATTTATTAAGGAGTCAATGAAATTATATTTAGTTAAAATAAGCTCTCTTCAAAGAATCATGTTGTGGTGTTCACATGCTCAGTTGCAAAAGTCTAGAAAAATAGCAATTTTAAAATTCATTTGGCACATCACTCATTTTAGTTGGCCCGATAGATCATGTTACGGAAATATCCCTGAATTGTGCTAGTTCATTTAATAGTCTATTTTCCCTTAAGAGACAACTGCTTTCTGCCACTCTTACAGGGCAAGAGTCACTCGTTTCCATAGCATTAAAAGTTTATCTCCTGGTTATTGACAATATACACACAAAAATATTTAAATGCAACCTATTTGTCAAACTTAGTTGATAGGGCCAAGATGAACCAGTTTTCAGCATCTTAAATGACTTTCAGTCAATTAAATATAAAAAATTAAAATGTGATTTTACATAGCTCATAAAGCAGTTCAAAGAAAATTTTTTGTATGGCATGAACTAAGAATTATTGCTATCTCATATTACAGTAATGAAAAATTCTTTTTCATCTAGTCTATTTGAGCTGTGCTAGAGACATGCAAATAAAAATTTAAGAAAATTCTACTAAGTTAGTCTATTCAAGTAAATATCTCTGCACTTAGTGTTACAAAAACAGATATGTAGTCTTTAACAAATTAATTTTCGCTTATATTTTTCATATAATTTAGTTGAAATAAAAAATGTTTTCACCAATTCACACTAAAACTTCATCAATAGTAACGAAATAAAGTAAAAAGTGGCTGTGGATTTTTCTTCTTCTAAATTAAGTTTTAAAAACACAATTTTTTTCAACTTCCAGCTACTAGCATTTATGTAGTTTAAATTTATAAAAAGGAGAATTATAACATGCACAGTAGGTAACTTTTATTCATGGCATGAAGTTGTTATTCTCTGATTTAGAACATTTTACTAAGTGATGTTTTTTTTAATACTTTAGAAAAATGTATCAAACAAATCAAAAAAGATAAATTAATGTATGTGCTTTGAAAATCTATTGACTGCTACTAAAAAACATATGTAAAGAGATAAGAAATTTTATAAATAAATGAAACTCCCCTCTTTAAAAAAATCTAATCAATGTTTGAAACTATCAAATAAAGTAAATAGTAATAATTATTGTCAACATGTAAAGAATCCAATACCTTTTATTAACAATAGCTCTATTTTAAGATCAGTATTTGATCTATTCAAACGTTCATGATTTTTAATTTGAAAAAAAAGTAATCTCACTCTTTTTAATCCTTAAATTTGTAATTTCGTATTCCTCACGTTTTATTATTCCGAAAAGGTCTATCTTCTGAATGGTTGAATATAATATACAAAATCACTCAAAAAGAAAGCCCCATCCAGCAAGTGAGATATTAAATTATCTCAATGCTTATTTTTAAGAAAACAAAAATTATTGAATAGTATACTATCAATTCAGAAAATAAAAAAGGCATTCTTTCACAAGATTTTATAAATACTTTAAAAGATACAGAAAAAAATATAACATATTAACACTAAATTATATTATGGTTTCTCAATAATATGCACGTATTTATATTTTAAAACTGATAAAACAATACAGAACTAAACATCTACGAAAGCGAGTTAGACGTTCTCCGATTGTAAGCAGACGATCGAGGTTTAAAACTCGTCTGCCTGGTTTAAACCTACCTCAGACTAGGTTTAACTTAGACAAGGCTGAACTAGATCTTTAGAACCGCGATTTTCCTTAAACTTCGTTTCTGCAATGCAGCTTGGTTTAACTTCGCGGTTTAGACCAGGTTTAAAGTTAAACCTCGTTCTGACAATTCAGCCTGTAAGTTTACAATGCATGTATATTTATTTATTTATTTATTTTTGGTTGTAATTTTGCGAGAATAAAATTTCTAATGTGAATGTTACTTAAACAATAATTTTAATCAATAATATTTAGTCACTCTCAGAAAGGTTAGTAGTATATACACATTTTCACTGGTCTATTTACGCGTCATTAGTAAGATTTTTGACTTTTACTTTTTTTTAAGTATATAAAAGAAATTAAAAATATGAAAGGAAAAATTGCTATCTAGAAACTAATGTTCCTAAGAGAGATGATATTTAAATATGCCATTTTGTGATAATACGGCAAAAAGATCCCAATAAACTTCCATACGTTGAGTACTGGTTGGACCGCTGATAATTATTTTATAGATGTCCATGCCAAACTTTAATGGCTCAAGGCCAGCTAATTATCAAATTTTGACCCTTGATAAAGAATATCAAATGTTGAATTTTTGAACTAAAATATTTGCTGCAACTTTGTCTTCACTTTAACATTCAACAAAAATAATAGCTTTTGAATTAATTTCGCTTAAAAAAAATTATGCTTAAGAATTTATTTCGTTAGCACTTAGGATTGCACTTAATTTAAAACTTCAGAGTATTGTAAAATACACAAAGATGAAAAACTTAAAAAAAATTTTTTTTAATCTGCCTTTGCGTTGCAGTTATATGGAGAAGAAAACCAAGAAAACGCTACGCGTTAGCCCATTGGTAAGGAAATTTTAACGCATGATCCGTCAACCACTGCAGATATTTTATGTCAGAACTGGGGTGAAGCCAAATTCGTTACAAACAGCCAACTTTGGTATTCGAACTTGGATCACCACATTAACGCCCGTATTCACCATTGACTCTAACCCTCAGTCAGAGTTCAAAACAGGTTTTATAAGAGCAACTCTAGGTTAGAGTTCAAAATTTCATTCCACCGTCTACGTAACTGCGAGTTACTGCGACTACGTAACTCTAACCCAGAGTTAAGTAACTTTCACCTGAGGATATTCCCGATTAGAGTAACCGCGCATGCGCAGTAAACGATTGTTTGTTTCGTTTTCTTCGTCAGTATTTTTTATATTTCTGCTCTTTTTTGTTTCAAAATTTCAATTGTTTTGAATTTCGATTCATTTTTTTTTTCTTTTTGGTAATTTTAACCTGAATATTTCACTGGTTTGAGCAACCGCGAATACGAAGAAGGAGATTTTTTATTTATTTATGTTTTCAAAAATAACACTTTTGATGTTCGGTTGCTTATGTTCTGTGAGGTCAAGTTTTTCTCTTGATGCAACTGTAATTAATTTATATCTTTGCCTTGCCTTCAAAAAAATAAAGCATACCATAATATTAATGAAATGAAAATATATTAATAAAATGAAAATTAAATAACACTTTTGATGCTGGTTTCTTTTTTTTATGTTCAATGAGGTCAATTGTTTTTACTAGATGTAAATATAATTAATTTATATCAAAGAAGTGCTTATTAATAAAATGAAAATTAAATAACACTTTTTATCTTCGATTGCTCTTTTTTTGGTTTAGTATGATCAATTTCTACTAGAGGTAGCTATAATTAATTTATTTCAAATAAGTGCTTTTAATTAAAGTCAAAATTAAATAACACCTTTGATGTTCGGTTGCTACTTTTATGTTCAATGAGGTCAATTTTTTACTAGATGTAACTATAATTAATTTATATCAAATAAATGCTTATTAATAAAATGAAATTTAAATTTTCTTGAGTATATATAGTATCTTCTATAGAAGATATTATATATTTCTCAAATTATTATTAGCAACGAAAATTGTAAACAAACTCTGTTAATACAGCTATAAATCTACCATTGGGATGCAAGTTATTATCCAATAAGAAAATGCCTGTAACTGCCGGTCAAGTAACCTGCAGTTAAGAAACAGACGGTCAAAAAATAATGGTGGAATCGCTTTTGAACTCTCGGTCAAAGTTTTCAAACCGGGGGCTTCGGAACAGGAAGTTAGCCGTTAGGCCAGAGTCAACGGTGAATACGGGGGTAAGAAACGAGCGCTCTGTTCCCTGAGCCACCACGGCTGTCTTCATTTTCTTTAAAATAAATTTAATTAAAAATTATGACTAAATACTTGATAAAAAGTAGAATTCAAATGCATGTGGACAGTCACGAGTTAATTGCCTACCATTTAAAATGGACTCCATTTTTGTAGAATTCATATATACAAATATACAATGTCATATATACATATGAAATCATAACTGTATCAAAATTAAAGCACATTTGATTAAAGAAAAGTCTAGTCAGTTTTTTCGCATTTAAACAGAGGCTTTAATTCGAATAAATAAGCTTTATATATTCCAAATACTTTGAAGAGAACGAAAACAAGTAATAATTTAAAAACTTCAGGACACTTTTTAATTTTTTTTCAATATAATATTTTCCCCCTTTTTTTTAAAAAAAAATATATATATTTATAATAAAAATGCATGGAACATCTTAAAATACAGACTTGAATAGATAAATCTTGCAAACGCAGACTTTCATAAATTAAAGTCAGGCAACTTTATTAATAGAAGGCAATATAAATAGCAACAAGTATAAGCTGTATGAACAATGGATTATTCCAAAAATAGCTTTTTTTTTTAAAATGTAGAATGATACGAAATTAATTATCCAAAAATGTTTTGTACCAAATTACGTTCTAAATAACTAAATAATAACAACGCAATAAATAACTGAAATACTGATATATATCCATTATATTAAAATCAAAAATTCAATTTTAATATGAGCATTCCAAAAACATTCTAAAAACTCTTACAGGTTTAATATATCACCACAATCTTTGACAAAAACGGAATCAAATTTTTTTTTATATTCCATAATAATCCACATTTTTTTCTTGGAAAAATAATAATCAGAATTTTATATAAAATTGCTAAAAACTGATAATTTAAATGATAAATGTATCAAACATATTCTAATTTAAAATATTTTGAAAATAATATTATTTTAAAAATAGGAACAGAGTGTATTTACTTACCAAAAAGTAAAACAGCGTCTTCTTCCGAAATGCCGTGGCTAACTAAGTGTACTTTTAATTCCTCATTACTCAAATTCTCAATCGACATATTCATCGGACGAAAATTAAACTTGATAGTTGATAGTGAAGATGGTGGGAGGATCTATACTCTGCGCATTTATCCCCCTTGCTCTAAGTTTAAAATTAGTTGAGTTTAGTAGTTGGTGATGATGATATGACGATGAACAAGTGTACGCTGTTCTTGAAGGAACCTTACCGAAGTCAAGCATCACTGGCTGCGGTCAGTGTGCGGGTGGGTGACCACTTGGATCAGTCTGCGTAGGGACCGAGGGTGTGCGGTATTGGTCCTCGTTAAACTGTGCTACCGTAAAGTGCTCGACTTCGGGCTACAGAAGCGGGGGTGCCATTCCCCTTGCAGAGGATCAAAATTGTGATGGCATGTCTTCGGATCATCCTCCGGGATGTTTCCCAGACCGTTGCCAATAGCCCATTGTGCAGCTCTAGTGTGACGTAAATTAACAACAACAACAAATACAACTTGAAGGAACTTAACAAATTTGTATTGCTCTTTGTATTTTGGTCCCGCACCGGACTGATCGTTAAGACACGGTTCCCAGCAGAAGCACCACTGGCTGCGGTCAGTGTGCGGGTGGGTGACCACTTGGATCAGTCTGCGTAGGGACCGAGGGTGTGCGGTATTGGTCCTCGTTAAACTGTTCTACCGTAAAGTGCTCGACTTCGCGTGCAGGTCGTTGGGCTACCGAAGGGGGGGGGTGCCATCCCCTCTGCAGAGGATCAAAATTGTGATGGCTTGTCTTCGGATCATCCTTAGGGATGTTTCCAAGATCGTCGCCAATAACCCATTATGCAGCTCTAGTGCGACGTAAATTAACTACTACTACTACTACTCTTTGTATTTTGCTGGAGATCAAAATTATAAATGTTTTTCCAAAACACTTTTGGAGAGGTTGAAATTGATGAATTTAAATCCGACATTTGTTGGTTCCAGCACTTTTGGAGAGACACGTTCAACAAAAAAAATTTCTTAATAAATAAAAAAACTCTTTTTCCCAGCCGATCCTATTTTGTAAGAGGAGGATGCTGTGAGGTGATTTATGGGTAGCCGTGATAAGGGCAGTGATTGCGGACTTACTGTCAGATAAAATAACGTAATCAAGATATTCAGTGGTGAATTTTGTGATTGCTAACCAAATCTCTAAAACTTCTCCGGTGAAAGCTGAGTTAATAGGATGGTTTTGAGAAATATAAGACATGTTGTTCCTTGAATTAATAGCCGCAATACCTGCGTTCGTATTGGATTTCGAGGCATCAGTAGCCAGGATGGTGAAGGTTTCCAAAGGGTGTGGAGGGTTTCTTGATAGAGAGGGAGGATTTAGATGGGATTTTTCGTAGTTTGAAGTGGAAGATCGTGTACATAAAGGTATAGGTTTGGAATATCTGTGAGGAAAACTGGAGTGTGGAAGGGGATGATTTTGTATTTACTTATGATTTTTTGGTTGAGGGTGCCCTGAAACTTGAGGAAGATGTGGGGTTTCTTTGTAAGTCTAGTAAAGTGGAACTTATGCAAAAGGCGATTCATTAGGGGATGAGATCCAAGACAACAGTGGCGAAGGTAGAATTTTTTTGATGCTAAAAGAAGTCTGTGCGATATTGAGGTGGTGTCAGGTTCTTTGTGGAGGATATGGATTGAAGTCCAGCGTGGGAGGCCCGTTGCTGCTCGGAGGCTAGAGTTGTAGATAGTTTCAGTTACTCGGAGATGTGATTTTGGTGCGGAGAAGAGGATTGGACTGCCATACTCTAATATACTTCTGATTGTAGCATTTACAATCTGAATGAGGTGATAGGTTCGAGACCCCATTGCGTGCTAGAGATGCAGCGGAATGCATTAATTTTCTTTAAGCATTTCTTTTTTAGATATCGAAAATGACAGAGGAAGGAAATGTTAAGGGTAGCTTGGGGAATTTGTTCGTTAAAAATTGTTAACTGAATTGTAGGTGAGAGACGCTTGTTGGAGAAGTTAATCTCTGCACTTTTAGAGGGTGAAATAGCCATTTTCCACTCTGTGCACCAAGTTTGAATGGCTGAGAGGGCATCTTTGAGTTTAGCAATAACCCTGTCAAAATATTTTGCAGCGTAATAAATGTAGAAGTCATCAGCGAACACAAGAATTTGAACTCCAGTGGGAATATCCAGTGCTTGTGAATATCTTTAAGGTAAAGCATGAAAAGAAGGGGGGAGAGGACATTGCCTTGTGGAAGGCCCTGGGGTTGCTGGAAATCTTTAGACCGAGTGTTGCGTCAAGAGATGTAGAAGGTTCTATTGGAGAGGAAGTTTTGTAAGAAGAGGGCCGGTTTTCCAGATATGCGGGCCAAGAGAAGTTTCATCAATCAATTCCGTTCACGTGTCTCTCGTATGTCATGGTAGAGTATCGAGTGAGTTGTATTACAGTCACAAAAAGGGAGGAAGCCAGCGTAGGAGGGAGGGGAGATATTTTGTTGAAGGCTAAAATTAAGGAGACCTTGTAGCAGCATACGTTCGTAGACCTTAGCGAAAGTAGAGGTGAGAGCAAATGGCCTATAGCTGATAATTTCTGATGAGTTTTTTCCTGGTTTTGAGATCGGAACGATTTTTGCTAGGGTCCATGAACTTGGGGGCTGGGCTGTATCTTGAACGACATTAAAGAAGTTTCGGAGCGTATTTGGATAATGGGAGTGAATGAATTTAATGAGGATAGGTGGAATGCGGTCTGGCCCGGATGCCTTATTCTTTGTTCGATGAATAGCTGCTTCCAACTCGTTAGTCGAGAAAGAGGTATCCAAAAGGTTACGTATGTGCTTAAAATGAGAAAGGTATTGGACAGGGCCAACAGGTTGGCTTGGTCGAGTGGGCAAGTGATAACTGTCGCTTGGTGGGTTAAAATCAAGTTTTCGGAGGGACATAAGGAATTTCGCTTTGATATACTTCTTAAGATTTTGAAAATATTTTTGAGGACCCTAAATTGGAACAAATTTTGTCCCAATAAATTCATTTTCTGCTTTTAATTGTATTGGCGGAGTTGAGTGGAGTAGTGCTTGTATTTAAGCCAAAATGTAAATGAGACTTGTTTTTTAGCCTTTCTCAAAAATGTACGCTTCTGATCTAACAGAAACGCGCATTTTTGATCCCACCACGGAGTCGTGGGATGAGGAGAGTGTTTTGTAAATCGGGTATTATCTTTGACTACGGAATTGGAAATATCTTCCATGTTCCTCGCGTTAAAATTATTATTTCACAGAACATGAGCGATTGCATTTTGTGCATTTTGCACATGGAGGTACGGACGTTGTGGGCAGGGATTGTTTAATGAAAATTTGACTTTGGTTATAATTGGAAAATTGTCACTATCAAAAGGGTCTGTGGAAGACAGAGAAAAAAGATTTCTGGAAAAGTTATGGGGAAACTATGGTAAAATCTAGTAATGACTGTTGATGATGTGGGCCGCTAAAATGGGTGGGCGTATTTGTACTCACGATAGTGATATTATTTGATAGGATCCAGTCAATAAAGATATCAGCTGTTTGGGAGGACGAAGCAGAGCCGAGGGAACGGTGTCTCACGTTAAAATCTTCGACGATGATGAAGGGTTTTCTAATACTGAAAAAAAAACTCCAACCATTGTGAGGAACAATTTCCGTCTGGTGAATAGATATTTACTATCGTAATTTGTCTATTATTAACTTGGATTTTAACCCCGAGTATCTCAATTCGGGAAGAGGGGAGATTATGGAAATAAATTCTTTGAAATGGAATATGTTTTGAAATAGCTGAGAGGGTGCCACCCTCTATGGTTAGGGGAGTCAAGTTCCTGTCGGAGAGCAATTTTACTTTTAAAGTTAATTTGATCACCGGATTGAAGGAAGGTTTCTTGAACTGCAATAATATCGGCTTCTGAAAGATGTTTTGACTCATCCAGTCGCGTTTATTTTCTAAGGCTACGCGCGTTCCATTGAATTATATTAAATATCGGAATCGACATAGTTTATGAGAAATAAAAATAAAAGTTTTTTCTTTTCTTTTTTAAAGGTTTTTCTAAACGCCTCGGACAGAGTTTGCAGTAAGAGTTTTTATTTTTTATTTTTTTAAATAAAACATTTTCTTAGGGCTCAAAAGATAATTCATTCTCTTTGTTATTCAACTGTATTCTAGGCATTGATAAGGAGTTGTCCATAGGCAGCAGATCTTGGTCTACAGGTTGACCAGCTGTTAGGAGAGGTTTTGTAGTAAATTGCACATAAGTTGGGGGTGTGTTCGATTTTTTTTTTGCCCGTTTTGGAGAGAAGTCGGAAGGGCAGGTTGAGATTTTGGTTTCTGTAATTGCACCCTGGGCAGTGGTGCTTCGTTGGATGTTTGTTATCGCTGGGATAAGAATATTATTTATAGAGGCCGACAAATTCTCAATTTGGGCAGCCAGTATAGAAACTTCTTTTGCGCAGGTATTCTCAACTAGTTGTTGCATGGAACCCGCGAACTTGATAAGTTCTGATTTTAACTCTGCGCGGGTAATGTATTCTCCTGGCACAGACTGAGTTATTTCTGCGTATGAGGGCTTTTTTAAATAAGCTATTCTTCTAGCTTCACAAAGCGGAACATGATGGATGGACTTAATTCTCATTAGATTCTCAAAATTTAAAAATGCACGACAATCACGCTGAATTGGATTATGACTGCCGTTACAATTTCTGCAACACTGATCCCTAGTACACGGGCCCTTATGTTCAGAGGATAGACCTCCACAGTTGTGGCATCTGGTTGGGGATTTACAGTATTTATCGGGATAACCCCAACAGTTTTTGCATAAGGTAACGCTATTTTGGAAGAGTTTAGTTTCGTAGTATTGATACCAGAAACGGATTTTCTCCGGGACAACTGTACCTAAAATGTTGAAAAGGATTGTGGTTGTCGGTTTCCCTTGTTTTAAAAACCGACGAATTTCTAGAGCCTGTGTCTTGTTTTCTAAATTGAACTCCCGACTAATGTCCGAAACCTAGGTTTCAACAGGAAAGTTCCGGAGGATAAATTTGGTGGAAATACATTCTAGAAAGCATTTAGCTGCTACAGGAATATCTAGGATTGTGTTTATCTTTAAGATGTGTTTTGCAGTTTCTAAGTCGTCACATTGAATAAGGAACGACCAGCTTTTTTTTGGAATCTTATACTTTAAATTTTCCTTGTCGGTACAGACGCATTCAATTCTGCTGTAAGGCGTACCGGTGAGGTCTGTGGTATAGCACAAGATTTTTCTTTTGCTTCAATGCTAAACCATACGTCTGTTGTGCCATTGTTTTTGGCTTGAGCCAGTATATCTTCTATGGGCTCCTTGGAGCACCACTGTTAATCTAAGGAATTGTTCATTTTGACCGGATGACCCCCAAAAGGTAAAGAGTCAAAGGGACTTATCTGTTTTTTGGTAATCCTGAAATAAGGAGGGCATTATTTAACATCATGTTACTTATTGACTTTAAATTCATGGATGCTCACTTGTCATCGAACACAAAAATAGTGATATTCAGTAAAATTATGGTAATTAGAAATAAAAACTTAAACGTGGCTTTTCTTCAGTCACACAGAATTTCCAAAAAGTGCCGTCTCTCAATCAAAACTCAGTAGAAAAGCATCTGCGATTGCTTTATTGAGCAAAAACCACGCAATGCCGCATGTGCAAATGCCTCGCTCCCAAAATTAAACTTTAAATGGAAGCGAGAATGCAACTAATTGGGTATAATATAGCCTACGTCACAGGTTGTGTTGTTCCTACTAAATTTAACCCATGAACGGCATTTTCTGCGAGCCTAACTTCAAACCACAAATAAACAAACGAAGTGTTCGATCGTTTAAATAGCTGCTCGCCAGATTTTATTGCATTATAAAGAAAAGTTATTGAAACTAAATACAACTAAATAAACAACAACAACTAAAACAAATAACAACAACTACTAATAACAATAACTAAATAAACAACAACTAAATTCCATTCGTTTAGCATTGCGTCATATGTTGTTCCTACTAAATCGAAGTAGTTGTGTTTTTTTCATATTATACCCAATTATGATCCTTGAACATAACAATTTTATTTAGATTTATTATCGTTTGCTTTTTAAAATAAAACGATAGAAATTTCAGCTTATAGCTCGCACACAATTAAATAAGAAATAAATCCCTCAAGTTTGAGCTAAAAGCACTCAAATATTGCATAAAAAAACCACTCAAGTTTGAGTAAACGCAAAGCGAGAATTTCGCTCAAATAAGAATGTATTTCACTCAAGTTGAGTTAAAAAAATTTAACTCTTTTTTGAGTAGGGGAAATAACTCTTTCATTTTAAGAGAGTAGATACAGTACATCATACGGCTTTACGTATATGTAGTGGTGCATTCCGCACTTCACCAGTTGAGAGTTTATATGTTATTTGTCACCAATCATCTCTCGATTTATGTCACATGCAGTTGTCATTGGCATATTACTATCATGTGAAGTCCTACAAATCTCATCCTCTAAAGCAAGATGTCTTTCCATTAAGCTTGGAACGATTGTATGACGCTAGACCTTCACACGTCCGTCCATTTCATGCTCGCGTGCGCTCAATCATACATGGTTGACGCAGATAAGGCCTGCAAACGACGGTTGCATTTGTAAAAAGTAAAAATGAACCACAACAAGGAAGATATAATATTTTAACTATGCGAATCAATCAACTATTTGAATGCTATATTTTTTATTTCGCTACTAAAATATGACTATACTGATTTCGTTTGATTATAAAAAGATTAATATTTTTTAGGCTGTTATGGTAATGTTTATATCATTTAGTAATTGTGTAATTCTTATATCTTATTGAAGGCAGAGTTTAAATTATGTCATATTCAATGTTTAAAAGTTTTAATTTTGTGTCGTGTGTTTTTATTCAGTATGTATATTAATTATTATATTAATTATATCTTGTTGAGTTCAAAACAATTGTGAGATAAGAAAATCCTTCTAAAATTTAGGCTTATTTTATTATTTATGAACATGTGTCGTTATATAAATAATTCGCTCTTGAGATTTAACTTTTGTAGGCGATAACTTTCTTTCCTAATTTAATTTTCAGATATTATGTGATAAGTAAATTATAAAAATTAAATACTTCAAATAGAAAATGACTATATCAAATTGTGCTTTAAGTCAAGGGATCTTAAGAAAAATGTCAATAGAATGACAGAGTAAAAGAATTCAAAATTTTTATTTATATTAGTTAATAACTTGTGTCATTTAAGATTTTATTTGTAGCTATAATTACTACTCTAACCACTATTATGTTTGAATGATTAAAGTTGACTATAATTTAAATATCAAATATATCTAAAATTAAATTGGTTTGTATTTAAATCTATAGTAGCAAGCAAGTACATTGATCAAAATGTAACATAACTATATAATTATATTTTACAATGCCTGATTTCAAAGTAAATGAACAGTGTCAAATTAGATTCATTTCAAATATTTTTGGCGGCATTTCGAACATTATATGCTATATGTGTTATTTGCATTTAATTTTATTTATCAATTACAAATATAAACCGAAGTTAATTGATTTATATGAAATCATAATTTTATAATTAGATTGTTTATATTTATAGATATATACACTTCACACGGTCTCCTTATTGTGCATATGAATTTGCATTTGTCAAATATTTCCGAGGTTTATTTAACAAAATTTATCATTCAAATTTGTAATTTCAAAGGATATAAAAATTAAGATTTTGACTTATTTTAGTCAGTTTTTGGCTATTCATTACATAATATTTCTAATCCCCAATCAATTTTCATAAAATCTGAAGAATGCATTTACACTTTTCTGCATGTAGCTGCAAAACATTTTTTGTGTAGTATTTTAGATTCAAATATTGTTGATAATTATTTCTAATACATAAATTATTAAAAAAATTACATTAACTGTGTAGAAGTTTAAAAATAAACAGTTTATTATTTTTTTTTTTAACCTAATGCAAACTATAGCTTTTGACAAAGTGTGAATTGATATTTCATAGGGGATGTTTTATTTCCCTGTATAAACCAGGTAACTTTATTTATTTACTCGTATCAATGTTTTATCTTCCCATTCTGCTCAGTTCACTAACCTTCCTGTATCAAACTGTAGTACCTCACTATACTTGTGTTAAAAATAAATTGTTACATCATCCCAGTTTATTGGGTGCAGTACACTAGTGATACTGGGTTCGATATCATACTGGAATAAATTTTATACCAGCTTATGAAANCATACTGGGATAAATTTGATACTGGTTTATGAAACACCGGTTCCGGTATGATACTGGTTCCAGTATCATACTGGGATAAATTTGATACTGGTTTATGAAACACCGGTTCCGATATGATACTGGTTCCAGTATCATACTGGGATTAATTTGATACCGGTTTATGAAACACCAGGTCCGGTATGGTACTGAGACTGGTATTATACTGGATCCAGTATCATACCGGAACCGGTGTTTCATAAGCCGGTATAAAAATTTTTGTACTGGGAATTTTTTCCAATAGGGTAGTGAATAAAATTCCCGGGGGAAAGCAACGGGGACATTTACATCCAATCAAGCCAGGAAAAAGACCATTCTCAATAATACACATGGACCATTTAGGCCCATTTGTGAAGAGTTCTGGAGGAAATCAGGATTTGCTCGTTATCATAGATAATTTTACAAGATTTACCGAACTCTCTCCAGTGAAAAACACATCTTCACAACACGTTTTAAAAGCTCTTGAGAATTTCGTTCAGGATTTTGGACTGCCTGATCGGATTATTACTGACAGAGGTTCATGCTATACGTCACATCAGTTTGAACAATACTGTCACGACAATGGAATAAATCACATATTGAATTCTACCCAACATCCCATGGGTAATGGAATGGTAGAACGGGCTAATAGAACAATTCTATCCACAATAACAGCATCGATGAGTGATCCACGTCATAAAGATTGGGATTTACGAATCAAAGAAACTAAAAGAAATTTAAACAACATCGTCAATAAAACTACTGATAAAACACCTTTTGAAATCTTGCATGGATATTCTCCAAGATTCACTGATGGTATCCTTCGAAAACTTTCCGACGAGAGTGCAGACAAATGGAATCCCAAGGAACTTCAAGAAGAAGCAACCAGTGTGATTGAAAAGAAACAACGTAAAATGAAGGAATACTACGATAAGAAAAAGTGTCGAACTATGACTTTTGAACCGGGAGAAATAGTGGTTGTCCGACGTCTAGCAAAAGCAACAGGAGAACCAACAAAGACTCAGCCAAAGTACAGAGGTCCTCTACTTGTGATTGAAGTCCTCTCCAACGATACGTACAGAGTGACCTAATTGGAAGAAAAAGTGGGAAATAGGTACTATGCAGCAATGTCTTACGTGCAGGCCCGGACTGGGATCTAAAATCGGCCCGGGCATTTTGGAGACATCGGCCCTCTAACTCACTTAAACACCGCGTGCACGAAGCGTACGCGGCTCCTAATGTATCATTCTTAGTCATTTTTTACTTATAAATTCTCATGAACGTAAGTTAATTTATCGAAGTAAGAAAGTAGATAAAAATTGCTTACTAATCCTTTATAGAATATATTTCAGTTTAAAATACATGGTTCTTATGAGGTAATAGGTTGATAAAATCAAAAAGAAGGTGAAAGATGAAGAGTAAATAAAAATATTTATTATACTACACATACATGAATGATTTATATAAAAAAAAAATTTAAAAATAGATTTGATGCTTCTTCAAAAGTCACTAAATTAAAATTAAATTTAACTTTCGAAGAGGCTCACTATTTTCTGCCACTTGATCGATTATGTCGTTGCTATCTAATTTCATTAATAGATTTTTTTCTATTTGCCATTACCATGAGAGCATTCAAATTATCAGAAGATAAAGTACTCTTCATTCTATTTTTAATTATTTTTAATGATCTTTCACAAGCCACCTGACTTTTTGACAATGTTAGTAAAAATTTTAATGCTAGACTAATTGAATCTCTGTTGTAACATCTTGTGGCAACAAATAACACAATTTTTGAACGCACTGCGTGTCTCACATTTTAGACTTACTTCTTCTGTTTCCAAAGAAAAGTCGTTATTTCATTTGAATGATCTTCTGTGATTATTTTATAATCTAAGTCTGAATTTTTCAGTTTTTCCCAATGTAAAGCTAAATTTCTTAGTTCAATCCGAAAACTTTCACCTATAGCTGTTTCGTCAAATTTTAGCAAGAGTTTGCTTAGCTCATTTAGTTCGCCAGATTGAAGCTTGTTAAGACGTTTTTCAGGAAAACGTTTCGGATCTAGATAGGAAAAATAGGCGTACAATTTTCCATTTGCCAGAAATCGGCGTTCCATTGACGCTACAACTGTGCTGAAAATAATGTTATGGACGTTTATCTTAAATGCAGTGGTTTCATCATCAAAAACTGTTTCATTCGACGCTGTCTCACCCGGCATCAATTTTCTTTTCTTCAATCTTTTTAATGGAAACTTTGTTTGAATTTCAGTTTCAGTTTCTTCAAGCTCCTTATTTGCGCAAATAATGAAATCAACTGTAACTTATAGTACACCTTCAAAATCTCTCACTATTTTTTTTATGTTCTGAACACGTTTGTGATACCATTCCAAAAGCTTTTAATATGTCTAAACCAGAGGTTTGCAAATATTGGGAGAGCGTTGTAGTTAATTCAAATATTCTTGAGAATATTTTGACGATGAATACTGTTTCATATTTGCAAAATGATTCC
>NC_092208.1:15669216-15783955 GCF_043381705.1 Parasteatoda tepidariorum
TTTAAAAATTAAGTTTATAAAAGGAAAAAATAATATATATTTACTAGCACTTTAAATATGAAAATAAAGTTTTACGCCAAATGCGTAAAAGTTGGCAAGTATGTAGATGTATTTTGTATTTATTAAAAAACACAAATTAACATAATAGTAATGATACCCATTCAGGGAGCGGAGCCAAATTATTCAACAAAAAATAAGCACCTTTTAAGCACTTTTCAAGCACTCAAATAATATTTTTACGCACTTTAAAAAAATATCATAATTAGGCAGGGTTGAAAAGTTTTTGACAATGGACGGTTTTATTTGGTTTTAACCGTCATGTCAAAAAAAAAAACTTTTGGCATTGTATTTGACAATTGTCAAAATTTTTGAATCATGTAAATCGAATGGCGTTTTCATACGCTATGGACTGACGATGCGCCGAAATAGGATGGGGTTGATTTAAGTGTGAAAACGTTGAATAGAACAATGTGAACAGTGTCTTTCTGCAACCAACCAACATGGTAAAGGAAAAATCTCAATTTGGAAAAGGGAAAATTAAGTACTTTTTAAAAACACCCAATGAAAAAAGCACCTGTAAGGGCTTTTAAAAAACGAAAATCGAAAAAAAGCACCTTTAAGCACTTTTTAAAAACGCTACGCACCCTGTTAATGTAAATATATTGCTGTATTTTACGAAGTCACAATTAGCAAAATTACACAAGTAAATTACACCACTTTTCAAATGATATCTTAAAAACCACCTTAAGGATTAATACGGATCACGATAAATATCCCATATTATAACGATAACAGTAGATTAATTATAAAGGCCTAAATCAGTGTTTCCTAACTTATGACTTTTGTGTACCCTTTCTAAATTTTTCGTAACCCTGTGTACCACTAAAACAAAAATGAATGCATTTTTTACTATAAGAAATTGCACAAAAGTTAAAAATCACAAACTGGCTATTGACAGCACTAATTATTAACTGTTAACTCAGCAAAAAATAGTCAATAGAAAAATACGTAATCGTAAATTTTTATGGCTAGCTTTGCTTTTAAATAAAAATTTTTGTTCGTTGCAAGATATTTCGCATAAGAACTCGTACCCCCGCTAAACTGTTCCTGTACCCCTGGGGGTACGTGTACCACACTTTGGGAAACACTGTCCTAAATTATAACAGACCAGCCTCATAATTTGACTTTGACCAAAAACTAGTACTTAGGAAGTACTAGAAACTTAGGGAATAATTACTTCACTTACACATTTTTTGCATAAAAAATCACCTCTAAATTTGTACTATACGATATTTCACTATGTTTCTACAAAATGAATTTACTTGTTTTTAAGCAAACTAATAGTTAAGAACTAGAGAAAAAATTAAAAATAAAATCACCTTTAAGGCATTTTTGAAGTTCACAAGCATATTTCTGGCAAGGTTCCTTCTTTTGCATTATTATTTATTAAAATCACATTTAAATACAGTTCACAAATAAACTTCAGAAACAAAATAAAAATGTATAAGTTAACATTAGGCCGGAGTAAATAAGTTTTAAATAGCTATCCCCAACGGTTTCCGACTGCTTATTTTTGCTTCTCCAAAGGGGAATTAAGTGAGAAAAAAAGTTTTTTATTTCCTCGAGGAAATGCAAAAATTTAGATTTAACGACGTGGCAACTTTAAATCAATGACGTAATACGCGCATTAAAACAAATAAGTTTCTGAACAGTTTTGGTTTTATCCATTTCAGCGAGTCCCGCAGTGGACTGATCGTTAAGATCCGGTTCCCAGAAGATCACCAAAGTCAAGCATCACTGGCTGCGGTCAGTGTGGGGGTGGGTGACCACTTGGATCAGTCTGCGTAGGGACCGAGGGTGTGCGGTATTGGTCCTCGTTAAACTGTTCTACCGTAAAGTGCTCGACTTCGCGTTCAGATCGTCGGGCTACCGAAGCAGGTGTGCCTTCCCCTCTGCTGAGAATCAGAATTGTGATGGCATGTCCTCGGATCATCCTCAGGGATGTGTCCCAGACCGTCGCCAATAGCCCATTGTGCAGCTCTAGTGCGACGTAAATTAACAACAACAACAACAAAATGCACAAAATTNCAGAGGATCAAAATTGTGATGGCATGTCTTCGGATCATCCTCAGGGATGTTTCCCAGACCGTCGCCAATAGCCCATTGTGTAGCTCCAGTGCGACGTAAATGAACAACAATATTTCAGCGACGCAAAAACTACCTACAATTAAATTAAGATATATTAAATTTAATGTACGTTGAAAAATCCAAAATATTAATTTCGCATTTATGAAACTTTGAAAATGCACGAAATTGGTTGAATTGGCGATCGAAATGGGCTGCAGGTGGCGTAGAGCAGAACTTTCTACCTATGGCAACACTTCACATGATTTCCCCATTAGCGTGTGGAAAGTCATAGAGGAAGGGAGTACGCTAGTTTCTCTCTTGATTTTCATATAGATTAAAATCTTATAAGTTGGAAAACTATACGGAACTGAAAACTACATTAAGCATAGTTCTAAAGAAAAGTATCACGGGAATTTTAAAAAATATTTCTATCAAATAAAAAGGAAAAATATTAAGGAAAGGGAAAGTATCTTAGAACATTCCTATACAACTGAAAAGAGGAGGAGAGGGAAGGGAGAAGGGCTAAAGGCTTGAAACCGGTCTCTCCCCAGATGGCGTATTCGAGTGTTGAGAAACTGAATTTTAAATAACCGACTCATTAAAAATTTACATTTCAAATTATTTGACCGATTTCGTTCAAATTTCGTATACTGCCGTTAAAATTATTCTTTAATATGATGTAAAAATTTGTATTTCTTACTATTGAAGATTTTTAGCCCATTGAGCAGCTCTAGTGCGACGTAAATGACAACAACTATTGAATTTTTTTTTTACTATAATTTAATAAAATAATCATAATTTTTTTTCTCTATGGAATTATCTTTAGATAAATGAAATTAAGATAAATTTCATTTCAATAAACCATATATTTGTGTTTCGTAACTTCAAATATAGTTTACACTAATTAATTACTTGGCATATTTAAGTTAGGCCCAAGATCTGTTATGATTGAGACTTACTATGTAAAAATCCGAACATTAGATCAAGAGTTATTCTGGGTATTACATTTTAATTTTTGCGCATTATGCTCAGATTGTTTTAATACAAATGGAGAAATTTCCGTATCTTGATCTGTGGCAGTATAATTGCCAAGTCTTGGCAACTTTCCGGCAGTGGCCGGCGAGAAATTAAAAAAACATCGCCGAAAGGGACCAACCCGAAAGGTATAACTCGTAGCCAACCCCGGGCAAACATCTACATGTTTTTTTTAATGCAAATTTAAAATCTATTTGGCACCTTGCATGGCGATTATAGTTCGCGCGACAGATCATGATACGGAAATATCCCCCTACAGAACGGTGAAGGCCTCATACCAGGGCAGTGAAACGTTCCAGTGACGTAGTTTCGATGCATGTGGGGAAGGTGGTTTTGTCCCCCTAAATTACGCCACTGAAACGTTCTAATAAATCATACTCGGAATATATAAGAATATCTTATATGTATATATGTTAAGAGAAGAAGATGGCTTAAAAATGAAAAAGAACAGATGACAAAGGAAACTTTGTGAAACGAAGAAACTAAAAAAGAAAATCTTGATTTGCCAATTTATGAAAATAACCTAAAGATTATTGAGTTTAATGTATAAAGAACTAGCAGAAGGTTTAGTAAAAAAAAACCAAAAAATGAAAGAAAAGAAAACTGTGCTGGTGCAAAATATTGTGGAATAAAGGACTGCTGCACAAATTTTAATGTCTGGAGAAACTGATCAGGTGCAAAAAGTAAAAACAGAATTGATTGTCTTCGAAACTGGGAAAGAATAAATTTTGAAATAACAATGGAAAATAAATCCTAATTTTTATTTTATCTTTAAATGTAAATTGCTTATTTGAAATTTATAAAAAGACTATAATTTTTCAAACAAGGATAGGGTATACTTGGTGCTGTGAGGACTAAAACAATGTGAATGAAGCACATTAATGAAAATACAGAAATGGACATACTTTAGCTTTTGCTAAAATTTGGATACATGATAATTTTTGTTTTTTAAAAAAAGTAAGATAAAAAATAAGTTATGAAGTCATCATCCATCACATGTAAATGTTTTTAGTTTTGGGGAAGGGGACTTAAGTTTTTTTAAAATGAGTATGTAGTCAAATTTCAGTTCACAAAGTTATACTCGCTATTATATAGTCTTATTTAGATATATGAATAAATAATATTCTTATATTTGGATGATTAAATACGTACTGCGTTATAATTAAATACTGATAATTAAATAATACTGCGTTCTTAATATGTTACACAAATTGATTAATATGCTCTACAAAAAATGTATTTTCAGTTTTTAAGTCAATTGTTATCTAATAAATTATAGTATGACCCATTTTTGCTGCCAAATATTTAAATTATTCCTGAAAGGTTTGAAGAATTTTCTGTTAAAATTTTAAAAAAACAATTCTACTGCCACATCCTGAAAAAAGTTAAAAAGAAAATGCTACCACTTCATTAATCTACCTTCCATCATAAATGTAAACTAGCTGGAAGTGCTGTCGGATCAATTAACAAAATTTTTTTCTACTCTAAAATTCAAAGTTTGATAGTGTAAATTTAGAAATTTTTTTAATCATGTTTTTTGAACATAACAAACAAAAAAGAATATTCTTATAAGAATTATGAACAAAAATACCACAAAATTGCATTGAATTTTCTATTCAAACATAATCACTGTTTTAAATGTTCAACTTATCTGAATGCTATTTCCTATAATTTCCCCCACACCTATGAATTGCAAATCTGTGCTGTGATATAATTATAGCTTCAATTTACATTCAAAAATAGCATTTTAATACATTTGAACTTTTTATTTAGCCAAGTTATTACAGATATAAATGTTTTTAAATAAATATTTAGTATTATGTTAAAAAAAATGAACAATAATAGTAATTGCAGGGAGTCCAGTAAGAAGACATTTTCAATTTTCCTGACATTTCTCTGTAAATGAAATATTTTTCCTCTATTGCGCAGATGCCATTAATATTAAATTTTATTAAAAAAATTATTTATCACTTAAAATATATAATCAATGAGAAAAAAATTAAAAAATAACATTAATGGATAATTTTATATTATAAAATAAACACTTTGTATTTGAAAATAAGGCAGGTTTCATTTTAGATCTTAAGAAGGGCATTATATCCTCTTAAAGAAGAACATCCAGCACAAAAAGAAGCATTGCATTCCATAAAAATTTGCATCATTTTTAAGAAACCAAAAATACACAAATTTTATCATTAAAAAAATCTTTTTTCAAAGGAATAGTTTAACTAAAAAATATCTGCAGATAAATTAGCACATTCAATAAATTACTTTTAAAATTAGCTTAATTCTTGTATTTTGAAAATGATGCTTGTCATAATAACATATTAAAACAATCAGGATTTTAAAAAATTATTTTCATGTTAAAATGGCTGAAAAAACCATTGAAATTTAATGTGGATTTGAAATTGAATCTTCGTGAATCAAATGTGTTAAATATTAATTACTAAAATATAAAATTCGCCAGCTATTATATCATATTAAAAATATGAGAATAAAAAAAACACACACTGAAATAGCTGAAAAAACGATCTTTAAACAACGTAGATTTATGATAAAATAGTTGTGAACTGAGCGATACAAAAAGTGACTCCTTAAGTTCAAAAGGCACTCTTGTTGTAATAACATCCTATAAAAAATATATGACTTTTTAAAAAAAACATGTGGAAAGAGCTGAAAAATAACAACTGAAAAACGGTGAATTCATCGACGTGAAGTTATTATTGAACTGTCAAGAATCAAACACATCAAAAAGTGATAACTCGAATTTGAAATTCTAACATCGTAATGAGATTGTATTAAAAATATCTGAATTTGTAAAACCAAAAAAAATGGTAAATAGCTTGTGAAAGAACAGTAATCAAATTATGTGAAATTACAATGGAATCATCACTAATCGAACGTGCCAAGTAAACTCGTCAAAAAGTGATAACTTAAATTCGAAAATCGTAATAAACCTAATATATGATAATTTGAAAAAGTATGTGATAAGAGGAGAAAAGATCATAACTAAAAATAATTGCTGAAAATCTGTCACATAACAACCTGAAATTACAATGGAATCGCTTGAATCGAATTACTCCAATTCCAAATTCACATGTCTTATTACCATTGTATAAAAATATCAGAATTTGAAAAACCATGTGATCATCAAAAAGCCATGAATTATCATCAAAAGATGAGAAATTAGGATGGAATTGTCTCAAATCGAACGCATCAGAAAAGTGATAGCGAAAATTCGACAGAGAAAAATTATGAATTACTGAGGAAAAAACATTCCAAACTTCAGGACCACTTTGAAGAAACATGGGAGAAAACTTTTTTGTGCCACTCTTAGTGAAACACAGCTCACGGATTGAAGCCACGTTTAAAACTTGTAGTTTTAAAACTTTTCCCTGTTTTACTAAAAGATTTTTAGAATTTCTCTGATATTTCATGGAAATTTCCAGAGTCAATAAATTCCCTGGACACCCTGAATTGCTGTTTAAAATTAATTTTCAGCAATGCATTAAATTAGAAAATAAAAAATAAATAACATTTAGTTTTCTAACTGGGACAGTTCACTAGTTTTCCCTCAGTGTTGTATTTCTCCCTGGACACTGTGAAAAACCAGATAAAACTGGACCAAATGAAAGAAACAAAGAATGAACAATACAATTGTTTAGCAATGCGTATATTATAATTGTAGTAAAAATAAATTTAAACAAATAAAATTTAATATTACCAGAAAAGTTTTTCATGTTTACTGTTTTTAAAAAACAATTATTTTTATATTATTTATTTTAGTTTCAGACAGAATTTTAAAATCTTCATATCTTATCATCTCAGAGTCAGTTTGAGTATTAACATTTAACAGTATTTAATTACAAAAAGTATGATATTTGTAATTGTGAATTCAATATAAAATTTGAAGCAGTGCATATATTTAGTGTGATTTGTTCATTTAGTAGTATATACCAACATTATATTTTCACAATTCTTTATATCATTATAAAACTGTGCTTTACTTATTTACATGAAATATTGAGAGATTACAATTATTTTAATTTTTTCAGAAACTTATAAAACTTTTTCACCATTGTTGCTCTTCAGCGTCCACTTATTTAAAAATCACATATTCACAAATATCTTGGAAATTAATATTATTTAAACTAGATTGAAATTATAAACTGTTTCAAAAATCGTTTTGGTGCTTGATATTTAAAAAAAAAAAATTCTTTCACTTGGATTGAAAGAAAGACCTCGTTCTTTTTCATGACAATTTTTTATTGGCATTTCATTGGACTTTTTTTCGCTGTCTTTCCCACTAAGGAATAAACTTGCCATCACTGCTTGCTTGTAGATTAGGGAAAGCAGAAGGGAATTCAACGGATAGATACTTTCAAGATATTGAAGCAGTTAATAAATCTCAAATCTTCAATTATTTTTTCAAAGATCATCTTCTATTATTGAAAATAACTTTCCACACATTTCATTTGAATTATCATAACTTATGGAAAGGACACAACTTCACTTTTTTTATACACATTGTCTGATAATTAATTAATAAGTAGCAGTATTAAATACAAATAAAAACATACTCTTTTTTTTATTTGAAATATAAACATTTTATAAAAATATGTTAAATCAACAAAATATTTTTCTATAAACAAATTTTTATGATAGAGATTCTATGATCTCATAAACAGCATTAGGAGTTGGCTTAACTGCAATCTTATAAGGAGTCAAAGATGCTTCAATCAATGCTTTTTCAGTGCTTGGGCCAATTGCAATTATCTGGGGGGAAAAAAGAGATATAATACGTATATAAATGAAAATTCATCAAGTGTTTTATAACTATTATAAATGTTTAATTATATTTTTAAAATACAAGTCAAATTTCATTGAGACACATTCATTTAATAAGAAATTTAGGTGTATCTAATTTTTTTGTCGGCTGTAATTGGTAAAAAAGGAAAAACTGAAGGTAAATTTTTTTCTACTAGGGTACCAATCTGTATACCTTTTCCATAGCTATAAATATACTTTTCGGCAGAAAAGTGAAAAATTGATCGTTATTCTATAAGTTACATCAATTCAAAAAACTAAAATAAGCTTTACGAAAAATCACATGAAACATGTAGCAGAATTTTCCTACCAAAAACTGTTTTTCCATTGATTTATAATTAAAAAAAACTTGTTTTTTTATGAATGAAAACTAACAGGTTGAATCTTGGACTCCATAGTATATGGAATAATTACATTTAATAGCATAAAGAATAATAATCAGATTTTTGAAGAAAAAAAATATAATGATGATACTTTAGATTGAATAATTAAAGAATTTACAGTGTGACTATTTAGAAAAATACAGTACAAGTTTAATACTTATGTTTTATCAATATTCTGTCAATAAAAGAATGCTAACATTCATTATAGAAAAGACAAAACAAAAAAAGTACATAGTAACATGTATATTTTCAACAATGCACAAAATTATCAATTTATTCTTGTAAAATATTCCAATTTAATACATATATTTCCAGTTAAGAATATTTAAAAATATTTTTAACGCTATCTCTGTGAATTTTTATGCTTGTTTCTGGTTCTCTCTGGATTTAATTTAAAGAGTACTGACTATAATGAATACAATGTAATTTGCAAAAAATCAAACACATAATTTCAGTCTTATTTTATTTTGAAACAGCATTGACAAAGCTTAAATCACTGGATTTCTATCATGATGGCAATTCAAATCACTTGATTTTTGAAGAAGAAAAAAAGCATTGATTTAATTAATTTTTTCATAAAAAAAGCCATTAATTAAAGTAAAAAATTTTCTGGAAAATTTATAACATTATTTCTAAGGTAGTGATTTTTTTAAAAATCAGATTTCATTGATATTAGAGGTTTTATCTAGAAAAATAATGATTTTACCTTATGTCCTTTCTATGTAACGTAAGTAACATTTTATATTTTTATAAAAACAAAACACCTATAGGAGACTTTTACGCATCGGCAGCAACTTTAGGCGATTAAAAAACATCCCATAGAATTTTATGTAAAAAAATTATTAAATATTTATCGATGAAGAAAAGTTTAAAAAAAAATGAAAACCTGTCAAAATGTAACATCAGTCACCATGGAATTTCCCATTATAGCTATTTTCAAGCAATGATAAGTTATTTACAAGCGAATTAAAACATAATCCACAAACTGAAAAATAAATGTAAACAAAAAGAAAACGCAATACATCATAAATCTAAAAACAAAAATCCTCAAAATATAAAGGGAAAAAAACTAAGAAATTAAATCATCACTTAAATTACACGAACTTCTGAAAGTACAAATGGTAACTTCACTTTTTTAATAAAAACTTAGTAGTTTTGATAGGTCTAGCATTTTTCATTTTTTTTTCTAGGGAAAGAAATTTGAAAAATATCCAAATAGTTCATTTAAAATCGCGTGTTAATGGAAATTATATGTTTAATAAAAAAAAAAGGAAACAGAAACATCAGAACAAATAAGGACAGAATATTTTCTATCAGTAATATCAAGAAACAACTACAAAACCTGAATAGCGTTCAGAAAGGTGCGATTCCTTTTTAGTGCTAAGTGCAAACAAAGAATTAAGACACTTGAAGTACTTAATTTCAAAACTAGTATAGTTTAGGAAATCTTGTCTGTGTGCCTTTAACATTGTTTATCACATAAAAAATTTTGAACTTATTTTTCAAAAAACATTTTATACATTTTTATTCACATTCTGCAATAAAAGATTTTTTCCTTATTTAAAACACCTTTGCAATAAAGGAATTGATTTTTAAAAAGTAAACTTTTACTAACAGTAAAAATTATAAATGTCTCAAAAAATTATTTTAAATTTCATTTTAATAATTTATTTCTCTTAATAACTCACTTTAGGCAAGGATGTACCAAAATAACTTTCCTTGATTAATTTATGACAATATTGTACACCAGAAGGACTAAAGAAAACTAGAATATTGGGAAGACCCTGAAATTGAAACAATTTAGTGAAAATTAAATAAAATTTTCACAATAACGACAAAATTAAACATTTATATTCTATAAAAAATATACTAAATAGTCAAATCATTTTAACACAAAAGAATCTGTAAAAATTTTATTGTTTGAATGAAAAAGAATCCACTGTTGTAAAATAAATTGATGATGAGTACTAAAACGTTTAGCAAAAACTGACTTTTGAAACTTACTTAAACTGTGGCATTAATGTTTTTGTTAAAAAGAACTTTAATTGAATGTGAAACATGCGATTCTTTCAGATGTTGTATTTTTTATGCTACTTGAGTAAGGAGAATTAATTTTAGAAATTTTTTGAACAAATATTGGCAATTAGATTATTAAAATCTTAAGGTGCAAAAATCTTTTTTCAGTTAGTAAATTTACTCTCCACAAATTAGTCTTAATTATTTTTTAATTCAAAGACATTTCGTTTTTATTCTATATATTTCCCTTTTTCTTTCTTGCAATTTTATACCTTCATAGAAGAAGGTGAACAAATTTCATACAGCTTTGTCTATAAATGATTCCTTTGGTCATTTTACTGTAAACAGAAATTCATAGGATTATTCAAAAACACTAATTATTCATTATTCATAAAGTGTATTAAAAAAATCAAGTTTTTAAAATTACCTTTTTAATTTGTTCAAATCTGAAAATTTATCTTCGATTCGTTAAAAGAGCTTGATGGACACCATTTTTCTAAGTAGTTGTTAACATTATTATGACATTTCTCTTGGAAGAAAACCAACTCATAAACCTTTTCCAAAAAATAGTTGCCAACAGCAAAATTGTAGTGCAGAAGCAGATCCATATTATTTAATAATATTTTTCTTAAAAATCACTGAAGTCAAATCAGGGGAATTCCATACTTCAACACTTTATAAATACATTTTTTTATCATGGTTAAATTTGAACTGCATCATTCACAAGATTAATTTTCTCTTCTAAGATTAAGAGTTTTTAACATTCCCTCAAAAATCTTAAATGATAAACTCTTCTTCCACACAAACTATAGCAGCAAATGATAAGCATATCATAAAAGCAGTCCAGAACTTGATGCATTTTAAATGAATAAGATAATTTTGAATGCAAACATTTACTTTGAATGACGGACGGAATTTTGTTTTTAATGTAAATTTGTAAATTTTTCTCCTTTTGTTTTCTACTTACAACTGTAAGCCTCATGCTATACTTTGTGGTGCATGAGGAGTTTTAAGTCGTTTAAATTAAAAAAAAAAACACATTTTCTTTTTTCGATATTTTAATTCCAAAATAATGCTGTCTGTTATTGATGCTCATGATTCAAACAATGTGGTCTGGAAATACAGACAAAAGAAAACAATCTTACTTCTTGAATTTTTCTCTTTTCTTCTCAACTTAATTTGAACATTGCAAGAGAAAGGACAAAAAACTGTTATTACCCTTTTTTTTATAAACATATTTTCAGCTATCAAAAGTAGATCATATCTGCCAACGCTCCAGCTTTTTCAGAAGGATTTTATTTCTACATTTAAAGTGGTCACAAAATTTACGCAATGAAATATTTATTCTTTATTTAATAAACTTAATTTAAAATAACTTTTATTATCATTAAATATAAATAATTTAAAAATATTGATGGCTTAGTATTCATTTAATTTATCTTTTTCAGTGCTGTTGAAATTCAAATACTACTTAAATTTGTAATAATAATAATACAATTATACTGATATTCGTGAATTATCTCAATCAATAAGGTTAATATTGATAGATAATTCACAACTATCAGTATAATTGTAATTTCACTACTGATAAGAAATCATCTTTCAAAAAGTACAAATGTTGGTTTTATTAAAAAAACAACAAGTGATTAAGATTAAATTTACAAGAAATTAAAAATAAAATGGTTGAGATGTCAAAAAATTGAATTACAGTTTTAACCATGTTATTGCACATCAAATTTAAGAATGAAAATTCTGTTGTTTTATATTAACAATAAATTCTATCATACTCTTAGTTTGCATAAAGCAAATGTTGAATAGAAAGATCATAGAATTAAAATAATATTTCATTGCAAATAATTAAAATTTTGTATTAGCGGGAAAAAAAAATTCAAAATATACTTACTTGTTCAATAACTAATTTTTCCCAATGGCTTTTAAGAGAGGGATTACAAATGGTTTCATAACTTACAACTTCAATAATTTTGAACCCTAAAGAAATAAAAATGAAAATACACAATTTTATTTCTGCAAGAAAATAAATCAAACTACAAAAATAAACCATTCAATAACAAACATTATTAATTTATGTATGTATTAGAAGAAAGAATTTGGTTGAAAATTAATATGTAAAACAGACCAGCAATGATTTAAAACTGAACTGCCAGTCACATTTAATAAGTCACATTATTTATTTGCTGCTACTTAAAAAAAGAGCAATATCAAATGACATTTACTAATTTGTTCTCTTTCTTATATCAGCATATTTATTAGCAATATTATTATATGATTGATATGAGTTGCAAAGAGGCTAAGTCACTGTAATTCAGATAGATGGGTACCAGGCTGTCTTGGAAGTAAAGATATCTGATGCCCAACGTTCAACGTGAGTGGTGTCTTAACCTGTATGTACCATGTGGCCCACAATGGGCTATTACAAGAATGTTTTATTTAAATTAAGTATTAGAAATTTTAACATTAAAAGAAAGATTTATTGTTTCTGTATAAAACATTCTACCATCAAAAAAAAGAAAATTTTTTAACTTACTTTCCCCCAAGAATTTTTATTTTGAAATGCATTTATAAGTTCAAATTTTCCACATGTAAGTTTTAAAACAAATTACATTAGTAGAAAAACTTTTCTAAAAATCGCATAATATTTTCGAAGTCAAGTAACTTGACATTGCATATTTTTCAGAATTAACGGCTGACAACTTTTAAAAAAAATTTATTTTTTAAGAAAACTTTAAAAAAATTTATTGTTGGTATCATGATCTAAATACGAATCAAGGTCATATACTGATCAAGGCACCAGTTGTGCGGATTTTGATATCTGGGATTCAAAATGATTATATACAAGTAATTATTTAGGAACTGTATCAAGGTATATGATAAATGCACAAATTATGCGATTGAATAAATATGGATTGCATCTGAATTTGTGTTTATTTTATTTATACATATGCAATGCATGCTAATTCAATTGCATAATTTGTGCATTTATTACATACCTTGATACAGTTCTTTGATAATTACACACACATAATCACTTTGAATCCCAAACATCAAAAACAGCACAGCATATATTTGAATAATAGCGACCAACAAATTTGTACATACTTTTCAAAAAAAGCGAGTGACAATTTTTTTAGGTAGTACTATTCTAAATCAATTTTTTCTTCATTACTATTTCAGAAATGACCTGACAATACACATTTTTCAAAATAGAGACCAACAGATTTGTATACAGGGTGTACAAGAAAATAAAGGAAATGGTGAAAAATCTTGAAAAATACACAAAAGATCAATAATATACATTGTATCAAAAATTTAGTATTACAAATTGGATTCAAAATCTAATAAAACACATTCAATCAAAATGAAATGTTTTCAAAAGATAGATTTAATGATTTCAAATTTGACCCTGCAACCTCAAGTCTTGGGGATAGAACAACTGACAGCGGGTAAAGTTTAAGTTTGGTATCATTAATACTTCTCACAAAAACCCTTATTTGTAATTAGCCAGCAAACTATAAACTAAAATAAAACAACCAGTAAATAAAATTGAAACAGTTTCTTCTGGAAAGATGGAATATTCGTAAAAAAATGGGGGCTATTATTTAAAATTTTGAAGTTGCCCCACCTCAGTAATTTGTTAAGGTCGAGCTTGGTTTCATTGAATACAGCTTTTGAAAATATTTCATACTTGTATTTAAACTGATGTGTAACTTTCCTGATATTTAACTACCTGCATACCATTTAAACACCCAAGAGATTTTTCTAACATAAACATAAAACAAACAAGCCTTAAATGCAACTCCAAATTTTAGAAGACACAAATCTCTATACATTGAATTTTAAATAAATGAAAAACAAAATAAAGTACCATTTTCTTGTAAAAATGTGGGAACAGTTTCTCTTCTTTTATTGCTGCATGGAAAGAGAAATGATTTGCAGCACCCATCTGGATCTAAACACGAAATAAATAAAAAATTCTGTAACTTCTAGGTTACAAATTAAAATAAATTGATTTTGCAAAAAAAAAATAAATAAATAAAGGGGGACAAGGAGAAGAAAAAAAGGGACAAGAGTACGTAACTTGCAATCAAAAAACATTTAAGGCATGTTACAAGCGAAATTCGATAGTAAAAATATGCAGTAATAAAACTTTTAGAGATTTCAAAGCACTCACGAACATAAAATGTAGCTCCATAGTCATTACTGAAGAAATAACTACAAAAAATTCCTTGATTTTAATTAACTGAATAACATCTTTTAATTTAAATTTATTTCTCTTAATTTTAATTATAATTTTATAAATAAATTTAAGTTTGAACTATTATTCATTATTTGATGCTTAGAGTTAATAGCAGTAGAAGACAAGATGAGATTAACACATTTGCTCCTGTCAGTAGAACAAAAGTTGCTTCATATACAGGGTCTGTGCTAAGTATTCCCCACCTAGCCAAATGCTTTAAAATTTTGCAAAATAAATTGTGTTTTGGTGAGAGATTTCTTCTGTTTGAAAAGAAAAATACATATTCTCCTTGATCTTGAAAATTACATGAATATGAATTTTTCCAAACAAATCTTGTTTATATAATTCGATTTGATTACAGAAATTTCGCTTTGATATGTGCCATAACTAATTAGAATTATGTTAAGTCCAGATAATATAAGCAACAAAAAAGTAACGAGGAAAAAAAACTTAAAATACAGACAAGCAGGTTTGTTGACACATAACGCAATATAGCATGACGAAACTCTTGCCTTTGGCTAAGACTTTTGAAAATTTGGCCAACACTTTGATATTTGGCTCATTTAATGGCGAGTAATCTGAAGTCCTTAGTGCAGGCCCTGCTTATAGCAACAGAAAAAATGGTTAGTGACTTAATAATACAGTTGTGAAAAATGGTAAGAGACATGAAGAATTTTGAAATTTGAGAATGTCACTATGGAATTTTAACATCCTCACTCAGATTTCTAAATAAGGTAATATTATGCAGGTAATTAGTTTAAAAATTGATTAAAATGCCAGTTAACATAACACTTTTTTAGCTTTTCAAATAAAAATAAATGACAAATAAGCATAATTTCAACATACAAGAGGATAAAATAAAATTGCAAAGCTGTTCAGCATTTCCAGATTCTTCTCCTAAAGAGGTAAATTTCAGCAGTGTTCCTAAATAATTCAGAAGAAATTATTTATTTGAAAAAAAGAAAAACATTTAAATGGAACTCTAGCTATTTTCTAAATAAAGTAGATTAGAATTTATATAATAAATAGAACATATGCATGAAAGTGCAAAAATTCAATTGGCTTTGACTTTGATTATTTGCCTTTAATGTGCAATATATATTAACTTTTTAAATTAATTCAAAAATAGTTTTAAAAAAGTAATGTAGATTGCTCATTAGTTTCCAAAACCTATTCTTATTTTACTTATCTTGGATACTTAATACACTAAAATGCAAACAAATAAATAAATAAACATACACACTTAATACATTTTACTTTATAACAATAATTTTGTTAAATAAAACAAAAAAAATATATAAAGAAATCAAAGTTTTTTCTTTTTTTAAATATCCAAAATGAAACAAATACTCCTCAAGAGATTTAATAAACAAAATGATAATAATCATTAATTACTAACAATAGAAAAAATATTAAATTTGTTTATAAGGTAATTAATATAATATGCTTATTTCAGATTAATAAGTTTTTTTAAAAACTAAATTAAGCATGAAGACTAATAAATAAAGATATTAATTAACTTCAATTTCAAGAGCTTGGATTTAATGTACATTTTATTTTCATCATAGTTTGTCAGACAGCCCAATATGGGCCAATGCCTTCTTCTGAAGATTTCGCCATAACGACTTTCAATTTATCTTTGATCTCCAATTCTTTTCATTGATTGCAAGAAAATAGGACTCCACCAAATCAGCCCATCTTAACAGCAGCCTTCCCATCTTTCTTGTTGCAGTGTTTCTAAAAAAGCAATATTTTTTTTACTGTATTGTCATCACTCATTCGAATTACATGGGCCATCCAATTAATTCGATTTTATTTTTATGTATTATAAATCTTTTACAGTTCAAAGTTAAATTTCCTTCTCCAGTTATTGCTTTTATTTACACCATCAAGTATACTCTGCAAAATCTTTCTCTAAAATTTTGCGATACAATTTTCCTCCAGTTTTGTCATTGTTCAAGCTTCTGAAGCATATATCAAGGCCGCCCTGACAAGAGTTTTGTAAATTAAGAGCTTTGTTTTTCCAGAAAGAAACCTAGATTTAATAAATCTTCTCAGCCCATTTGCTATTTCAGAAGACATTCTGTTATCAACAGTAGTAATTGATAGTAATAACCACTGATTAGTAATAACCTATGGTATTGATGTTTGAATCATGAATAACTCTCTCAAGTGCAATATTAAAAGTAGACAGGGACAGAATCTCCCTGTCGAACACCTTTAAATGTGTCAAGATTTTCTGAAAGCGACCCCAGAAACCTAATCTTACACTTTGTATCTTTCAATGCAAGTCTTGTCAGTTTAATGAGTTTTAAAGGTTTTTTAAAATCATTCATCGTTTCAAAAAGATAATTTATATTGGTATTATCAAAAGCAGCCTTGAAATTCATAAAAAGAAGATGTGTTTCAATGTTAAATTCCATTGACTTCACCAAAATCTGACGAAGACAAAATATCTGATCTATAGTTGATCTTCCAGCATGGAATCCACATTGATATTTTCCTATTTGTGAGTCAATGAATGGTAACAGCCTGAGAAATAAAATTCTAAATAGAATTTTATAAGTTATACAAATCAGATTAATGCCACGATAGTTGGCACAGGTCATAGGATCGCCTTTATTGTGAATTGGACACAAAATGCTAATATTCCAATCCATTGGCATAATCTCAAAGTACCTGATGTCACTAATAAGTTCAGATAAATTCTTCAGTAAAGGTTCACAATTTTTTAGCAGTTCTGCTGAAATAATATCATGTCCAGAAGCCATCTTAGTCTTTAAGTTTTTTAATGCAGCCCTGATCTCCTCCTGCGTTGGAGCCTCAACTTCTATGTGATTGCTGGATACAGGCGCAATTATTTCAATATCCTCACAATTTTCATGAAGAAGTTCGTTAAAATGTTCATGTCATCGTTTCTAAATGTCCTTTCCATCAGTAATAATTTCACCAAATTTGTTTCGGCATAGACTAGAAGTCTGTTTAAAGTATAATCAATTGGATTTCAGATGTTCAACATCCTAAAACAATTCTTCAAAGACCTTTTTCCTTTGGCGTAAGAGTTTCTTCACCTCTTTTCTGAGTCTATGATACTCTTCTGTTCTATTTCTTGTGTGTGCTTGTATCATATGTTTATATGCAACATTCTTTTTATCATTAGTAAAAGCACAATCAACATCATACCAATCCTTAACCTGTTTCTGAGTTACTTTCCACAGTACAATTCAGTAAACTCAACTGTTCCTTTACTATTTCGCACTATTCAAGTCTTATCCTATCCTTTCATTTTTAAGTTTATTAACAGTCATATTCTCTCAGCGTCTCTCCCTTGAACTTTTTTGCATTAGATAATCTTGATCAGACTTTAGCTATTACGTATCAAGAACTGATCCTTATCCACATTAGCCCCATGACAAGTTCTCACGCTCATCAAGTCTGAGTAATGTCATGTGTCAATTAGTATATGATCAATTTGATTAGCATAAGTGCCAAATGGGGCACACCAGGAAGCTTTATGAATATTTTTATGTGAAAAAGACGTGCTTCCTATAATCATATTACGTGAAGTGGCAAAATCAATTAATTTGCATCCATTATCATTGGTTGGATCATGTAAATCAAATCCTCCAGTTACAAATTTAAATTCCCTTTCTCTACCTACTTTAGCTTTGAGATCCCCCAAAATAATTTTTGCATCATATTTTAAACAAGTGTAGTAACTTTTGTCCAAATTTTCATACTATGTAAACAACACAGAATATAACAAGATTTATAGGAAAAAGTCTTGGATGAATATGTGATCACTAAAATTGTTATTACAAAGAAATTTTTTTCTTATGAAATATGTAGTCTACAAATATTTTCCTCAAGTTCATAATAAAAGAGCCTATTATCTCAAACTAAAACTGAATAAAAAATATAGCCAAACAATACAGTAAAATGAAAAATATAACATTAATGGAAAAAACTTCGAAATACATTAATATGCTTGTTTAAACTGTTTTAAGTATTTCAGTATAACAATTTTTTTGCTCTAAATTAAAAAATATTATAATTGTAACTTGAAAAGCATATCATTGTCCAAAATTTGGAAGTGAGAAAACACTATGAAGTCAGACGTTCATATTTAAAAAAATAACATACACTAAAGGATAAAAATTCTTTATGATTATTTTTGCTAAAATTGTATTTAATTTACTATCGTAATAAATCTCTTTGTTTTCTCATTCTCAAATAAAAAATAACAAATCAAGTTAAAGTACTTATCAGTTTTGAATATATTAATGAGAAAAGAAATAGAACAAACAAAACATTAATTTAAAGAGATAATTTTTAAAACAATAACATCAATAGGCTAGTTTGTCCTTACAACATACTTGCTAAATTTGCTGTAGATTCACCTACACAAAAATTCTTCTTGCTTCTCCATTTCGGAAGTAAGTTGTCTAAGAAATAAATGTAAAAAAAATCTGGGGTTATTTATGAAATTAGGGTCTGATAACAGGTTCTTTACAAATTATTTTATTGCAAAAACAGAGCCATAACAAATTATTTTATCATAAAAATGAACATTTCACATTATTTTTCTACTTAAAAATATATGATTTGCAAATTTCAATTCTTCTTTCGAAAAATGGAGTCAATAACGTTAACAAAATAACTTTGGAAAATATGATTTCTGTGGTTCCCCTCCCCCTGAAAAATGCACTGGTTCAACACGCTCACTGTGCATTTCTGGCAAAATAAGAATTTATGCCCATTATGCAAAAACTATAAAGGAAATATTAAAGGTAAGAATGATTTCTCTAAATCTTGTAGAAATAGGAAGCTAATAAATAATAATAATAAAGTATTAATTTAATGGGCAGATATATTTCATTTTCTATTAATATACTGCAAATATACTATTTTAAGACAAATAGGATTTTATTTGAAACATATTAAATCTAATTAAATACAGAGTGTTCCAGAATAACTTCTTTTAATATGTATATTTAACTAATAAAATTAAAGAGAAAAAAAAAACGTTAGCAAAATCTGATGAATCAGTATCAAAGACAATCACCATATAGGTAAACTTAATATCTTTGTAATCTGCTGATTTATTTTATAAAACCCAAAGGCATTTCCAATCTGACTAAGGAACTGACTTTGATGATCATAATTTTAACATAATTTTCAGTCTTGTTATTCCAATTTTACATTTGCTAAGAACAACTTTGATTAGTGATTCATCAGATTTTGATACGATTCATATTTTTTATTCTCAGTTAAAAGATTACATGGGTCTTAAAACTTAAAAAAAAAATTTATTTATTTATTTATTCAATACTATATATTAAGAATATTTTTTTAATGACTTTTTTTAATAGGAATAACTTCTGAAGAGAAAGCGTTTGGAAACTTTTTTCATTACATTTGACCATCCGTGCACTAAAATAGAAATTTTTTTTCTCAAAGCTCCATTTTTGAAATTGGTAAACACGATCTAATTAAAAAAAAAATTTCCATTTTCTCTAGATAGAATCGACTTATTATTGGACACATGTGTTTTTTTAAAAAATTCTTTGTGTTCAATTTTTTTCACAAGATAGTAAATAGTCTAAATTATACCAAAAGTCAGTTTTTATTTTTTCATTTTTTACATACAATTCTGCTAAATACTTATATTTAATTTATTATTTGTCTTTTTTTAAAAAATTTTTTTGCATAATCTAGTCAATTCTATACAGAAAAAGTATGCAAAATTCCAATAAGATAGGTGCATTTGTTCTTGAAAAGTTATGTCCCAGCAAGGATGTATTTTTCTTTGCTGCGAATCAAGGGGTCACACAAAATCAGTTTTCAAAGGCTACATTTACAAAATCCTAGAATAAAATTTTATAAAATATTGTTAAAATTTTGTTTTTTCACATACTTAGAATGTGAATGGAATACTTCGTTTGTTACATAAAAAATAAATTAAGGAAAAGTTTGGTATTTTTGCCCTGTAATACCCAATAATGTTTAAATGTAAAAAAAATTTAAAAAACCTGACAGTAAAGAGAACAATCATAACATAGGTGACATCAAAATTATTGAATGGAGCACATTTATTAAATATCTAGGTTAATTTCAACCTTATTCAAAAAATAAATAACTTTATTCGCCACAGTAAAGTATAAAATTAAAAGAAAACTAGAAAATTAATGCTCATATCATACTGCTTACTGTCATTTTACTTTTGTCTTTTTCCATATACCTCAGAAACTAATTGAGTGAAACAGGCTTTTTGAATAAAATGATAATACTCATTTACCTAAGGATAGTTTCATTAAAACAGTTTTTAAAATTAATTTCTTTATTATTAAATTTATTAATACCAGAAATTCAAATAAAACTATTTTATGAAGTAAAATATGCATCTTTAACTCCAACACTTAAAAATTTTAACAAAATAGAATGGTTTGTAAAATATGAAAGTATAAGAAGTTGTAATTTTAAATTTCCCTTTTTTGAGAACTTCTTTACTAATCTTTTTCAAATTTTGGATTTTGGGGTTAATATGATATAAACATTTTTGAATCTTAAAAAAAAAAGTTGTTCAATGGTGATTAACTACATTAAAAAATATCAATAAGATTACTTTATGGTTACTATTTCTCAGTCAATTGATATTAATACTCAGCTAATACTATCTCTCATTGAAGTTGATATTATTATTCAGCTAATACTATTTCCACTTTAATACCATATCATAAACAATTTGATAAGAAATACTAAATTGTGTAAGTTATTTTTGTATACCTAGTTAAAGCCAGCCCTGCAACTCATCACTGCAAAAATGGGATCTTAATTTCACATATTCACAAATATAGCAACCTGGCTGAAAGAGCTTTATTTTGCAATTATTTTAGATTAATGCACAACAAGCCACATGATCTTAAAAAAAAGGCAGAAGATATCATCAGTTTTTGTGATTTTTCAAAAAAAATCAGAGCCTTATTTTTATAAATTTACTAAATTATAAGTAGACTTTTCACAGAAAACAGATCTTTTATAAAAAGATCGGAAAATATTTTCATGCATTTTTCAATAAACATTAATATTTGTTAGAATTAAATAACATATACATGTGAATCTTGCTAATACAGGTTAATAAAATATAAAATAATAATTATGAAAAAATAGCAATTGTTAAAAATACTGAATTTTGAAAGAAAAACTAAATCAACAATTCTTACCACACTTGTGAGTATAAATATTATATCAAAATTTGAAATATAACTTTCAGTATGTACTTCATTTTCATCAAACAAAGGAGATATCACTGAGTTATCTTATTATTTAATTCAGTTAGAAAATTATCAATTAAAAATTTTTTTTTTTAATAATGATCTATTTTATTGAGAATGTCTGTAAATCTATTTTGCTACTGTTACTTAAAATGTATTGATAAAAATAAAATGACTACAATAAATGTTTACAATATGCATCTAATGTTTTTTTTTTGCCATTATAAATGAGGAAATAACATAAATAAAATTTAATAAATCAAGTTAATAATTTTAGGCTATAATAAGTCAACATAGCATTATAGTATAAGAATTTGGCAATTGATATTATTAATGTTTGTTTCGATTGTAGTTAAAATACAATATTTTAATGCACATTTCTAATATCCTTCCAGATTGAAATGAATCAATTTTGGATAAATATGGTGAAGAATGAAATGTTGGAAACTTTAATTTCTAATTTTTTTCGAAAATCAAAATATTGTCAGGAGTCTGTCCAGGCCGAATTTACTACCATTAAGAGGTACCTTCACAAATTCAATTTTAGGAAAAACGGTAGTTTCACAAATTTAACTTTAGGAAAAACAATAGTTTCACAAAATACTTTTTCTTAAAATTTTATTTTTGTATCCTTAAGAAACGATAAATTTATATTTTTATTATGTTTTTGTGTTGATTTTTTAATATAATTTTTAAATTTTTCTCAAATTATGTCTAAATTTTCACAAAATAGGTACCTCTCAGAAAAACCTAGACAGACCCCTGATTGTGTTATCTCTGAAAACACATACCAGCACATAATTTTAGAGTTCTAAGAGTAAAGGTAGTCTGCACAAAAAAAAAAAAAAAAAAAAAAAAAAAAAAAAAAAAAAAAAAAAAAAAAAAAAATAGATTGGAAGATACAATTAAGAAAAAATCAATTAAATAGAATGAAATCAATTACATAAAATATCTCACCTGATGAACCAGATATAGATTTATTGACAGCTTCAACAGTTCTAGGACTAGTAAATATTATACCTTCAAAAATATCAGGCTGTGATAGATGTTCCTGAAGAATTTCACTATTTATAAAACTAAATGCCAAAGTAGGAATCAAAGTAGCCTTATGGCCTTTTTTTCGGAGAATCTAAAATAATCAAACACAACAATAACTTTTCCGTACTTTAATTTTTATTTATTTGAAAATTCTTTGTACATTTAAAATTTAGGAAAAGCTTTTTGCTTGATTGTTATTTATTGGTTTAGTTAAGCTTATTTTCAAATTTATTTTATAAAATCTATAAAATCACTGGATAAAAGAATGTGTAACAAATTATTTTTTTAAATAAAACAATAAAATTTTAAGAACTGGTAAAATTTTTTTTTTTTTAACTAAGCTGTGTTTGGCAAGAACATAAAACAGTAATTAATAGAATAAAGAATTTGCACAATTTTTAATTTTAATGAATTTAAAAAAACTAAACTAATTTGTGCTGCCATGTAGAGTACAAAAAAAAAAACTTGAATATGATTAGAAAAAGTGGCAAAATGCAAATATAACATAATAAACAAAATAATTTATAATAAGGTCACTAGCTTTTTTTCTTCTTTTTTAAAACTTTAATAAGTAAATAATAAGTCTTAATAATAATAAATAATAAGTCTTTTCAAACAACATACCATCTTTGGACACCAAATATAATATGCTGTTTTTAAGACAGACATTTTTTGATGGATATATAAGAATATTTCAAATGGTTCAACTCAAATTAAACTATAAAAGAATTCTAATGTTTCATAGAAAGAGTTATTAAAATGTTTAAACAAAGAAAGCAAGATTGATAGATTTAGTGCCAATGAAAAGTAGTTTATAAAGATAGCAATTGCACCTTTATAACCTAATGCTACAGAGTTTCATGCTGATTTCCTTTTAATGGTCAATACACAATTTTCATTAGTAAAATAAATTAACTTATATTTCACTATCTGATTTACTTAAAATCACAACCAACTAGGATAAGAATCTTTTAAGTCATATCACTGTTTCTTCATTAAAAGTAAACTCAAGATGTTTCACATTTAATATAATTAACCTCATCTATATTATATAAAACGCTAATACGTACGTATGTATGTATGCATCAATAAAAACCAATGATATTTCTTTTCTCGCGCTGGCAACAGTTTTCCTTTTTAATTGATTGGATTCGGCGCGCAAGAGCACGTAGTGAGCAACCAGATAACAATAACCAGAGTGAGCATTATCAGGTTGTTCAATTCAGATTCATGCACTAAAAACATGACAATATTTAATTTAAACTCAATTAGGAATTAATTAATTAATTGAAGTGAGAATGCTTTAAAAGGCCGCTGTTGAATTGATATTTTTCTACTGGGAGCTACCTAAACGTCTAAAAAACGTTTAAGTGTTTGTATTGAATGCATTGAATTTTTTTATATTTCGCGTTTATTTATGCATTGAATTTTCACGCTTTAAAATGCAGAATATTAGTGAAGCAATATTTGATAATTTATTTTGCTAATATGTTTCTTATTTAGCTAATGTTTTGATTTTTTCACCATGTACAATCTAAATAGCTAATATACTTTTTTAAAAGCCAATAAGAACATTGGTAGAATTCTTCTACATAAGTACAATACTATGTCTTTGATGATAAAATACTATGTCTTTGATGATAATATATTATGTCTTTGTGCTAGAACATTGTGTTCATTGGCGAGCGAGCGCAGCGAGCCATGGTTCACGGTGTGAACCACATAGGATTGCGTAGCAATTCTCGGGGGTTGGCGAGCATTAGCGAGCAGGGGGCCGAGCCTCCTAGTTCAATATAATTAACATCAAAAGAAATAATGGTTAAAATAATTTCATTGAACCTTTTGCAAAATCAAATGATTAAATTGACCCTACATAGGAATAATTGGCTCAGTATAGTTTATGTAACAGTGAAGTTTATGAAACAGTCATTAAAATAGAGGGTTAATGTAATGATGTCGTTCTTGAGCATGAGCTGGTTTTATCCAGGAAAAGTAATTTTTTAAACTTTTTTAATAGATGACAGAGTTCTAACAATGTTCTCAAATTTAGAAGTATTTATATAATAAACTAAACTTATTTTCAGAATCACATAGTTTTTGTTCATAAACTTGATCTTGAAACAAAAGAATTTAAAAAGCTTATTTGCCTTAGCTGGAAGGCAAATTGGGATTTAATTTTATACAATATAAAGTAACTATTTTTAGTTTAGTAAATTTAAACTTTTATGTATACCTGAGAAATAAGTTTTAGTTTCATTTATTTTAAAGCATTTATAATGAAGGATATGGATAGGATTTTCCAAACAATTTTTTCTGACTTATTATTTATACTTTCTTCTGAAAGAGATCTAAAATTATAAATATTCCGAGAATGGCATATATTAAGTTGTTTCATATGTTAAGTAAGTAAATTATTTATATGATTATATGATAATTCTTTGCATGATAATTCTGGAAATGTTAAAAAGCCTATCACTTAGCTGATTTTTAAACTTGGAAAAATAAAAAAGTACTTGCGTATTATCTCATCGACCAGTTTCGCCAACATTCCGGTATCTCACAAATTAATTTTTACATAGTAATTATTTATAAACACCACAATGGAGATTTCCGCATCATGATCTGTGGTAGAATAATCGCCAAGACTTGGCAACTTTGGGGCAGCGGCCGGCGAGAAACTAAAAAAAAAGTCACAGAAAAGGTCAAACTCAAAAAGTTTAACTCATTGCCCCCCCCCTCCCGGCAAAACATCTATAAGCTTCTCTTTTTTTTTTTAAATTTGCAAGCTTTTAATCTATTTGGCACCTTGGCGATTGTAGTTGGCATGACAGATCACAATACGAAAATATCCCCAACACAATGATCAAATATAACTTATTGAGTGCAAAAAATGAGAAAATATTTAAATTTCCACCACTTCCAAATTTATCTTCCGATTTGGCATAAATGATAGACAGGAAAATAAGTAAGTAACAATTAAAATAATCAAACCAGAACAATTTTCCTTTAAAAATATATGATATTTTTTTCTAGAATTAGTTAAAATAATAAGCAACATACAATGCTGAATTTTTTCCCCTGCCCAATATTACCTCTATATACGGATCAATTTTCTCTGTTTCTGATTCAGCTTTGAAAATAGCTATGTTATTCATTGAGAATATATGTTTCGGAAAAATTTTTTTTATCAAATTTCTAAACAAAACTGATCTGAAGAACTGAAATAAAACTGATTTAAAGAACTTAAACTTTTACAGGTCTTTTCTGTTATACTTTTTAAAATATTATCGTCGAATAAAAACTATTTCATCATAGGTTTTTAATTAGTGAGATTAGCCCAATTTAAAAGCCCTTTTTTTTTTAAGAAAACAAGATTCATGATATTTCAATATATTATTATTCTGAGCAATGGTTATAAATCCTTTTCTTATTATTTCCTTTCAATCTATTAACTTCATAAGTTAACGAAGAGTTCGTAGATGATGAAATTTTAGTCTCCTTATTTGTTTACTAATAAAAAATTTTAGAGTGGATTTTCATAAAAAGATTAGCAAATTTAATTCATGCTTATTTTAGCCCATTGAAAATGAACTTTTGAACATAAAAATAGTAATGAAGTGAAGTAAAGAAATTGAATAAAGTACTTTTGAATCTGGCATCGACTGTTTTTCAGAAAAGTATATAAAGGCTGCCACCTTCGTAATCGGAAGGCTCGTAGCTAGCCAAGTTGTAAGTTAAAGAATGGAATTAAGAAGTGAAAATAAACTTCTATTTGCATTATAATATACTTCAAAATATACATACATATGAGATAAATAACAACAGTTGTAAGTGTTTGTTATTACATCTTATAAATAAAGTGTTATTTTCATAAATTGTGTATTTCTTAATACGCAATACCCTGGTAGCCATTTTGTAACTTATTTAAGTCATATGCTTTTAAGAGGTCTTATTTCTCCAAAAATTTGTAATAAGAGTCATGATCATGATGAAAAGTTGAAACAATATTAGTTAAGGATGTGAAACATATAAATATTCTGAATTTTTTTGTTAATGTCCTAATATCCTTGAACTCAAATGTGAAGTTCGTGTTCTAGATTCTTTTCATCATGATGATATCTATTTGCTGTTCAACTTACACTGTGTTCCTAATAAATTTATATTATTTTGTGCATATTACTAAAGAAAAGTTTTAATTTTTCTTATGAAGCTTTAATATAGTTTTTGACAATTTACAAGCTGGTAAACCAAGCTTTCCCCATGTTTAAAAGAAAATAATTTTTACATGATTTATATGAAATGAAATTGTTTAAAGTTCAAACAGTCAAAAAGCGATAAATTTTTTTGTAATATACAGTAAAGACATTTTTACATCAATTTTAATTAAATTTAAGCCTACCATGCATGCTTTGCATTTATAAGGTCACATTTCTTAGAAGCACTAAATTAATGCTATGGCCAAAATCTATTAAGGCAAATTTTAGAAACTAAGATCTAAAACCATTTTCTCTGCACAGGAATCTGATATATAATGTAGTCAAAGCATGGTTGACTCTATTTTCTATGTTAGATCTTAGCTATAGATTATACTACTTATTAAAAATATGTTTTATAGGGTTTTTATCATCTTTTGAAACAATTCTTTATATTTCTATTTTTGTGAATCTTAATACACAAATTTAAGGCAGTATTGAAGCAAGATCTTAGAACATTGTTAAAACATTAATTCTTTGTCCAAGTTTGGTCTTATGAATTATATTATAATTCTTTTTCTAAAACTGACTTAATATGCAAAAACTATCATGATTATTAATTACAGTGGTATGATTGGAAGTTCGAAACTTCCAATCATACCACTTTCAAAAGTTGCTAATTTAAAAAACAGCTTTGAACTTCAGAATAGGCCACAGTTTTTTTTTTGCTATCATGGTCATGTTATTATTTACTAAACCATATCCTCTGGCTATTTATCCATCCCTCAATTTTATATTGTTTTTTGTGACAATCAATTTAGTTCTTAAAAATATATATGTATGACGAAAATATAAAATATTTAGAATGTATTTCTCTTTTTGTGTTTGTTCTTAAATACGCAGAAGTTGAAAATATTGTAAGTTATACTTTAATTTGAAACTATATACGGGTTTAATTTCTTTTCTTTAATCATTTTAAGTTTCGTAGCTATAATCTCAGTACTCATAATTATTATAATATAATTGGAGGAACTTTCACTATGTAACAAGGTCAATCTGACAGTAATAAAGAAAGAATAAATTTTCAGAATGAAATTTTAGTTTAGTTTTTTACCCAAAAAAAAATTCTCCTTTAGCAAATTATAACTTTTTAGTTAATTCTTCCTGCTCTTTTGTTTTATTTTTCCTCATTCTGTGTTAAAATTGCTATGATGTTACTTTTTTGTTTATTTTTTATTACAAATGTAAGATGATAATAATTAACTGTGAAATTATTCATAGGCAACTCTTACAATAAGATAATATTTAATTATTGATTTAATTTTTCATTTAACACATTGACTACAATGATCTGTGGTAGAATAANAACGTATTCTGCTAAGTACTCCCACCGATATTTTAATAATGTAAGTCTGGTGGTCACAAGAATAATATCTCACTCCGTTTGTTTCCATGGCATCCTGTCTGTTTAGAGGATATTTCTATATCGTAATCTGTCTCGACAAGATGCTAAATAGATTTTAAACTTGAAACTTTTTAAATTAAAAGCATGTAGGTGTTTGCCCGGGGTTGGCTACGAGGTATACCTTTCGAGTTGGTTCCTTTCTGTGATGTTTTTTTTTTTTTTAAGTTTCTCACAAGCCACTGCCCGGAAGTTTCCAAGACTTGGCAATTATTCTACCTCAGATACGGAAATCTCCCCATAGCGGTGAACAAAAAAGCTTTTACGAGGCTTTCAATAATTTATTTACTTCCTGTGAAATATCTTTTCAAATACATGCGATTATCCTTTGCAAATAGTCAAAAACGTCACTCCAATACGAGTGACGCTTCAGTCAATGACATTATTTTAATATTTTGAAAGATTATTAAATTAAATTTTAAAGAAAATCTAATGAAGGATAAAAATTTTACAATTTTTTTAAAATTGTTATCAAGGATAATATATTTAATGGTATATTGTTTTATTTACTTTTTAAATTTGGTTTTTATTGTTCATAAGTTTTTTATCTGTGTTATTGCAGTCAATAAATTACGTTTGAAGCTGGACATTTAAATGATTAGGTACATTGTTTTTTTTTTCTCCCTTCAAGATTTGTGGGTATATTTCTGCTAATAGAATTAAAGGTTATTTCAGTTTATTCTGTAGAAAAGTGAATAAGTTATTTTTTTAGTATATATTTAGATGGTATAGATGTTTTTTTTTTTTTTTTCCATCTCATAAATTTGAAGTATTTTAAAAGAAAATTCTAATTTCTATGCAATCTTATTCCTTCACTCACAACTCTTACCACCTACAAATACAAAAAAGATAATTTCTCACTGAAATACCGATATTTGTTCAATTTTTATTTTTGAAAATTAACACCTCTGTTGTTTCAATTTATTAAGTTAAGTTTTTAGTCTTCAAATGTTTTTTTTTTATTTTTCATTCATTTACTTATCAAAAAAGTTTGGAACTCATAATTCATGTAAATTCCGTAACTCCTAGATATTCAGAATATTTCAGATTGATTATTATTTAGGTTGAAAAAACGTACATGTTTTGATAAAATGGAAAAGAAATTTCAATAAATTAGGTGAAATTCTTCAGTGTATAAAGGGAAACTGAGAAAGCAAATTGGATAAGGGTTAAGTTGACATTGTCATTCCCTCATTTATTAAGAAGTTAGTTTATTTTCTAAAAATGTATTGATAGGTGTTTTAGTTTTAATTATAGAAATAACCTTCAGAACCCAACTTTTAAAATGCTTATTTTCTTAATCCTTCATTGCGAGAGAAAGGCTTACTAAATGTTCTATTTATCACTTATAGGATAACTTAAGAATTAATATTAATTTAATTTATTTACATGATTAAGCTTCAAAACTAACAATGGTTATTTATTTTCTCATTCCTCCACTCTCAGAACATGGCAATTTTGTAATGGATTGATTCTTTTAAAGACCAGTTAAAAAAAATTATATTTTTGTTTGACTTTGTCATTAAAAAGAAAAAAACAGATAAGAACTGACATATACAAAATACAGTTAAGACATATACTTAATGCATTCACTAAAATTATTATTCCCTCTCCTTATTATTCCTTTAATAATAAATATATATATATATATATTAATTTTAGTATTTTTCAATACTGAACGTTACTGCTAAGTTTTTCTTGTCCAATACCTTCCCTTCTCTCCTATCTTATTACGAAATATAAAATATTTCGTACTTTTTTGTCTTGTTGTAATTTTCTGAAATTAGCCTATTTTAAGAGAATGAATCTTGTTTCTATTATCTGAAATTCTCTTACTTTAAGTTAACTTTTTTGAGCCATTCAGCATTTTTCATAGAAACCCAATCCTCTGCCTCTTTCCTTGTGTATTTAGAAAGTCTTTTTCCATTGTATTTCAGATTCAGCATATTAGCCAAAAATTGAAAAGGATTAAAATCTTGAATGCACCTCTTTTTAATAATTTTTTCATGAAGACTTAGATTTTTATCGTCTGGTTGGTTTGGATTCTAGTTTTTGTTACTTTTCTAATTAAGAGTTTTGTGTAACTGATAAGTAGTAATTAAAGGCTATCTAATTGTTTGCATGCTGATAATGGTCAAACCTAAATTGTAAAAAATGAACAAAGAAAAGATACTGGATTGGAAAGTATATTGAGTGTTTTTCTGATAGGACTATCTTTTAGTTATTACCTAACTATATTTCAAAATATATAATGGACAAAGTTTAAGTAAAATTAAATTAATTAATTGAAATTGAAAAACATTTTTGTCTATATCTCATCTAATAATAAATTAAATGAAGCGGTAAAATAATTTGTTTGTAACAATAGTGTCACAATTAAACGTGTGAGGCAAGAACATTCTCTGAGAATGATAATATTCTTTTAAAGTCAAGATTTGGAGAATAGGTGAAAAATATCTCCTTATATATTTAGGTGTGAAAAAAAAAATTTTTTTTTTTCATGTTACAAAATTTTGATTATTTATCTGTGTCAAGAATAACTGAAATAAATTATACTAAAATAAATATACACAAAATATAAATTAACTAAAAAAAATTTTCATCAGAAAACTATTTTCTTCAGTTGACGTATAGTTAGATGTACTTGTATACTCGGCTGTGCTATTTTTGTTTCCTGGCTTTAATAGTGTAATATTGTAGGCTACATATTCTAGATTTCCTTTTCTCACAATACATTTATTTTTGCGGAATGTATTAAGCCATAATTTAGGGGTGTACAACCTGCGGCCTGCTGACTACTGAAGTGCTGCCAGTGAGAGCTTCTAAACACATTAAAACAATTAAATGAACCTGTAAAAAAAAAAAAATTTAATTGCACTTTTTAGTCATCAAGTTTTGACACGATCAATTTTAACAGATTCTATAGTAAATGTATTCAACATACATTTTAAATGAAGTGAAGTTTTAAATGAAATGAACATACATTAATTACTATACGCGCTATCTTTAAGCCAATTTTATCGTAAATATAAATGATTTTTTTTTAAAACATTTATTTCCACTTTTCAATGTGATTTCAAAAATCCGGAAGTTTTATTACGACATGCAAATTTCAGATCGCCCACTTAAATAAAATTAAAAAAAATGAAAAATTTGGCAGTCATTGCTATGCATTTACTTGCTATAAAAAATTTCGATAATTTTATTACGGCATGCGATTGTTGCTATACTTCTCCACGTGACTTTGACGATCTCGTAATTAACTATGATGTTATTGCGACGCGCAAATTTCTAAGTACGCATTTAAATTGAATTTTTTTCTTATAATTTTACAGTGTTGAGCATAATCTTGTATCTATTTACAATTTAAAAACTCCTTGAAAAAGTTTTTTGCAATAATCGGACCCTATTTGCACAAATTCATAAAAGCAGGACCCTGGTTGAAAGAATGTGAGTAATTTTTTCACAAAAACCAGACCTTTCATAAAATGTTTGGATAGACCCCTGCTCTCAGAAAAACCTAGACAGACCCCTGAAGAAATAAAGTACATTAACAAATAAGTATTGAATTTTATTTTGAACTATAACAGCTTTGTTTTTATTTTAGGCTCATATTTAAAGCTTACATATTTTCTTCAATTAAAATATTTAATTTGAATTTATGTTACTTGTAATAAATTTTTTCTAACTTTCATTCTGTGAGCGTTGGTTTTTTTTTATTAGAATTTATTTTTAAAATGAATTTTTGTATTGTGTGATATGATTAAAAAAAAAAAAAATTATTTCATTTCTCCAATGTTCATTTATTTATTTTGATAAATCTGTATTTGATATGATAAAAATGGCGATTTTTTTTTCTTAAAAAAAGGATTACCTAGTTTTTATTTTCGAATGAATTCTAATAATTGAACACCTTTAATTTTCCACAAATGTATTATTTAGTTTGAAGCTCGGCGGCTGTGCGTTAGCACTTCTCGCTGTCGTGCCACTTGTCCCTGGTTCGATCCTCGGGCCGGGCAAGGTTGACTCAGCCTTTCATCCCTTCAGTGGGTCGATAAATGAGTAACAAGCATGCTTGGGAACTAAACACTGGGGGTTCCACGCTCGGTCGACCACCTGACCGAAGCATCTGCTCCTGCACCCCAGAGCCCATGGTCAAGAAAACTGATATGGGCACAGTAGGCCTTGGCCCTCTATGGGCTGTTGCGCCACTGAGTTTAGTTTATATTATTAAGTTTATTGATTAAAAAAACATTCGAACGCTTATATTTAATAAAATATTACTACATTTGTCGTTAACATGTCTTTCGTTAGTCAACCTGCTGTGCAAATGGCACTGCACTCAAAAAGCTTGTGCACCCCTACTATAATCACTAAAACTTCGTATTTGTTGGTGTTGTTTGATTTGGTTAGTATTATCAGTATAACTTTGGCCATCTTAACTCAGATACATGTTCCCAGTGCTATCGTCACAGGAAGAAAAAAATTAATTTCTTTTGTTATTATACATTTTCTATTTTTTAATGCATTGCAAAATTTTGCTGCATCATTAGATAGAAAATGTTCTATATCTACTTTTTCATCAGCTATTCTCATTAGGTTGCTCAAAAGCTTGCTGGTCAATCTGTTTTGATATTTTGTCATAATTCAGTTTTGGGTGCTAAAAGACTTTTCAACAGATGCTGATCTATTACTAGTAATTTATTATCTAAATTTTATAGTGAAAAAAGTAGAAATCTTTATTTTTCATATCTGTATTTTTTTTCTTCTAGATCATGTCTATGATAATAACTTCAGACTCTAAGGCTGCCCTAAGGGAAGTCAAAAGAGTACAATTTGGTATCCTGAGTCCTGATGAAATTAAACGGATGTCTGTTACTGAAGGAGGAGTCCGATATCCTGAAATTTATGAAAGTGGGCGTCCGAAGCTTGGAGGCCTTATGGATCCACGCCAAGGTGTTATTGATAAAGCTTCCCGTTGTCAAACTTGTGCTGGGAATATGGCTGCGTGTCCTGGTCATTTTGGACATGTTGAATTAGCCAAGCCTGTTTTTCATGTTGGATTTCTGAAGAAAAGCATTAAAATTATGAGGTGTGTGTGCTTTTATTGTTCTAAACTGAAGGTTTCACCTACAAATCCAAAAATCAAAGAAATTATAGGAAAAACAAAAAACCAACCCAGAAAGCGTCTGGCTCATGTTTATGAGCTTTGCAAAGGAAAGAATATTTGTGAAGGAGGTGATGAAATTGATACAAAACTTGGACAAGAGTCTACATTGCATGATGATGGTAGTAAGAAATCTGGTCATGGAGGTTGTGGTAGATATCAACCTTCAATCCGTCAAAGTGGCTTGGATTTAACAGCTGAATGGAAGCATATAAATGAAGATTCACAAGAAAGAAAAATAGCTTTGACTGCTGAAAGAGTCTGGGAAATATTTAAGCATATATCAGATGAAGAATGTGTTATTATGGGCATGGATCCAAAATATGCTAGACCTGATTGGATGATTGTGACTGTCTTACCTGTGCCTCCTCTCCCAGTTAGACCAGCTGTAGTGATGTTTGGTTCTGCAAGAAATCAAGATGATCTTACGCACAAACTCTCTGATGTAGTTAAAGCAAATAATGAGTTAATTAGAAATGAACAAAGTGGAGCAGCTGCTCATATTATTGCAGAAAATATTAAAATGCTGCAATTTCATGTTGCTACTATCGTTGATAATGAATTACCTGGACTGCCTAGAGCTATGCAAAAAAGTGGCAGACCCTTAAAATCTATAAAACAAAGATTAAAAAGTAAAGAAGGTAGAATTCGAGGCAACCTTATGGGAAAGAGAGTTGACTTTTCTGCTCGAACGGTCATTACACCTGATCCAAATTTAGCTATCTTCGAAGTTGGTGTTCCTAGATCTATAGCACAAAACTTGACTTTTCCTGAAATAGTCACGCCATTTAATATTGATAAGATGCATGAACTTGTACAAAGAGGAAACAATCAGTATCCTGGAGCGAAGTACATTGTCCGTGATAGTGGTGAAAGAATTGATTTAAGATTTCACCCAAAAGCTAGTGACTTGCATCTGCAGTGTGGCTATAGAGTTGAACGTCATGTGAGAAATGGTGATGTTATTGTGTTCAATCGACAACCAACTCTGCACAAAATGTCTATGATGGGTCACCGCATAAGAGTTTTACCATGGTCTACATTCCGAATGAATTTAAGTGTGACAACTCCATATAATGCTGATTTTGATGGAGATGAAATGAATCTTCATGTGCCTCAATCTCTTGAAACTAGAGCAGAAATACAGGAGCTGGCTCTTGTGCCTAGAAATATAATCACTCCACAATCAAATAAACCAGTAATGGGTATTGTACAGGATACTCTTACTGCTGTGAGAAAAATGACTAAAAGAGATGTTTACTTGGAAAAAGATCAAATGATGACGCTATTGATGTTTCTTCCCATTTGGGATGGTAAAGTTCCAATGCCTGCTATTTTGAAGCCTAAGCCACTTTGGACTGGAAAACAGTTGTTTTCCTTGATAATTCCTGGAAATGTCAATTTGATTCGTACACACAGCACTCACCCAGATGAAGAGGATGATGGGCCATACAAATGGATTTCTCCTGGGGACACTAAAGTATTAATTGAACATGGAGAATTAGTGAGTGGAATTGTTTGTAAAAAGACTGTAGGAGCTTCAAGTGGATCTTTGATGCACGTTTTATTTTCTGAATTGGGACACGAAGTTGCTGGAGCTTTCTATGGCCATATCCAAATGGTTGTTAACAATTGGCTTTTGTTAGAGGGTCACAGCATTGGTATTGGTGATACTATTGCTGATCCACAAACCTACATTGATATCCAAAATACAATTAAAAAGGCAAAAATGGACGTGATAGAAGTAATTGAAAAAGCCCACAATGATGATCTTGAACCAACACCTGGTAATACTTTAAGACAAACTTTTGAAAACCAAGTGAATCGTATTCTTAATGATGCTCGTGACAAAACTGGTGCCAGTGCTCAAAAATCTTTGTCAGAGTTTAACAACTTCAAAGCTATGGTAGTATCTGGGGCAAAAGGATCAAAAATTAATATATCTCAAGTTATTGCTTGTGTAGGGCAACAAAACGTTGAAGGTAAAAGAATACCGTTTGGTTTTAGAAAACGTACTCTTCCTCATTTCATCAAAGATGATTATGGTCCTGAAAGCAGAGGATTTGTGGAGAATTCATATCTTGCTGGCTTAACACCATCAGAATTCTTTTTCCATGCCATGGGAGGTCGTGAAGGTCTCATTGATACTGCTGTAAAAACTGCTGAAACTGGTTATATTCAGCGACGTTTGATAAAGGCTATGGAAAGTGTAATGGCTACATATGATGGCACCGTCAGAAATAGTACTGGTCAAGTTATTCAGTTCCGTTATGGAGAAGATGGATTAGATGGAATTTGCGTTGAGTTTCAATCTTTACCTACATTAAAACCATCTGACAAAGCTTTTGAAAAGCGTTTTAAATTTGATGCTGCAAATGAGAGATATTTAAGGAGAATTTTTATTGAAGAAGTTGTACGAGAAGTACTTGGGGATTCAAAGGCTGTTGGTGAATTTGAAAAAGAATGGGAAACTCTGAAAGCAGAGCGAGAAGTTTTACGAACCATATTTCCTACTGGTGATAGTAAGGTTGTTTTGCCATGTAATCTTCAAAGAATGATATGGAATGCTCAGAAAATCTTCCATGTGCATACACGATCTCCCACTGATTTAAGTCCCTTAAGAGTCATGCAAGGAGTCGAAAATCTTGTTAAGAAAATAGTTATTGTGCCTGGTGAAGACAGACTTAGTGTTCAAGCAAATGATAATGCTACTATTCTGTTCAGAGCTTTACTTCACTCTACATTGTGCACTAAACGGGTTTCTGAAGAGTTCCGCTTATCTACAGAAGCTTTTGATTGGCTCTTGGGAGAAATTGAAACCCGTTTCCAGCAAGCTCAAGTACAACCTGGTGAAATGGTTGGTGCATTAGCAGCTCAGTCTCTTGGTGAACCTGCTACTCAAATGACACTAAACACTTTCCATTATGCTGGTGTATCAGCTAAAAATGTAACACTTGGTGTACCCAGGTTAAAAGAAATCATCAATATTTCTAAAAAACCTAAGACTCCTTCTTTAACTGTATTCTTGACCGGAGCAGCTGCTCGAGATGCTGAAAAAGCTAAAGATGTACTTTGCCGGTTAGAGCACACAACTTTGAGAAAAGTCACTGCTAATACTGCAATTTACTATGATCCAGATCCGCAAAATACTGTTATTGCTGAAGATCAAGAATTTGTAAATGTTTATTATGAAATGCCAGACTTTGACCCTTCACGAATTTCCCCCTGGCTGTTGAGAATTGAATTAGATCGTAAAAGAATGACTGATAAGAAATTAACCATGGAACAAATTGCTGAAAAAATCAATGCTGGTTTCGGAGATGATTTAAACTGCATTTTCAACGATGATAATGCTGAAAAACTTGTTTTACGAATTAGAATTATGAATAATGATGACAATAAATTGCAAGAAGAGGAAGAACAAGTAGACAAAATGGAAGATGATGTTTTCTTACGGTGTATTGAAGCGAATATGTTGAGTGACATGACACTGCAAGGAATAGAAGCTATTGCTAAAGTATATATGCACTTGCCAACTACTGATAATAAAAAACGAATTGTGATTACTGAAACTGGTGAATTCAAACCAATTGCTGAATGGCTTTTGGAAACTGATGGAACAAGCTTAATGAGAGTATTGAGTGAAAAAGATGTTGATCCTGTTAGAACCTATTCCAATGACATTTGTGAAATATTTGAAGTAATGGGAATTGAGGCTGTAAGAAAAGCAGTCGAAAAAGAAATGAACCATGTCATCTCTTTTGATGGTTCATATGTAAATTATCGTCATCTTGCATTGCTTTGTGATGTTATGACAGCCAAAGGTCATCTGATGGCCATCACTCGACATGGTATTAATCGTCAAGATACTGGACCATTAATGAGATGTTCTTTTGAAGAAACTGTTGATATTCTACTTGATGCTGCTTCCCATGCTGAATTAGATCCCCTTAAAGGTGTATCAGAAAATATAATCATGGGGCAGCTGGCAAGAATGGGCACAGGTGCATTTGATTTATTACTTGATGCAGAAAAATGTAAATATGGTATAGAAATACCTCTTTCTGGTGCAATGGGCGGACCTGGTGTATTCTTTGGAAGTGTGGCCAGCCCTAGCAGTGGCATGTCTCCACAAATGACACCCTGGAATCAAGGCACTACTCCAGCATATGCAAATGCTTGGTCACCAGGTTTAGGTAGTGGTATGACTCCTGGTGCTGCAGGTTTCTCTCCATCGGCTGCAAGTGATGCTAGTGGATACAGTCCTGGCTATAGCCCTGCTTGGTCCCCTCAGCCTGGATCTCCCGCCTCTCCTGCATCACCTTATATTCCTAGCCCTGTTGGAGCCATGTCACCTAGTTATTCTCCATCATCACCATCTTTTGCTCCGACTTCACCATCTTTGACACCACAAAGCCCAAGTTATTCTCCTACTTCACCATCTTATTCTCCAACGTCTCCTAATTATAGCCCTACCAGTCCTAGTTACTCACCAACCAGTCCTAGTTACTCACCTACTAGTCCAAGTTATTCACCTACCAGTCCAAGTTATTCGCCAACTAGCCCAAGCTACTCACCTACCAGTCCAAGTTACTCACCTACCAGTCCAAGTTATTCGCCTACTAGCCCGAGCTACTCACCAACAAGTCCAAGCTACTCACCAACGAGTCCAAGCTACAGCCCGACAAGCCCAAGTTACAGTCCTACAAGCCCTAGTTACAGCCCAACAAGTCCTAGCTATTCTCCAAGTTCTCCAAATTATACCCCAGCATCGCCTTCTTATTCCCCAACTAGCCCTAGCTACTCCCCAACAAGTCCAAGTTATTCTCCTACTTCACCATCTTACAGTCCTACCAGCCCTAGCTATTCACCTAGCTCTCCGAGTTATTCTCCTCAAAGTCCAAGCTACAGTCCTGGAAGTCCTAATTATTCTCTTACAAGTCCAAAATACTCGCCTACATCTCCATCCTACAGTCCTACCAGTCCAAGTTATTCACCTGGATCACCACAATATACACCAACTTCTCCCAAATATAGTCCAACTTCTCCAACTTATTCGCCAACTTCTCCATCATATTCCCCTAGCAGTCCTAAATATTCCCCTTCAAGCCCTCAATATTCACCAACAAGTCCCTCTTATACTCCAACGTCACCGAAGTACAGCCCACCATCGCCAACTTATAGTCCTTCCTCGCCAAAATATTCTCCTACTTCACCTTCATACTCTCCTACGTCTCCTCAATACAGTCCTACTTACTCTGTTACAAGTCCTAAAGGTTCGGCTTATTCCCCTACAAGTCCTGGTTACTCACCATCTTCTCCAACCAGCCCCGATCCATCAATGTGATCATTTTTACTGAACTATTTTGAAAACATTTTTGCAGAATTGATTGCTTACAGTGAGATAAAAATGTTCTTATAATGCTTTTTAACATTGTAAGTTGTTTAAAAATTCAAGCGATCAATTCTAAGTTTCCTTTTTTTTATTTTTAAAAATGTATGGATATGTAACAAGATTTCTTATTTGACAAGTTTTTTAACTGTTGAATTTAATGTACCGAAGTGCAGTAAAATTTTAATGTACGATTCATTTGTATTTAACTGTTGATCATGTTGGTGTTGTGAACTTAATTTAAATTTTCTTGCAAGAAAGTTAGTTCAACTTGTATTTTCTTCTGTCTTCTCTCTTTTTTCTTCCTTTTTTTTTAAGACTTTTTTTTTTTTTTTAATAATCTTTCAATAATGACAAATGTGTGTATGACAATAATGTATTCTAATGATTCCATGAATTTTTTTTATTTTTTAGATTGAAATCTTATTGAATATTGAGTTATATTTGACATAGTATCATTTATTTTTCTTTCATTCATTTTATTAATGCTTCATTTGAGAAATTGAAAAAAAAAATTTTATAAAAAAAAAGGGCTGAGTGTAAAATTAATGGATATGGCAAGTGAAGTATTTACTTAATTAAATTTATTTGTGCAAGTTCTCCAGTTATTATTTTTATTTTAGAACCGTAGATAAGTTGTAAATATTGAGATAAATATTGTTTTTAGTTTTCTTATATAATTCTATTGTTTAATTAAAGTTGAGCTTATATATATTTTTTATAGTAACTATAGCTCATCTATCCTTTTAAGTTACTTGCTTTATTTCATCACAAAATTAATTCTTCTGTTTACCCAGGTTTGTGCTGTTGTATCATTATGATTCCAGTGTGACTTTCATTTTCTAGTTTGTTTTTTTTTTAATTGTTAATATATTTAAATTTGTCATTCATACTATGCTTTAAAACATTTTCACAATTCGGGCAATGGTTGATTGCAATTTGCTCCAGTATATCTTATATATCACTGATGATAATATCTATGATTCTGTTGTGCTTCATATATATTGGAAATATTTATGGAAATGTATCAAATAAAGATTATTCTGAACTTTTCCTGTCTCGTATTTTTGTTATATATCTTATTTAAAATGCAAGCAATATTCAGTTAGACTACCGAACAAGCTATTCAGCCTTTGCCGAATACTTATGTAAAATATTAATATTAAAAAAATCATGTAAGCATACATTAATCAGTTATAATTAAAATGTCCACACACATGGCTATTATTCCTATCTTCACACATGGCTATTATTCCTATCTTTTTTGTTCTAAATGAAATTTAGCAATCCAGCATAATAGAGATGGCTAAAATATTTAATATGTTCAAGTAGATATCAAAAAAATGCTGTAATTGCTTACAATTACTTAGCCTGTCACAGAGTAAAAAATTCAAACCAGATGTAAAACTGAGGTTTTTACCAAATTTATTGCTTTCTTTATCTAAACTTAAAAGTACTTGGAAAAAAATAGTACTTAATAAAATATGCAATTTTTAATTTCAGAATTATTTTGTATAGAACAGGAAGTGATGACACTTTCATAAATATTAGAGTTCATAACAGCTCGGTGGTTTGAGATAAGAGTAGCTAGTTGACTTTATTTAATTGGTATAACAATAATTTTATTCTTCATAAATTAATTTGCTTGGAGCAATTCTATTGAAAAATAAATCTTTAGTGCCCTTCATTGCACTCAGTTATGAAATTGATTTACGTTAAGTTCATGCAAAAATTCAAATGGTTGTTCTCTTCAACTCTTATTTTTCAGGAGCTGTTCAATTAAATTCGTTACAAAAATTATGGAGCTGGTTGCTGGAAGAAACAGAGGAATTGAACTGCGATTGTTATAAACATCTCTAAATTTAAACTTTAAAAAAAAAAAAAATCACAGTTTAACTCCTCTGTTTCCTTCAGCAAACTTGTTTTTCGCCCTCCGTTCCTCAGTATTACTCGCTAGATTTTTAATACCTTTTTTTTTCTTAGCTTGAATACTTCGTTGTGATATCTCTAATTCTACACTACCATACTGAAACAAATGATTATAGGCGAATCAGGGATCCCACGATGTGGCACAGTATTTAAATATGTATTATTGAATTTCTAAATACGAATAATAGTGTTAAAATGGAGAAATTGCTGCTCATACTTAAATATTTATATCCCCATAGCTCTCCTTTATATTAGCCTGTAATATTCAAACTCGGTCAGGTATTACATTATAACATACTATACTAGCATACAAAAGGAAATAATTTTCTAAAATTCGAATAATAGCGTTTAAGTAAAGAAATTGTGGCTCATATATTGTAGACATATATGGCCCTAAATAATTATAACCTAAAAAATAAAATAATTTGTACCTAATATAATAATTTCCTTTGGTATGATAATATATTATTCTATTATATAATACTTGACGGAGTTTGAATATAGTAGGTTAATTTTAAAGGGGGATATGGGCAATTTATATAAACAGTATATGAGCAATAATTTCTCCATTTTGACGCTACTATACGCCCTTTGAATTGTATACTTACTTACGTATTATGCCCATTGTGGGCCCCCTAATTTTTGTATAATAATTTCCTGTGGTTTGGTAGTAAAGCATGTTATAATTTAATCCCTGACCGAGTTTGAATATTATAGGATTAAGCGGATATATATGTAGTATATGAGCAACAATTTCTTTATTTTAATGTTTAAATTATATTACACTCTCAGAAAAGGAAAAAAAAAAATAATTATTTTAACTAAAGGAATATTTTATTTATAAACGTTTAAAATAAAATAAAAAATAATTGTTTTCATGTAAGACAATCATTAACATTGACCACGAACAAGGTTCGAACCCCGGACCTTTTGGAATAGCATATAAATATAGTACAAAGAAAAATGGATTACCCTGATTAACTTATAATCTAATTAATAGATCTTCACGTTCTAGGATTCAGTCATAATGGCTCGAGGGGGTGATCTCAAATATGCTTATTATTAAATGCAAACTATATTTTAATTTACGAAATCAGACACATAAACGTAATTGTTCTGAATTCGCATACCGTTTTAATCGACAGATTCGGAATTTTTACTCCCGAAATATAGTGGAAGCCGCTATCTGAGAAACGTTATCTCAATCGTTTCGTCAGCAGGAGAGCGCTCCGAAGTTTGGACCCCTTAATGTTAATTTTACATTTCGCGATATCTCAAAAACTTTTTAAACGAATGGAAAAATTCTTGCACACAATTATAAAATTCGTTTATCCAAAGGTTTTTCCATGCAAAAAATAAATTTTAATAAATATTTATTATTTTTATTAATTTATTCCATAATGGTAGCAAAAAAGATATGTAAGATTTAAAATTTTTGCATTATTTTAAAGAATATAATTTTACACGGCGAAATACAAAATCTGAGCCAAATCGGACGAATAGTTTTCGAGAAATTAAATTTCAAAAACGTCAGATATTTAAAATTTGATTCCTCAGGAAATATTCGACCGATTTTGCTCAAATATTGTATTTTGCCATGTACAATTATATTCTTTAAAATTACACAAAAAATTGTGCACAATTCGACATTTTTTCAAAAAATAATAAATATTTACTAAAAATTATTTTTTACACGGAATTATCTTGGAATAAACTAAATTTTATAAATGTGGACAAATTTTTTTCAATTCGTTTAAATATTTGTGTGATACGGCGAAATACCCAAAAAGTAAAATTAACATTTAGTGGTCCAAAATTTAGAGCCCTCTCCTGGCCAAACTATTGGGACCATATTTCCCAGATATGGGCTATCCCCCATACTTCCGGAGTAAAAAAAAGGCATGCTTATTCAGATCAAGTACTTTTTTGTGTGGGATTTCGTAATTTAAAATATCGTCAGCACTTAATAATTAGCATATTTAAGGTTACCCCCTGAAACCATCGAGTCCTAGAACATGAAAAAATCGATAGAGTTGAGATAATAGGTAGAGGAACCAAGCTCACTTTATTCCTTCGGAAAAGACAAACCACAAAAATCTGAAGTCACGCGATTGAAAGAGTGCAGTACTTGACACAATATCACAAATGTAGGAGCACAAAATTTTTAACCAGCTTTATTTCGATATTACCGATGCGCAAATAATCGCAGCGTTTGAAAGAGAAAAAAAAATATATTTTCGTTAATCACATTTCTTTGAATTCCAGAATGGTTTTTAAAACATAAGTTTTTTTTTTCTTAGCAAATAATTTTTAATTAAAATACTGCTTTTATTAGAAAATTCAAGTAGTTCTCGTCTTTACCCTTATCACTATTCCTTACAATTTATTCATTATATATAAATAAAAAACGATGTTCTGCGCCACTTATATTTATTACTATATTCAGAAAAATTTTTTGTAAATGTTTTCATTACAAAGACCTATTTTTTCAAAAAAAATTTAACAATATATATTGTAATAACTCCAGCGTTTAGTTAATAAAAAATAATAATAATAACTTCGATACAAAAATACGATTTTTTTTACACCTACCAGGGCTTAAAACGTCAATTTGAAAATGTTGCCTTTCTTTTTTAATGAAACGTAAGTTCGTTTAAAAGCTAAATTTAATCTTAACGTTTTGTCTGTAAGATAAAACAAATTGTAAACATATAGTCTGAGAAACGTTCGATGCTTAGAAATAAAATAAGGGGGGAGGGGGAAATGTTCAGTTGTAATACGTAAAAGATACGTTAATGTTGCAACACTTTTAACATTATTATTTATGCTCACCAAGAGACTGCTCCAGAGGTAATATTAAATTTCGGGAAAAATAGCTTCGAGGAAGAAAAAAAACCCAGTTTTTAGTAGAATAGGATAGACATATTTTTCTACAAATTTTAATTACTACGTTTAGAGCATTATTTATATATTAAATTATTTAAACAATAAAGATTATTTACGTTATTAATTTAGCATTTCAACTTTTTTTTCCTGACACTTAAAATTGATATTTTCAAAAATAAACTACTGTTGCATTTTAACGCAATACTCAACAATTTGTCTAAATATGAAATAAAATATTTATTCTAATATAAAAGTTTTCAGTGCCGAATAGAGAAAAATATAAGATTAAAAGCATTAAACTAGCCTGCTGCATAATAGGGCTNGTTATGTTTTCTAAATTTGTTGCACTAAATCAAACTAATTCTACGCTTTAATATACTAGTAAAATAAAGTATTTCCAATAAAGCAACTATTTTTAAATAAAATCTAATAAAGGAAAATAATAAGAGCTTAACAACTATTTTTAAATTTCTAATAAAGGAAAATAATAAGAGCTTAATTAAAAATTTTACTTTGTATTTAATGTACAATCTAATTCCATGAATTAAAAAGAAAATTGAATTGTACACACAAAGTGACTAGTAGAAAAGCTTCCGAAATTTAAACAAGAATTAATTAAAAGAGAAAGAAATTAGAATTTTTAGTTTGTACTAAATGTAGATTCAAACTAATAATTATAATTAAAAAACCTAACTTTTATTGTGATAGAAATTGCAATTTATGCAACTATGAGTTATAGGTAAATATATATTTAATAATTTTTATACAGAAAACCAGTAACTTAAAAAGTAACATTTAAAACTATTTTATTTTACAAATAAAAAAATCTTAATAATTTTATAGACATTAAAGAAAATTACAATGCTATCGATAAAAATGTAAATTTCTTAGTCTATCTATAAAAAACGTAAATTTCTTAAAAATAGCAAATGTATTTAAAACTATCTTTTAGCCAGATAGCATATAAAATATATACAAAGGTATAAACAGTTGAAATTTTACAAGAAAGGTTCAGGATGTTAAATCTTTGCACCACAGCCAGCTGTTAGCCTTGGCCGTCTGAACAGTTTATTCCCTACCAATCCTTCACATGCTAGTACTGCACTAATTTACTCTTACACAACTTAGCCACTTCTATGTTATGTTTTCTGAATTTGTTGCACTAATTCAACACTTTATATTAGTAAAATAAAGTATTTCCAATATAGTACCCATATTTAAATAAAAAGAAGATAAACAAGTACTTAATGATTATATTAAATACAGCGTAATTTATTTTCTAAATAGTACATAATTTTGTATTCATTTTATGTATAGTAACAGAATTATACAATTTTATTAAAAATTATCACTAAGATTACTATACACTATTTTAAATTTAAGTACTAAAAATATTTCATAGATTTTATTCATTCATCAAACATATAAGAATATACAAATAATTTGTTTTTTAAGAATTCCTATGTAATTTAAAAAATACAACTTCTTATGTACCATATTTTATTATTTAAATATATATATTTATAGGAAAGATTTCAGAACAAGACAAATATTGGATTTTCATAATCAAGAGTAAAGATATACCATAATCTTCAGAATATATAGAAATTTTATGGACATTTAAAGAGAACAAAAACAAAACCGAAAGTTTTCTCAACTGTTCCTTGGCGTTAAAGTATCTCGCCAAGGAAATTAATAAAGCTTTGCAGCTATTTCAGCTAAAAATAGAGTATATATTGAAAGATACTTAAACATAATAAGTTTAAGAAACAATAAAAACTTATGTTAAATGAGAAAAAAAATAAGTGAACAAAACCGAGCGTAACTGATTATTAAAGCAAATAAAACATGATTATCATAGCATGACTTGAGTATCGGAAAAACTTTAAAATAGAGAAAGTGGGAAAAAAAATGTCGTCCCTTTCTCGTAAAATTTTATTGGATAGCCCCTAGAAAATTTCTCCTTGCAGCAAAAGGCGCAGGACTTTTGTACCATTCTTATTTCTTGATTAAAAAGACACAGTTAATTGCATCAGACGATCGCAATCCTAAACAAATGAGCTGGAATAGAAGCGGTAACTTTAGGCAGCAGTCACGTGACTTCATCTTGTCCACGGGTCAGGGGTTATTCTACTCTCTCTACCCCAGTATTTCAACTCTACAGAAACATCTGATCACTAGCTCAAAAGTTATTGAAGGTGATAATTTTTTTAGCGTATTGTACAGTATGCAAGCAAAAATTTCTACTCTTTTAACTCTATTATACGCTTTTAAAAAAATTATAATTTTAAGTAAAAAGAATTATTTACGGAACAATATTGTAAAATAAATAATTTATTTTTATGAAATATAATTTTTAATTAATGACCATGTTCAGGGTATGATCCCCGGGACTAGCAATCTGGTACTTCTTATTACTTAACCCTATTTATACAAACAGTAAATCGAGCAACAATTTCAGACATTAACGCTATTGTACACACTTAGAAATTTATACTTACATGTTAAGTCACATTGTGAGCCCCCTAATTTGTGTATAATTATTTTTTGTTGTATGGTAGTATAGTATGTAATATACCTGACCAAGTTGGAATATTATACGCAGGGTTGGCAGGTTTTTGACATGTGACAGTTNTGACATTTTTGACGGGTTTTTGACGGTTTAAACCAGTATTATACCCTTGTCATGTCAAAAACCACTTTTTGACGTCAAAAACCCAACCCTGATTATACGTTAATATTAAAGGGATATATGGGCCATTGATTAATATAGCATATGTGCAACAATTTCCTTCATTTTGAATCTATTATACACACTTTGAAATACATAGATGAGATAATGTGCCACATTATGGGTCCCCTAATTTGTCAATAATTTCCTTTGATATGGTAATAAATTATCTTATCTAAAAGAGCTTAAATTCTATAGGTTAATATTAAGGAGAGATATGGAGCCTTTTATATATACAGTAAATGAGCAACAATTTCTTCATTTTGACACTACATTATGCACTTTGATATATATATGTAATAATATATTTAAATCTTTTATATCTAAAATTCTCTTAACTAGCACTTTAATAATTAAAAAGTTTTCGAATTTTTTTTATATTTATCAGATATTAATTGATATTTACATTAAAGTAATATTTTAAATATAAAATTAAAAGATTTTATAAATGAAAATTCTAATAATCTTATTATGATGCAAGAAAAATGTTTAAAATACTCTATTATTATAAATCGCTATTTTATAAATACATTACCTTAAATTTGGACCAGTGAATTACTACTGCATTTTACATACTTATCTTAGAAAAAAATATAATTTATAGTTAAATAACTTAATTAAAATTTTTTGAGTGATCATTACAAGTACCCAATTCTAAGCAGCAGTGCTGTCGCCAAGTACCTTACCACCTAGATAACTGCCTCCTTAATCTAAGGAAAATTTATCTACTAATAGCATCTAAATTATAGAAGTAATTTTCTTGGATTTGAAGGGGAAGGGTTGTGCATTGTTGTTTTATAATAAAAGATAAGCACCCTAAATCATTTTTCTACTTGTTGGAGTATAAAATACATTTTAAAGATTACACATGGTATACTTACAATCATTTAACTTTAAATTGTAATAAAATAAAAAACTGACAAAACAAACAGAAATAAATGAAATTTTAATGAGAATAATGTTTATTCAAAACATATTTTAATGAAAGTTTTATGATACAATGGAAAATAAAATTTACAAATTTCGAAAGAAATCCTGGTCCAAATGGGCAAAAGCAGCTGCAATCACTTGTCTGACATCTGAAGAAGAAAAAAAAAAAAAAATCTATAGTTTTTTATGAAACAACAAAAATACAAACTGCCCTAAAAAATTTAAAATACTTTGTAAGTCCTAGATTATAACATTAATCAAACCTCTTAATGATAGTTAAAAATAATTAGAAATGTTACCATTTTTAATTCAAAAAGTTACAAATAACCTGCCATAAAATGTACTAGGTAAAATAAGCTGAGTTCTAGCTCAAAATTTTTTGATAAACAAAGAACTAAAAGAATTATTGGAAATTTCAAATGAAAAAATTGAAGTAACCATAGAAAATTTCAGAATCGGGGTTTTGAAAAGGGCACATGGGATCTTCTCCACCAATACTGGTGGAAAATGTCCCAAAGTGCCAAAAAGCATGAGCACGATCAAAATACAAAATTATAAAAATAGTTATTACATTTAAAATTACCAATTACACTGAGTGCACTAATTATATATAAAAAATATCTATGTATTACAAATATTTAATTTTAAATAATTTATTCCACTAGTTGTAATCCCATAATTTATCCTAATTTTAAGACTATGTTGATAAATTTTAAAATGAGTAACAATATTGAAAACATATTTATTGCATAATATGAACAAATAAAGCAATAATAACAGTTCATAATAAGTTTGTTGACATAAGGCCCTCTAAGTAGCATACTATTTCCAAATAACATCCATTTTTTCTTTCTTTTCTAAATGCAATCCTTCTATTAAAAAGGAATTGGGACAATATTTTTACCAAAAGAAATTGTAATACCATTTTTCGTGACCACAGAAAAGGAATAAGATTGAAACCTTTAAAAAAAAAAAAAAAAAACTAAGAGCATTTCCCCCCTTTTGTTTTTAAAGATTTTTATCACACCCTCATTTCGTTCAGGGTTATGAAACATGGCAGGACTTGACAAAAGCCCTATATCACATTCCTTGAGCTAAAAATATCATTCCAACTCTATTTTAGATTTTTTACTGCAAAGATTATGTTTCAATAAAAAAAATAATAAAAAAAAAAACGGGTGTGGTAATTTGAAAATTTCAAAAGTTTCCCACGGTAAGTGTAAGAACTATGCAAACAGTGTACAAAAACAAAATATAAGACTTTAAATAACTTTTGATCCAGTGATCGCATCTTCATGCACTTAAACTTAATCATAATGGTTTAAAGGAGTGACCCCTTTTAACTTTCGAAAAACTTAACTATAGTAAGAAAAAAATTAGAGCTATGTATAAGAATAACAAATCAGAACTCTCGAGCCAAATTGTGAAAAACAGCATTCAGAAAAAGTGATTAACTACAAGTTTTGTCTCATTTTAACAATTACACCTTTAAAATTGATGCATTGAGTACAAATAAAGATGGACACAAACAAATTGTGTTTTACAAAATCAAATGCGAGAAATATTTCAAAAATATTTTGTTTTCTGGTGATTATTACTTGAAAACACAAAAAAAAATTCATTGTTATTTTGGTGAAGTATTACTGTTTGCACTGAATGGCTGGGTTAACTTTATTACTTATTTGATGGTGCCACCACCATTCCATGAATAATTCAGAGATACAAAAATAAGTTGTCATAAGTGAAACCTACTAATCAATGTAAAAATGGGTTTTAAGAGTTACACAAAGCAGGACAAATTAAAAGAAATAAAACGAAGGTTTTTTACAAAAATTTACAATTTATACCTTTTTACCGGTAACGACTGCTACTGCTTTCTCCTGAACGTGATGGAGGCTATAAATAAAAAAACATGTTTAAATGATAAATAATATATAATGACTAAAAAATAAACTTCGCTATCAGTTCTCGTTGAACAGACTATACATGAATATTTCCAATAAATCTTGATAATATATTCCATGATAAGTAAACTAATTATAATTTATAAAAAAATGAAAATGTTTGTCGAATGGGAGACAAATCAATCAATTCAAAAGGTTTAATTAAGCTACTATCAATATTTAGTTTAGTTATTAGAATAAAATTCTTAACTACTTGTTATTTCTTATGTTACAATAGTTTTAGTACGTCTACATTCTAGTCTACGCAGTTCAGCATCAATAATAGTAAGAATGGTTTCAATTATTCATACAAAACTACTTGTTTGTAATTGCATGCTTCAGGGAAAGGAAAAATTAAAATGTGAATAAATGAAAAATGATTTGACATACAATGAAAGAGGTGATTATGGGTTATTTTTATAAGATTAATGTTTTCGTATTCCTATTTTTAATAATTGAAAAAAATAACTTATTGGATAAGTTGCAATTTTATACATTTCTTTTTATAATTTAATATTTTCTACACCAAAATTTGGGTTCTTGACAGCAATTGTCAAAACAAAAAGAGTTTAATGCTAAAATAATTCAGAAACAGAATGGAATGATCATTTATAAATTTATATATATATGTTTATTTATAAATAATTCATTTTTATTACCATCCTTACACTAATAGTTGGAGTTTTTGGCAATAGTAAAAAACTATGTCAAAAAGAGGTTTTTACACAACGGTTAAAACCAGATAAAATTGTCAATTGTGACCAAAAGTGCCAATTTTCACCCCGCCAGATACCTTAAGTTTCTTCTACTTTTAACCCTATACTGACATTACCTAGATACTATAAGGGAATGTTTTTTGATAAATCCATGGAATTTTACAATGCATAAATTAAAACATTGTCTTAAAATACATAATCTGAAAGAATGCTTTCAAAGAATTACCTCTGGTTGACTTTCTACTATAACAGACATAATATTTTCACCACGTATAATAGCTGTGCCAATTGTTTTTTTCCCTTCAACTGGTGCCCTCCTCTTTGCTTTATACTTCTTGTATTCAACACAACCAGTCAGCACGATGTTCATGTGCTTATCATAAGCACTGAATGTTCCAACAAATGTTCGGTTATCACATAATATAATTCGCATCTTGGCATTTAGCAGTTGTAAAATCTGGTTATTTCTTCCAACAGTCTGTAAGAGTAATCAAGAATAAAAAGATAAACTTAAACATTGACGAAATAAATATCAGCAATGTTTTTTTACTTCAATCTTTATAGATATCATATTATTTCAAAGTAAGCATTTTTAGTATACAGTGAAACCTCCTGTTATGGACACTCCTGCAAAACGGACGCCTCTCAATACAGACATATTTTTAATTCCCCGGGAATCTTCTATGAATAAACCATTATGTACATTCTCCGCAAAGCGGACACTCCCGTAACCGGACAGTCATTTTGGTCCTGAAACATTTTTTATCTCTACAAACCGGACACTACTTTTTCTAAATAAATTGCAAGCCTTTTCACAATTTTTAAAGCATGTAAATAAAAAATTTTGTCATATCCATAGCTAAAAATATTGTTAAGCTATTTCACTACCGAAAAATCAATCTTTCTCCTGTCACCTTGCCTTAGCTTTGTAAAGAAAGGAGAGAAAATGGTACTGCACTCCTGAAATAATTCTGACATCGGCATCTTTTCATTTGGACCACACAGGTTATGCAGAGCTCATTCTAGGCAGAAAAAAGGGCAGGGTGCAAAAGTTTAAAAAAGGGGCATTATTATTCTAAAAAGGCAATAATTTCTTTCTATGGGCCTTACACGTTCTATTAAAAAACTTTGTCAATCAGTAAAAGAATTTTTATTTTATTTTTAATTTTACTAAAAGTAGCAAAGCAATCATATTAATTAGGGTGACCTGGGGTAATTCCTGATCAAAAAATGCAAACATCTATTTTGTGAAAAAACTATTCAAGATAGAATTTTAATATTTACTGGAAGTTTGAGGCTATATGAGATGAGTCCTATGCCTCCTTCTTTAGTTTGAAAATCTAATTAGAATTTAAAAGATTTTAAATTTTTAGTGATCAGGAATTACCCCTGGTCTTGATCATTTCTGGGGTAATTCCTGATCACTTCTGGGGTAATTACTGATCACCAGTTTTTATTGTAAAGGGGCTGTTTAAAAATAATTATATAATGGTAATTAACAAATAAGACATCAAGATCAAACAAATAAACCAAAAAGATATGTTTANTGTAGTTATGATTTAATAATTAAAATGATTAATAATAATTATGATTTAATGATAATGGAAGTAACTGCAAACTTTCAAAGACAAGTGCAACAAGGGGGTTTCATGGCTATCTTTCCTTTCCCATATAAATCTATGTATTGACAGCAATGACAAAATAAATAAAAAGAGTTAAAAACAACAAAAGTTTAAGAAATTCATTGCAGAGTTTGGGGAAAAAAATAAAGAAGGGTTAAGGACAGAAAGGGTATGGAGTCTATTACATCAGGGCACTAATTTACTTCAGGGGCAACAGGGTGAATTTTTTTTACTAAAAGGGCAGCAGGGTTCTGCGCCCTGTTTACCCTGCCTAGAATGAGCTTTGGGTCACCCTACTAATTTTTATTTATAAATTAACATATATATCGAGTTAATGAGCTAATTATCTTAGTAATTTATTTAAAATGCATGCATATATTAATAAAATAATAAATGTATGTTTTTAAGTGTCTGTAGTTATGATTTAATAATTAAAATGATTAATAATTATGATTTAATGATAGTGGAAGTAACTGCAAACTTTCAAAGATAAGTGCAATAAGGGGATGTGATGGCTATTTTGCCTTTCCCATATAAATCTATGTATTGACAGCAACGACAAACTAAATAAAAAGCGTTGAAAAGTTTAAGAAATCCATTGTAGAGTTTGGTGGAAAAATAAAGAAGGGTTGAGCCCAGAAGCAGAAAGTGCCTAAAACTGTGACGTATGTCGCAGAACAAACGAAATCCTGCAGAACAATTTGTATCTTGAATCTCTTTAGCTTTGACCACTTGCTGTTTCCCTGGAGTGATGTTGCTTTAAAAGAGGAACATTCAGCACATTTATCAGTATTCTCCCTCTCCTATATCATTCTGAGGAGGAAATTAAAGAATAAGCTTTTGGCTATAACATTTTTATAAAATGAGTGTATCAGTGTTTAGCAGACAGCAGGAGAAATCGATCACCTATTTTATCGAGAAAGCTTCTAAATCAAGCCGTAAAAGATTTAAATTCCGGGTTTTCCAATTTCATAAAGTTTATGACTTTTATATTTTCCATTCCCATTTCAGAAGCAATTTGTGAATCGTGGGGATCCACGATTGACAGAATTGTTTCTGAAAGACCAAATGCTTTTGATGGAGATGAAGAAGTTGTTGGAACAACAGCCAGCGAATGTTTGTGTTTGCAAATGGTGCACCATTTGGGCTCTTGTCCCTTCAAAAGATTTTTAAGGCAGCCCTTATTTTAATGTTCGGACCTTCATGTCATAGGTATTTTAATAATAATTCATCATCGTCGCCATAAACAAAATTTGTACTTCAAAAGTGATTGAAAAAGTAACAAATCTAGAATGTTTGCCTTGGTTTAAAAAATAATGTAGTGTATGATCCTGTATTTTAATAAGTGAAAATATAGTATTCTAACTTAAAGTTGACTTTTTTTCGCAGTGAAATGCTTGCAGAACATTTGAAAATATTCTGCTTATGGGGGGTTGAGGAAAGAAAGGGTATGGACTCTATTATATCAGGGTACTAATTTACTCCAGGGGCAACAGGGTGGATTCTTTTGACTAAAAGGGCAGCAGGGTGAAGACTGTATGTAACACAACTGGGGTAAAAAAAGTAGAAGTATAATCTTTGAGGTGTTTATAGAAATGAAACATTTATTCAGACACTTGATAACTGATCAATTGTGAATAATCATCTCTTTAGGTCCTCATGACTTACAGGTATGCATTACTTTTTTTTCCTGTGAATCATGAGACATTTATTTTCCAAGAAGGTATTAACCATGTTCTCCATCAAATGATAAGTAGGTGTAAGGGGATGTGAACCTAATAATTGAAACGGACTGAGGACAGTACGCTCCTATTGGTATCATATGTCTAACTAGAGTATCTATGCTAATAGGAAAATTATATTTATTTATCTGTAGCTACATCCAGAATTATGTATTTATATCAAACTTCTTTATATATTCTTTTTTATCTTTCTTATTGTTTAAATAAATATTCTTGTAGATATTTACAGTATCCTTGTAGATATTATTGAATTATTTCTACATCTTTGAGAATATTCTAAAAACAATTTATGGTGTTAAATTTCGTTATTAGGGTACACTTCCCGTAAACGGACAAATTTTTTGGTCCCATGAATGTCCGCTTAGTGGAGGTTTCACTGTATATACTTGTATTTGATTATAAAAGGAAAGATCTTTGTTAAGTTAAAAAAAAAAAAGCTTAACTCTGGAATATATGAGTTTTAGCTAAACCACAAATTAACATGGTGCAACAAGAGTTTATGCTCAAAATTCCATTACATAACCCTGGGGTAATTGTGACACAAAGTGAAAAACCCTGAAAATTTTCTGTGCAAAAAAATCGATATCACGTTATTAATTTATATACCAATTTTTTAATTAAATTACCGACCAATGAAAAATATCACACTCATATAATAATTAATTTAAGAAAAATCTTAGATCTTACACAAATCGCGATATTTGGATTTTAAAAGTGCGTGAATATGAATCGCAATAAGTAGCTCTTAATTCAGGTAAAAATATGTAAATCGACATTTGATATTACGTATTGCAATATTAATTTTAAAAATGCGTAAATACAAATTCCACCATTGGAATTTTAAACCATGTGCATAAGAATCGCGATGTATGATTTTTGATACAAGCCATGGACAATGCATAAGTTTTTTAATCGACATGAATACAAATCACAACATGTAACTTTTAAATTAGGGTAAATACGAAAATCGATTTTTGACTTCAAACCACGTGAATAAGAATCAACATATTAGTGGATTGCGGTACAGTTCAAAATAGTGAAAATTCGCCAAACCAAAAGGATCAAATTGGCAGATTTCAGTTCATTGGAGGAAGAATCAAGTGTATGTAAGCATCTCATTAGCGGAAATTAGCAAAAGTTTCAAAATTTGAATTTTAGCGTGTGGAACTCCGTGAAAATTTCGTCTGATAAATACGTTTTGATTAGCGAAAATCCGAGAACCAACGGTCTTGAAAAACGCGGGATTCCACGATGTTCCTATAAAATCATATACTATGCTCCCAATTTTTAGATGCTTAATGATATTACGAAAAACCTAGAATTCCTCGGTACCTCCTCGGAACACCCCTGATAACCTAAAATTGACAAGAATGTAACTTCGAGTTAGCCAACCAAATGCCAAAATATAACGATCAGTTATCACATTAGAAACTTGAGATACCTGAAAGTTAAACGCTATTTACGTAATCATGGGAAAAGCGAGAAAGAAATTCTCTTCAAATCAGTGTGACAAATTGATTGTGAGATAGAATAGGGAAATTTTAATGTTTTTTTTTTGCCATGAATTTTTTATTTTTTAAAACAAATCAACATCTCCCAAACAAGTCTTTTCTTTTTCTTTGATTTCTGAGGATTAAATACTTTATGTATGCATTTTAGTGAATAGAATAGACTGAAATTGAAAAAAAAAATTAAAAAAATTCATTTTTATGCTTCATACTACCAATAAAGTGAAAATTCAAATTTTAATTGGACTAATAAAATGGCAATAGATCTATTTTTTAAAAAAAATTCAATAATAAAATAGGAATATAATTAAGCTGTACTAAATCATTTTTTAGTGCTAATGAAAACCAAGGAAGTTCTAACATCCAATATCCAGGGCCAGGGTTCCAATCATTTCAGTTAATTGGTTCTCTGTACTGTATTAACATAATTTGGCTATGATAATTTGACAGTTTTATTAAATTATGTTTAACATTCTCCTTAACGCTAAATAGAAAAAAATAAATGATAGTTGCCTTCATTTCAAAAGAAATTTATTCTTTTTTTTATTTATAAAATTACACCTTTTCTTAATGAGACCCAATGTTTGAAACGGTGTAAAAATACTAATTTGCCATCATATGTTTAAAAAATTTTAATAATTGATATTTTTAATTGAAAAACGAGTTTTTTTCATTACTCATTTAATTATTTCCTTATTTTTTTTCCCACTGCGACTGAGGAAGAAATTTGCCGTTCCTGATTGAAACTAAAGTTAAATTAAAAAAATTTAGTAGCAAAAATAAGGAATATTCCATTGCATAAATAATGTAAATATGGAATATGGAGTAGCAATAACATGGAATATAAGTAGCAAAAATATGGAATACGGAATAACTTCAAGCATGTATAACAAAATTGTGGTAATTACTTATATTAAACTAGTTTTAGCTGCTTAAGTCTTCATTTCAATTTGTCTAACTTATAAACTAATTCCTTCTCTTCTGGAAGAAGACAGTTCTTTGTTTTCTTAACGCAACCGTAACACGATTTCGCTTACGGACATAATACTATTAAAAGCTACATAATGACTATATATTTAAGTGAACAGAATAAATAAAACATTATAAGCATAAAACAAACAATTTCTATAGTGAAAATAGCTTAGCCCTCATAATTGATAGGCAAATCGAAAGAGGGAAAATGACAGAACACACGTTAAATATACATATAATATCAAAAATAATAAATAAGATTAAATAAAAATTATCTGTTGAGCTAATTTACCATTTTGATTGAGGCTCAAATATTATTCTTGAAACTCAAAAGAAAGAACACTACTAGAAACAAATAATTAAAATAAATTGTCAATTATCCCGGTATCGAGCAAACTCATAAATCAAATTATAAAAATGACGAAAACTTGATCGAGTTGAGGTGTTTTAAATAAAGTTTGAAGAAGAAAGTTCAAAATTTAAAATAATATTCTGGTGTTATAAATTATGGAAATGGAAAGATTTCCAGCTTAAAAAAATACTTAAAACTTGGCTTTATTGTTCATCGAGTCTTTATTCATTCAGAAGAAAATTTTAAAAAAAAATTGGGCTTGCATAAGTTTAAAAGCAAGTAGCTTTCAGTAGAACAACTTAAGCCGTGTTTATTTACTGAAATCTCTGAACGGAAAATAAGCACAAGAAGAAATCATTTTAATTTGACTAATAAAGTAAAATATAGATATGTTTTGTAATTAGGATTTCTCTAAAACTAGAATTTTTTAAATTCCATTTAGCTTTTTTCCCTGTAGTAAAAATCCTCCAACCGGTATCGGGTAATGCAGATTATCAGAGCATTTGCATATTACTTTTCATCTTATATATTTAAAAATTACTTAAAAAATATATCCTAGCTCGTGATGGTTATTTTTTTCCAGATTTATGAAACAAGCCTAAAATATTTCTCAGATGAAAAACAGAAAAACCAAGATTAATTGCTTAAATTTAATTTACTAATTGTTTTTTGATTCCTAACTAAAAATTTCTCAATCTGCCGTTATTTTAGCAAATTAAAATAATGACTTTCAAAAATTCCGATTAATTTTCTTTAATTAACTGGAAATTAAAAGAATACTAATTTTGAAAAGCAAAAAAATGAAGAAATAAATTTATAATTTCCAAAAACTCTAATTGCTTGTTAGTATGTATTAAATGTGTGTTATTGCGACTTATTCTATTTTTTAAATTTTAATTGTTCCATTCATTTAAAATTGAATTAAATTTTATAACTAAAATAAATTTTTATCATTTTTGGTGTGTTAGGATCACAAATAAATTTGAATTCTTGAAAAGTGGGCTGCAGATTTCTTTTGTAAATTCTGCTACCTCAACTTAACAAATTATCATTAAGTATCAGAATTTCTTTAATGTATCTAGAGATGTAAAACATTTTATCTTACTGAAAATTTCCACAAAAAGTTTTCTTTCAATTGCAATTGCCAAGGTTCTAAATAGATTTTAAACTTGCAAATTTAAAAAAATAATAATAATAATTAAATTTGCAGAGGTTTTTATTGGGGTATTTTTGAGTTATACCCTTTAACTTGGTCTTCTTTTGTGATTTATTTTTTTTTTTTTTAAGTTTAAAAGTGGTTAGTTAAAAGTTTCAGTTGTTAAAGTCATTCAGTGCAAAATTAAAGCTGGTCCAGTTAAAAGTTTGCCTCTGCCTGGAAGTTGCCAAGATTTGGCAAATATTCTACCATAGACCATATGGAAATCTTATGATATATATGATAAGTATATATGATATTGTTATATATATGTATATTGTTATATATATGTTATATATATATATATATTATGATATATATGATAAGTATATATATATGATATAATGATAAAATATTCTACCATATGGAAATCTTCCCCTTCTTTCATCCTTAATATAATTTTTTAAATTCATTTTGTATTTATAGAAATCTTAATGCATTTCAAAGAAGTTTATGATGTTTGTTTCAGAACACCAGCATGAAGAAACCAAGATTTAATCAACTGTATGGAACTCCTGCTCATAAGCTAAGGCATAACATAGCAATGGCATTAACTGCTGGAACTGTTTTTGCTTCAGTTATCGTTTTGTAAGGATCTTTGCTTACTAATAACGAAATGTTAATTAATGTACTAAATGTAAATACAGTAGAACCTCTGTTATCCAAATCTCTTTAGTCTGCAGTGGACTGATCATTAAGACACAGTTCCCTGCAGATATCACTGAAGTCAAGCATCACTGGCTACGGTCAGTGAGCGGGTGGGTGACATGTTGGATTAGTCTGTGTAGGGACCAAGGGTGTGTGGTATTGGTCCTCGTTAAACTGTTCTACCATGAAGTGTTGGACTTCGCGTGTAGGTTGTCGGGCTATCAAAGCGGGGGTGCCATCCCCTCTGCACAGAATCAAAATTGTGATGGCATATCTTCAGATCATCCTCATGGATGTTCCCCAGACCGTCGCCAATAGCCCATTGTGCAGCTTTAGTGCGACATAAATGAACTACAACTACAACCAAATCTCTTTAATTCAATGTTTTTTTTCTTTCTTTCACGTGCTTGTTTTTTTCTTCTTTTTTTCCTCCCTTCCATTCGTCCATTTGAGTAAAACTTACCATAATTCATCGATAAATTAAGCTTGCTTTCCTGAATAAAACTTGAAATAAAAAAACACTTAGTACTGTGTTACTATATAAAATTAATAATTTTTTGTGAATAACAAAAATAAGTTGGGTTTGGATAAACAGGGTTCCTACACTATTTTGAGAAAACAATATCCTGACTTTTGCTGGTTTTTCCTGACCTTTTACAGTAAAATTCCTGACCTGCCATTTCCCACTCCAACAAAACTTTTAACATTGCAGTTTCAATTAGTAATAATATACTACTTAGTCATAAGTATCATATGTTGAATTGGATAAACACTGATATATTAAAGTGGAATTGCATAATAGCTCTTTATATCCCAAATTATATTTTCAGAAAACTTGTGAAACATGTATTTAATTTTCATGATTAGATTGAACTTTTAGTATGTTTTTGTAGTTAGATACGAAAACTATTTAAATAAAAAGATCAAGAAAATCTGTTGGATTATGGAAATATTATTTTATTTAATGTTAAGTGAAACCAAATGCATAAGTGTCATCAGGATATAAAGGGTTAATCAAATCTGCAATATATGTATCAGTATCCTCAAATAATATTTACTCTTAAAACATACTAGAACATTTGTTACATTAAGTTATTAATTTTTAAAAATCACCTATTTACTTCAAACTGACTTTTCTTTTAAATATTGAAATATAAAGGGGAAAAAAGTCAAGAAAAGTTAATTATATACAAATAAAAATTCAGATAAAAAAATTATGCAACTTGTGAGAAAAATAATATCAAAAATATCTTTTTTTTCCCCAGTATTTTTAAATTTATTTCTGTAATACAGTAAGCTTCCAGAGAAACTCAGGGGCTCCTATGTTATATAATATTTTTCAACATATTTTGTTGTTTGACAATTTCTGAATCAAGAACATCCAGTTCTGTTGCAGCAGTTTTTGTCAATTTAGATTTTCTTAATTTCAAATCATCTACCTTTCCTTTTATTCGTTTTCTAGAAATTTCAGCTTTTTTATTCTCTTTGTTTTTTTTTTGTTTTTTTTTGGCTTCTAATGCATGTCCATCTTGTTCTAGATCCTTTTACAGCATCTAGCATTTTCTCATTAATGTTTATGTTTCTTATTCCATTTATAAATGAAACATAATCATGCACACGCTTTTGTGAAATAATAGAGTCTTCATTGAGGTTTTCAACCAATAAGCTTTTATTGATTGAAAAACCCCCTTCGACTGTTGCGCTACCATGAGAGAGGATAAGAACAATTTTTATAACCTCCCACAAATTTTCAAGTTTTTTTTCTCGGTGCAAATATTTAGAAAAAAAATTATCTAATCTCTGTTGCTGTGGATTAAACTCTAAGAAACTCCTTTGTTGTTGTTCTTTTATTTTTGGCAGCATCACAAAACAGTAAAAATTCCTTTTTTGCTTTTTCTGCTGTTTTTTCAGCTACCCAGTTATTAACATGGAGAATTTCCAGACAGGTATCCATCCTTTGTTGAGCAATGGATGGATGTTGAATGATCAATTCTGGAACTAAACTTGAAATGCCATGTGTCATACTACACAACAATGGACTTTTTTCAAGCATTTTTTCGACCTTCGTCAAAAGGAATTTTAGACATTCTAACTTAAAATATCCCTTTTCTTTCTCACTAATTTTTATCATGTTCAGATATTTACTTGCTGCAAAACCTATATTCACATTATTAACACTTAATAGATTGTCATTGCTTGTCAATACTTGCTAGTTTTTTTGCAGTTGTAGCATTGTCTATGACCGACTTTTTTACACAACGCAGCAAAAGATTTCGTGTTAGTTCCAATATACTGGAATATAAGTATGGACTGAGAGGTTTGAAAATTTAAAAGAAAAGGCTGAAATTCTTCAGAAATTAGCTTAAAGAATGCTAATTTTGGTAGCATTATCGGATCCTTAACACAGTCTTCGACATTTTTTATTGAGATTCCGGCTGGCTGAGAATTTTTTTTCTCTTCCATGTACCTTTTAAGACAAATGTTCCATGTGCAAGAAAGAGAAAATTTTCTTAACTGTTGTCTGTAAACCAGTTATTCACACAAAGAGCAATAAACCTAGCAACCCTATCAAAAATTCCTTATCATTGGATAAACAGGAGGAAAATTGCTAACAGGACAGGTTCTACCAGGGAAAGAGGAATGTTATTATGAGGAAATTACATATTTTGAATTACAGAATTTTTCCTTGAAACTTTATTTTTGCCTCTCAGTCCTTGAATGAACATAGTTTTTTTTATTTTTCTAACTTTATGAATATGTAAGAAAAATCCTGACTTCATGAATATGTCAGAAAAATCCTGACTTTTTAGCTTAATTTTAGAATATCCTGACCGTGCAGGTTTTCCTGACCAGGTAGAAACCCTGATAAAAAAAAAACTAGAATTTTTATTATTTTAATTGTTTTATCATTATTAATAGCATAATTTAGTTAAACCATCATGGCTTCTTTTGTTAGAAGGGAGGCATGTTACGTTATTTGGAAAGAAAAATATAATGTATTAATGAGAATTGAATTCTAACATAGTTTGTATAGGAATATAAGTTTATGAAATAAGCATTAAAAAAAATCAGCTAAAAATGCAAAATTAGGTGCTGCTTTTTACAAATTGTTAATTAAACAAAAAGGAAGGGAAGGAGTACTATTAAGTGCACAAAATTACAAGTGAATTTTATTATAAAATATTTTTATACCTATTTAACGAAAAGATATGTTATGCATGATCATATTTAAATTAAAATAGACTTCTAAATATCCAGTCTAACGTATCAGAAGGGTAGGCCAGATAGAATGTTCCACCTACATACCTCCTAACCACTCTCCCACATAATTAAAAATATAACTTACATATTTTAAAATAGATTATTATTTCAAAAATATTCAAAGTATATTAATAAACTCTATTAGACAACCACTTTAGCATTCCTTATTTTTGTCTTCTTTACCTACCACACCGAGTTTTAGGAATGGCCAGTTTCCTGATTTTTCGCTAGGTTGAACAGTACAGAAATTTGATAGTCATGAGCCGAATAATTACCTACTATTTATTCAAACGGCATAGAGCACCATTATATATATTTTTAAAAATACTTTGATTTTTAGAGTTGGTTGGTTAAAATGTTATCTCTATAATCCAAATATTTGGGAATACTACTTGAAATAGGCTAATAGAGGTTCTACCGTCACCTGTTTGTTTTTTGATTACCAATTGTAATAAGGTTTAAAATTTCTTTTGAATTTTCTTTAAGCTTTCAATATCTAAAATTAATGTAATTTATTTTGTATAATTTCTTATTCATGTTCACTTGTTTATGTTGTCATAGCCAACCACTCCCTGCATAAAAGATTCTTAACCCTTGTCTTGTAAATTCTCAACTTTTTTGTTAAAATAAAATGACAGAAGTAATTTTTTTTGTGCCTCTCTTTTACATCTGAGATAAAGGGAAATTTCATTTCTCATCTATGTAAATCATTTTACAGAAGAGGTTCAGCAGTTGTTAGAATCAAACTTTTGGATATGTAATTGTTCAATGAGTGGATATAAAAGATGTAAGAAACATTTTCTAGGTCAGGGCCTTCATTCTCACTCAGCTGCTTTTAAAAACTTAAACTGTTGTACTCAAATTTTCAAAATTTGTTCTTAATTACTTTTTTTTAAACCAATAACATTGAAATTGTATGTTTGAAATTGAAAATATTGTATGTTTTTAAAAATTCAAAAACTTTGTCAAACTACTTTTTTTGTTACTTTAAAATTTATTTTTTCTTAATTTTTATATCTAATCCCTAGATAAATAAGTTTGTTGAAAAATACTTATTATATGAAATTTAATCTGCTAGTTTAAGAATGAACACAAGATACAAACTATTCACAATAATTTGTTTAACTATATTACAATAGAATTTTATTCAATCATATTTTGACTGTCTATTCTAGATTCAATAATTTGTTTAAAAATTCAATATTTATATGAATAAAATTTTAAGTAAGTTCTTAAAAAAATTAAAATTTTCTATCTCAAATTTTTTTGTTTAAAAATTGCAAGTTTTAATTGTGTAATTTAGCAAAGTAGTTTCGTAATTTAAAGTTGGGAAAGCTTATATGTCTTATATCTTAGAATCTTTTTACCTAAATTTATATAAAAACTAACATAAGTTGAATGTATATACCTCAGTATAGTTTCCAGTTGTTAATTTATGAGAGCACTTGCAAAAGCATTTTGCTGGTCCAATATCTTTTTTTTTTTCAACTCACAAAAGTTACTTAAAAAAATGCTGTATACTTAAAATGTTAGAAGGGTGTACAACCTGTTTATCAAGACTGCTTTTGAATATATATTTAATATTATCATTATGTTTGCTACTGAAATTAAATTGCTCAGGCATTTAATAAAATCACTGTTTTTCTTCTTCATGGTGCATAGCGTTTTTAAAATGTGCTTATAAGTGCTTTGTTTCGATTTCGTTTTTTAAAAGCCCTTAAAGGTGCTTTTTTCGTGGAATGTTTTTAAAAAGTACTTAATTTTCCCTTTTTGAAGATGAGATTTTTTGTCCCTTTTCCATGTAGATTTTCACTGTGTATTATGCGAAAGCGTGATTTTCACATTGTTCAAGTCAACATTTTCACAATTCATTCAACCACTATCCTATTTCGGCGTACCATCGGTTCATAACGTATGAACAATCATGTTACATGTTTGATGAAATACTTAAGAGTGACTACTGAGCTGTATTCAGTGAGATTCTTGCAATCTCGTGTGCAACTCTGCTGCATTTTGCAAGAGATTCTCAATTTCAGGCTTCATTTTCCTCCCTCTGAAATTGAACCAAAAACTCTCACTGTCTTTTTATGGTGACTAATGTAATCAAGAAAAAGAGTTCTTTGTCAGAAACTAGTTATTTTATCATGATCATGTAAAGTCTTTTAAAATTATTTTGCATTTTGTTGATGTAAATAGTGCTTAAATTCTTTTTGAGTGCTTAAAAAGTACTTTAAGGGTGCTTATTTTTTGTTGAGAGATTTGTCTATGCGCCCTGTTCTTGAACTGCGAGCAAAGGAGAAAGTTTGTTTCAAAATTTTTCCTTTTGTGGCCTGTATGCTAAATTTCCAAGGAAGCGCATTTCAAGCAGAAATCACATTCGAGCCCTATCAATGATTTTTTATACAAATTTGCAGAAGCAGAATTGCAACTTCAAAAAATTTTCAAGTCCATAAGACCGAAAAGATTTTAAAAGAAAATTCTGAAAAATGATGAGCCGTGTATAAAATTTTGCAACACCCTGGCAAAAATTTATGTTTAATATTGATAACACAAAAATTTATTCTAAAGTGGCAAACCTTTAATAAAATTGTTTATTATGAAGGTGTTCTTTCCTCAATGTAAACTATTGTATTTTAGTTATATGTGAGTTGATACAGTTAGTTTTTAGTAAATCACTAAAAGATAATAAGATGTTATCTAAAATTGGGGCAAGAGATACAAATTTGTAACAAAAGAGTAATTGAATCAAAGCAGCATATTAGTTTCCTATTTTTTATTATCATTTTCCATTAAAACAAAAGTCCAAAACAAGCACAAAAAATGTGATTCTTTTGTTAAACTTTTTAAATTTATTAGACCACAAAGTTTTTAATCATGAATTTGAACATTTACTTTTTGCATGCTCGATTTTTACCTATTAATCATAAATATGTGTGGTTTTCTGATTTCAGATTTTTTTTTCTTATTTGCTATGGGCTTCTTAATTGTTTTTAAAATCCTGTTACTTATTTGGAATGATAATTTTTTTTACTCACTTGATTCACAGAATTTCATTTTTAAATCCAAACAGTTGAGGGTTATTCATACTGCATGTGGAAAAATGATGTATGTAAATTTGGAGATGTTAACAGGAACCTAATTGAAGTGTCTTTCATGGGTAAATATATTTCAACAATCAGGTTCTGGTTCACACCTCTGAATTCGCATACATGATTTTCTTTTGTATACAGTGTGAATAGTTCTATGTGGTTTTGATATTACTAATTTTTATTCCCATAAATTTTCTTCAATAATTTAAGTAAGTTCCTAATGCTTTTTTTTATTTTTATTCTATGAACATTAAATATTTTTAGTAAGAATTTATTTTAAAACAAAGTATGGTATTATGCATCTATGCTAAAAAAACATTCTCCAATGCTTTTAGCCTTTTTTAAAAAAGCGATAAAAGTGAATTTTCTCTGTAAGTGTATTATTTTTTAAATATTTAGCTTTTAATAGTATTTTATTTTTTACAGTAATTAATTTCATAAAGTGATATCCCTAAGTTGACTAATTAAATGGATTTACTGATCAGAACATTGATGTCAATATAAAAATTTATATAATTGCTATCAATATGTCTAAGTGCTTATGCATCCGTCCTTTCATTGGTCAGTCTGTCGTGCAAGTGACCTTTCACTGAAAAAGGTTGGCTTTCTCTCTGTTATAACATGTTACTCATATTTTCCATCTAAAATGTTTGTATTTTTGAAGAAATCACATCTTATATTTTATTGGTTACTAAATTTTGTTTCTTTTCTATTTTTAGCTTACTCGGGAACAAATATAGGACACATGAAGTTGGCCATACGCTGAAACCTTTAATGGTTAATCCATTGACATTGTTACCAAAGAGAGAACATGAAACTTTTGTCCCAAATGATCATCCTGAAATAGATGAACTTTAGCAACTTGTTTTAAGTTTAATTTTGATTTATTTAATCATATGTATGTAACATAACTAATAAATTGTAGATAGTACGTCTTTTATTTCATATAAACACCTTTCAATGCATATAGTTTTTTTTTCCCCTTTAACATTCCAGCAAAATGAAGAGAGTGATAGCTTCAGTACCATTGCAGATAAGTTCACGAATAAAAACTAATATCTTAACTGGATTTTCTTCTTCTTTGTCAGTGCAACAGCCCCTTGCAGGCCTTGGCTGCCTCAACAGCTGACAAACGCCAGCGCCTCTTATCCATGGCAACTACCTTGCAATTTCTGATTTTTAGGGTTTTCAGATTATTTTCGATGTCGTTAAGCCATCTAGTAGGTTTTTTTAAAGGACTGTCAGACTGGATACGTACGTCATTAAAAAATTGTAAGTTTTATGTTAGTGAGACATCTGGTGCTTAGTAAGCAAATTTTGTTAAAGGTGTCCCAGCATTATTGCTGAAAATTTTGAAGTGCTGCTTTAAAGTTTTATTTCTTTAGTTTTTATTATGAATTAGTCTCTTTACACATGTGGTGTCAAGTAAAAAAAGAGAAACAATTTCATAGTTTTGCAATCGGTATTGTAATTTTTTATCATCAAGGTATACAAAATTGAATTTCGTGTTTACCAGAGCAGCACTAGAAATATGTCCATATCAAAGAAATATTTTTAACTTTAGTATTTTGGAAGCAAGATGCAATAGTCTAACTATTCACATCACTTGATTTATCAAGATATTTAGTCACAGACAATTTGAATTCTTCAATTTGCTATAAATGTCCAGCCAGGTAGTTGTAATTTGATGGAATTTCTGTACTAACTGTCAAGCATCTGAAGATTGTTAGTTGTCATAGTTTTATGAATCTTAACTCTTTTTTTTTTTGGTGTATGGAACGGGGAGATATATTAAATTTTTTTTCCAAATATTTTGGAAGTTTTTAAGAATTTTTATTCAAACAAAATTTAATTAAGTCTTTAATTAAAACAGTTACGCAATTGTTTTAAAAAAATCAAGCTAACAATAATCATAACTACTTATTCTATAATATATATAAATATACAAGGAGTGATCAAATGAAAAGGTACAAAATGACGTAAAAACGTAACAGTTAAATATTTGCATATTCCGCCAAGGGAGAGCGTAGCCAGACATCTCGGGATGCGATTGGAGTCTCTGACTGGGATCGGAGAATGCGTGGGAGCCCGCATGTGCAGGACAGAGCACAGGCTCTTATCAAAAGTGGCGTCCAAATGATGCGGCAGTTCGTATGAGGAACAGAAATTCGAGCTCATAGGAGTTAATGGTTTTAATGTCATTCGAGGTATGACATTAAAACCATTAACTCCTATGAGTACTGTGAGACACTCCGACGCCTATGCAGGTCCATCAAGAACAAAAGACCTGGGCTGCTCACGGAGGGTGTGGTTCTACTTCATGATAATGCGCGTCCACACGTCACCAGTGTCACACACATGGAACTGGCCAAGTTCAAGTGGGATACACTGGACCATCCACCTTACAGTCCGGACATGTCGCCCTGCGATTTCCATGTGTTTGGTCCACTGAAGAAACACCTGAAAGGGAAGCGCTTCAACTCGGACGACATACTCAAGGACGCTGTGAGGGACTGGGTCTCGTCACGACCACAGGAATTCTGGGAACAAGGAATCCTGCGGCTTGTTCATCAGTGGGATCGTTGTACTGAAGCCTATGGTGTATACTTTGAATTAAGTCTACATTTGTACCCACCGTGTCGTTTCGTACCTTTTCATTTGATCACCCCTTGTATATATATATTGTTTTTATGAAATTAGTATTGCAAATTCAAGAGTTGATTAATTCAGAACTCAGATAAATTATGTTTTTTACTAAGTCGTATGATTTTTTTAGAAATTATTTTGAAAAAGTTTAAAGCAGCAGCACTGAATTAAATTAAATAGAGTGATTTATAAATATTTTCACTGGTGCAAAATAAATTTTTTTGTTTCATCATTTTATAATTTTTTGCTTTATTTTTGGTCTTTACTTGAAAAGAAAACTGCCTGTTTTCTTTGGGTGTAATAGTAGACATAACAGTAGATTGAACATTAAGTCAAAAATTAAATTTAGATTACTAATTTATTAGAAGAAACTGAAAATAACAAAGCATCATGCTGGAGTAGAAATTAGAAATTCCAGCCACTGGTCCAAAGGACTTGTATGTCACTACAACTAAAGCATATTACTATGGGACTATGCATATTACTATGCACATTTTTACAGGACTATTTAAGTGTCTATTAGATTTGTTTAAAAAAAAGTTAAAATGGTTATATGTGAAAAATTATAATACAGAGAATGTGTAATGTTTACTGTTATGATGAATTTGCTATATAATGAGAAAAACACAGACCAAGTCAAGCTTAGTCTGAACAGTTTAAAATAAATACATTTATGTTGGTATCCATGCAGAATTTAAAACAGGCATGAGAGTGGAAAAAGAATAAAAATTTTGAAAATATTTATCAACTGGAATTATGAAAAAAATAAAAAGTGTCAAACTGTTTTGCACTGTAAGAAAACATTTAAATTATTTATATATATATTCAAAGTTTTTTTTTTACTATATGTGCTTTTTGACTGACCAACAAACTGTTAAGCTTTATATATAAATCATGATTAAAGATAATAAAAAATAATAAATTAAAACAACAAAATGAAATAGAAATATTGGAAGTTCTAAAATTTAGAAAGTTTGAAGAGTCTCAAGTCTGTTAAACGGAATCTTCAGTTTATTTCGTGATCATTGATTTCTATCTGCATAAAAAAGTTAGCTAAAAACAGTTTTAGAACAGGACACTATTGTTTTTTTTTTTCTTTTATAAAAATACACAAATAACTAAACTAAATGTTTATTAAGATGATTAATGCAGGCATAGTTTGTTAAAACTTTACAAAATATTATAAATGAGAAAACTACAATCCAATAACAAATGAAAAATTTTTCTAGACTATCATCTTTAACTTTTCTAGGTTTCAGGTTTCTCAGATAGTATGTCTGTTAAAGTCAGGAAAGTCACATTTCCATACATCATCATTTCTTCACTATTTAAGGTATCCAGATGCTCAATCTGAAAATAAATAAATTAGTGATGTATTACATATTGAAAAGCCTAAATAGCAGGTTATTTAGATATTTTAGGAAGAGCTTAAAAGCATGTTTTTGTTTGAAATACACGATAATTAAATTTCAAACTTCTGTTTAAATTAAAAATGTATTTTGTTTAGTTTTGTTATTTGTAACCTGTTATATAGTTGTTAGGTTTGTTATTTATAAACGTTAGTCACATAGTTGTTTTTTTTTTTAAATTATTTTTAACAAATTAGTGATATATTGAATGGAAAATGTCTTTAGAAGAAACGCATATCATTCAATAAAAAACAAACACAATCAAAAACATCTAAATGTAATAGAAACTATATCACTAACATACATTGTTGAATTTTAAACCGAATTGAATGGAAATTTATGAAGTGATTTAAAAATTCCTAAGTAAAGCTGCAAAATTTTATTCAAAGTAAAGTTTGAAAAAAACAATGCAAAGTATAGTTGTTCTAAGTGTTTTCATTATTTAAAACCTAAAGTGATTCCAAAAAGTCCCATTTTAAACCCCACACCATGGGGGTGCAAAAATTGAGTTTATCCCTGATTGATGTAAACCCTTGCTCTATACCATAAATATTAGAGGTAACAGCAAAATGATCAGTATGTTTTTCCCTAAAATAATATACACAATATATAGGCAGTTCTCTAAAGGTGTGAATATAACATAGATCTCAACTTTAAGCTCTGATAACATTAACTTTTAATTTCATTAACTGAATTTCAGAGTAAATTTGTAATTACATTAATTTTTGTAAAGTTTTCTGTTGTAAATGTGGAAGAAAAAAACAAGAGAAAATACAATTACTTGATAATATTTTTACCAAATGACAGCACTATACAATATTTTGGAATCTGGTGTTTTGATGAGTTTTCAAATGTAATTCTATAAATAGCACTATTATTTCAACAGAAATTACTTTGAGTGAATGTTTTAAATTTATTATCTACCCATAAAACAATTTTTTTAACATAATGAAATATTTATTTTAATTTTATCAAATATTTTTACAACAAAATGCCTATTTTTATACATAAATTAACTATGTCCAAAACACATAACCACAACAGTTCTTATAATTTTCCCAGTAAGTTTATTGTTTAAAATAATCTGAGATTTTAAAATTCAATTAAAAATAGTTATGACAAAGTTAATTTTTAAAATCAATAATTATTTTTACATAAATCATGCTTAATAAGTGCATCTATCATAAGTAACTGTCATAAGTGCATCTATCATAAGTTGTGTATTCAAAATAAAATGGCAGCAGTTGCATTGATTACAAATTTTTGAACATTGTTATTTATGTCTTGTAACCATATTTCAGAAGGGAATAAAAACTCTTACGAAATTAAGAATAAAATATATAATAAAGCTTAGCAATAATTTTGAATTTTTTTTATTTTATTATTTACAAATCTTTTAGAGCCTTTTTACCATTTTTAAAATTTTTTTTTTTTCATGTCTGTGAATCAATTAAATTTAGAAGACTTTTTGTCCAGCTAAAGCATACTATCTATTTTACTGGAACAACTATGTCTGACAAAGTTTAAAGTTTTAATCATTTGCCGACTTCTATAAGTATAATTCATCCCAATGTTATCCTTAATAAAAATTTAGAACTCCCAATTAGATTACAAATGCAGAATCTAACTAATTTTAACATTCAAATTTCTAAGCGAGCTTTCTGATTGAAAACAAGCGTCACTGATTTCCAGACCACTAAAAGCAGAATACGAAATTTGGAGCTTTAGAATGTTTAAAATTTCGGAACCCACAAGTCAACTGTGTCCAAATTCTAAGCTACAGCTCTCTCTGAAGATTAAATTATTCAATTAGTATTACTTTTAAAAATGCTTAGCGTCTTAAATTTATTATAATTTTGACGTTTAGATTATGTCCAGTAAAAAAAATGATATCAAATCAGAAACTTTTTAAAATTTGCCTGTAGTAGCATTATTGTTACTACTTTTTAGAAATGCTCTTGCATTCATTTTCATTTATGAGTATTTTCAAAACCAGCACTATGCACTCTTCGAAATTTTATTATAAGGGGAAGAAATTGGTCATCAACTTAAAGCAATTTTTTTAAAAAAAAAACAACTTATATAAATAAAGAAATAGTTTTATTTTTAACCTATTTGTTTTCAAATTATAACTAAAATAAGAATTATGAAAATGTACTACAGTATATAGATTTCTCACTTGTTTTCGAACATATAAAACTAGAGCTTCAAGTAATCTTGGATCTATTTCTGGGTCAAAAGCATATAGAGTTCTCCATAATGCAGCAGCTAATGTTCTATCATCAGCAAGAATACCCTATCAATATAAGAAAAGAAATTAATGAGAATCAATATAGCAATTTTAAGTAAAATTTTTAGTAAATAAACAATAGAAAAATATTCATAATTGGGGAGACCATATTGATTAAATAAATAAATAAATATATATATATATATATTTGCATGCCTATATATTTATCATAATTTACTTTGTAATTTAATAAGTATATTTGTTTAAAATTATTCATATGAATTATTTTTAGTATCTGCATGTGAGTCAAAGATTAATTATACATTTGTAAATTCAAATTACTTTCAGCAGAATCTCAGTATTTTCTGTATTTTTACAATTACAGCATTGTGCTAATGTTGGCTCTCAACACTCTATTTTATATATTTTGTGGTCCATTGTCTAAAAACAGTTACACATCTCTGGTTTAAAGATTCAATGAAATCACCATTTCAACAATTGAGCTACAAAATTTCAAAATTACCAGAAAATTCATGGTTAAAATTAATTTAAGAAAATTCTCTCGTATTAGTATCTATCAGAAATAAAATTACATAAAAAATTATGAAAAGATAAATACAAATGAGAAAAAAAAAAGAAAAAATAAACTTAAAAGCATACATGCAACATAAATTTATATTTATATGCTCAAGTTTTTAATAAATATCTATAAAATTGCTTACAAAAAAAGCATAGCAATTATGCGTTAAAACATTTAGTTAATACATTTAAAATTCAATTTAATAGTTAAAAAGTTAATATTAAAGTTATAAATTTTAAAAATATCAGATGTTTACTTCTGAAAATGGAAAGTTTTAAATTTTCTCATTTAAAGTTGAAAACTTAAAGTTACTTTGACATCATAATGTCAGAGTATAAAAACAGTCTTTGTAAAATTAAGAAAAGCCTTTAACATTACGTGTAAAAAAATTAATATAGTTTGCGAATCGCTCTTACCTCATCATAAGCTATTAAAGCAGCCTGAAATTGTTCACTCAGCTTTGTTAGATATTCCTTTTTAGTAGAGCTAGGTAATTGCTACACAAAGAGAAGAAAATGTAAATAAGATAAATAATATTTTTGTAACACAGAAAGAAAATTGCATTTTAATTTCTAAGGAAAAACCAGTTTTTCTTAGTTATTGGTTAGAAAAAGAGTTTATAAGTGTTAGGCTTAACATTATCATTCTAAATTTGCCCATCTGTAAAATTCCCTAAAAGAACTTATAAAACGACCAGCAAAAATTAATTTTTATAAACTTATACAGAGTGCTTCTAAACACCATCTAAAAGGGCTTTTTTTCATACATTAATATAGATTATTATCATATTGTGCAACAACAGCAACAAAAATATTGGTTCCTATTCTATCATAAAATTATCAATGTAAAAACACATGTCTGCCCCTTTTTTCCTTTCAAAATTTAATGTAATTTCCAATTATTTATTATAAAATATTCTATAATTTTTTTTAAATATTTTCGACATGCTTTTTAATAAATAGCAAAAGAGTTAAATTTTTGAAACAAATATCAACATCTCTGAGTAGACATTGCACATAAAGCCAAACTATTGTAGCCATCTTGTATCTAGGATTGTAGCTACACAAATACAACCAACAGAAAAGTATTGAGAATTGGAATAACAACATAAACAGAAGATAAACTATTATTTACCCCCAAGTGGTTTAAACGTTCCTCACAATCATTCCACATTTCTTCAACTAATCTGTTGCGAAACAATCTTCCACTTTTCTCAGAGATGGTTACAAGTGCAAGAATCCTGAAAATATGGTAGAAGTTGCATAAATAATCAAAACAAAATTTAATATATCATATCATATACTATAAGATTTTCAAATGAGTCATAAAAAAATAAGTTGTTTAAATTATAAATTCCTGTCACTGAATGCTTAAATTACTTAAATATAATTATTAAAATGCATTCTCAACAGTTGCACATGCTTCAAAAATAAATATAAAAGGGAAAATATATCATAAAACTAGAGGGCAGCCAAAAAAGGGGCAACAATTTAGAAAGCAGAAAACAATTTTTTAAAAAAAGTGCAATACTTATAATAGATACAGAAAATTAATTATATGTATTCCAAGCAAAAACAATTTATGCAATGTGATTTTTGTTTCGAAAAATTAATAATATACGAAGCTAAACAGTAAAATATCATTTTTTTAATAAATCTATCGGTTTTCAACATGTTTCTGTTCATCTGCTTTAAACATTTTAAACAAACTTTGCTATTATCTTATTTGCTATATAATGTATATAATGTATACATTGTATCCACATAATGCTACATAATTTAGTTGACGTTGATTTGAAATTTTAGGTCATACTTACCACACATGAAGTTCTATGGAAAGGAACCAGGAATGAAATGTATCAGGAAGTTTAAAATCTAAAATAAATTTGCATAAAAATTTTAAATATTTAACATCATTTCAGTGAAACAAATTTAAAAGAATTAAGTGGATTTACACAAGCAGCAAATTATAAACAAGAATTATTTACAGTGGCAAAAAAGAGAATAAAATGATACTAAGCACAAACCTATTATTTTGTTATAAATACTCTGTCATAATTTTAAACATTAAAAGTAATTATTTTTATAACTTCTAAGCAGCTTTTATGTGCAAACTATTTTTATTTTCTCCTTTTACGTTTGAATTATTCTAACACAAAACTTACCAATTTATCTGAATAAAATGAATATTTTTTCCAAGCATGTTTAAAATCATGCGCCATTGAAAATTATTTAATAACAACAATTAATTTTTCACAATTGAATAATTATTTAAACAAGGTGGCCATATTTTTCACTTAAATAGCAATATAATAATATTGTAAATTGAGAAAAGAAAAGTAATAATATATTTTTAGTCAATATTTCAATTTATACTCTTTAAATCATTTAAATAACAGCTTTATTTATTATGTAATAATTTGTGTAGAAGCTGTTTTAGATTTATGCGATACTTGCTTAAAAGTTTTGTGTGGAAATTAATTTCCGATTCATGCGATTTTGCTTTAAAAACTGAAACATGACATTAATTATCTGGTATAAAATTTAATAATAAATATAAAAAAGAGAACTTAATTTAAAAAGAAAAAATCAAAACATAAGAAGTCTAAAATAAAAATGAATTCGATACCTTAAATTTAAAAAATTCTACAGCAAAAATACACAAATCTTGCCAGCCTATTCTAACTGTTAAAAACTGAAACATCACATTAATTACCTGGCAAAAAATTTAATAAACATGATAAAGGAAACTTATTTTAAAAAGGAATCTAAAATAAAAATGAATTCGATATCTTAAATTTAAAAAATTCCCCAGCAAAAATACACAAATCTTGCCTGCCTATTCTATCTGTTAAAAACTGAAACATCACATTAATTACCTGGCATAAAATTTAATAAACATGATAAAGAAAACTTATTTTAAAAAGGAATCTAAAATAAAAATGAATTGGATATCTTAAATTTAAAAAATTCCACTGCATAAATACACAAATACAAAATCAAAACAAGAGAAAGGTATTTTACCTATAAAATTAGACGAAATGAATAAATAAATAAAATATTTATAAATAAACTTGCAAATTAGCAAAATTATAATCTTAATTTTAAGTAAAAATTTAAAAAAGGACAAGGTATACTTTGTGGTATGCTATGTAGACTTAAAAAAATAATGTGAATAAAGTACAAATTCTATTACAATACAATAATGTCTAAACACCAAATGATTGGCTGTTACCAAGAAAGGTTCTTGTGCTTTATTCATGTTGTGCTTTTGCTTAGGTAAAACCTTCTTTGATATTTTATAACATAAAAAAAGGAAAGTGATTTATAAAATGTAAATTGTTATATCCAAAAAGAAATGTACAAAAACAAGTTACTAAATGAGAACAAACAAAAGTTGTGACTTACATCTCATGAAAGCATGCAAATCAATTGTATCAGCACATTTTTCATACACTAAGCAGGCAGCAATGTTAATTTTCTAAAATATACAAAGACAAAATATAGCAAAGCCATACAAAATACCATTAATTAAAAAAAAAAATTTCTTTAAACTATAATGAAAATTTAAGAATTTTTTTGACAAAAAACCTTGTTTTAAATATCTTTTAAATAATTTATACAATTTAAAAACTATGCATAATTTGAATTTAAATGAGTAGGTTTTTTGCTATGGATAAAATCATGCAGCAATTAAATTTGAAGAAGTTTAAATAAAAAAAATTAAACTTTGACAATATGTATAAATGCATCAATTCATATGTTTTATTTTCTGGAGAAGTCTGAATGATTAAATTATTAAGTTTATTCTAGTCAAGTTCAAGCTATCAATTATCCAGTTGGGTGAAAAGTGTTGGATTTTAAGCTATGTAAAATCTTATAATGATTAAAAGATTGGATAAAAACTTAAGATGTCTGAAAAACTAATGAAGATTTCAAAACATACATATAATAGAGTTATAAAAAATAAATTATTAGTCAAAAATTTTAAGTTAAAAGTTAAAAAAGTTAATAAATGTTTTAAAAAATACAGCTTTAAACATAAATTTTCAGAATTCAATTTAGCTTCTGTAGGTCATGATACAAAATAAAATTACATACTGTTTTTACACCCATCATTTCTCGTAATTTTCTCTTTATTTTTTGAACTCTTGAACCATTCATTAAAGAAACACTTGTTGCCATTCTTGAAATCTTAAAAAAGTAAAATACATAGAAAATATTTTGTTTTTGAATATGCAAAGCAAAAACATCAAATTAATATCAATAATTGTATGAAACATCTTTTCATATTTTTAAATATTCCAACATGATTAGAAATTACTGAAAAATAGATATGCCTTGATGCTACATAGCTATTATTCATTTATTAGTAAACTCTAGTGCTATTATTCACTGTGACCTTATATGACATAATGCAATATGGCATAATTTGACCTTAACCAACAGAAAATTATAATTTGCACTGTTTTCTTTTCTTTTCAATAAAGCTCTACTTAATCAATTTTCAATAAAGTAAGTTTAAAACCAATTTTCAAAATCTAAGTCCATGAAAATATTAATAAGACTAATGATGGTTATTTAAGGTTTTCAATAAATATCTCCATTTTAAAAGTCTTTAGCTCTAAAGATTTTTTTTAAAATATTATTTTCTACAAGAAGTATAAATCACTTGTCTTTTTACATTTGGTTTAGTGTAAGGTTTTATGACAAGGTGTTAAATTTCAAGTAGTGTTTGAAAATGAAAAAGATAAACAACGTTAAATCTTAAGTAATAAACGAATAGTTGGAAAAAAAATAGAGCATTCTAAAGAAATGCTAAATGTACAACACAAAGATCTAGAAATACATTAATTAACAACAGCTAGTATTTCTAATGACAAAAGTAAAATTTCATTGATCAAAATCAAGAATGTCTTGGCGGTATTAAAATCTGTAAAATCTTTTGATAGTGATCAAATTTCAGAGATACTAAAAGTTAATATTGATGAAACAGTTACAAGACTACAACCCTTTTTTAATTTAATATAGAAACAAGTCCTAAACAAGTGAAGAGAATCAATCATCATAAAAATTACCAAAAAGCAAGATCTTTCCATTAGCAAATCAGTAATATGTCAATTCCGGCCAGAGTGTTTTGAAAAATTTTAATCAACAGGTTGAAAAGGCATTATGCAAGAAGCAAATTGGTTTGTGGTGCAGGAACATTAAGCAAATATTTACTTCAAGGGAGATTATTGAACTAAATCCCAAATTTAATACAATGTACATGCATTTTATTGACTTCAAAAAGCTTTCGACACTATTAATAAAGAGGTGATATTGAGAATTTTAGAGTTAAATGGCATTTTTCAAAAAATTTATAAATATCATTAAAAAGTTTAGAGGGATTTAAAATGTTGTGTTGAAGTAAACGGAAGCTTGGCAGAGCACTTTAATAAAGAGACTAGGGTTAAACAAGATGTCAGTGTTCATCATTATAATTTATTGGATAAAGAGAAATACAATCCAAGGTGCAAAAAGAAAAATAAGATGGAATTTCACAATAGTATTTAAAAACTTCGATTTTGCTGATGAAATTGTTTTATTTGCCAGTAAATTTGAATATCTGCAATTGAAGACAACTATTTTCGAAAAATATGCAAGAACATTAGATTGAAAAGAAATTTTTAAAAAAAAAAAACTATAATAATAAATGGCAAAACAGAGCATGGAATAAAAATTAAAATTGGAAAAATAGAAGATGTAGAAAAATTAACACACGTTGCTGCAATAGTTGAAAGAATAGGAGGAACAGATGCAGAAATAGGAACAAGAATTTCATAGGCACAATAACATATCAAAAAGTTAATAAAGGTTTGGTGATCAAATAACTTAATGCTTAAGACTAAAATTAATATTTTTAATTCAGTGAAAAGGAGTGCACAATTATATTATATGGGTCGGAAAAATGGAAACTTACAAAATAATAATAAAAAAACACAGCTGGCAAAACAAAACAGAAATTAAAGAAATATTCTAAAAATACTCTGGTCTCAAACCATATTTAATTAAGACGTCTTCAGTAACATTAAATAAAAACAAATCTACCTTTATATAAAAAGAAAGAAAAGGATAGGTCATATGTTGAGAATGCCTTCCACAAAAATTTTATTATTAGCTTTAATATTGGTGCAAAAAAGAGGCAGACCTATGGAGGAGTCAAGTGAAAAAAGAAAAAGCAGACAGAATGGACCAGCTGGTCCAATGTGTGATCCTATGATGCTGACCCAATGGGCTAACATACGAAGTTAAGGATTTTATGAGCCCTTAAAATTCAAAGATTTCAGTTCAAGGATTTAGGACCCTTAAATTGAAGGATTACAGAATTGTTTATATTTTCCATATAAGACTTTTAAATCATACTAAGTGGGTAGATTGTTTATCCTCACACTTAGATTAATTTATTAAAATGTAAATACTACTACTAAATGTGACTTTTTAAAATGTTTTCATAGTATTAAAATAAAAACTTCAACATTTAAAAAGATTAAAGTTTTTCAGTAAAAAAAACTTATGAAGCATCATTCAAATTTATTATTTTTCCTCAAAGATGCTCATAGTTCTTATTTTAAGATGCTACCCACTTTCAGAGATACTTTTTACTTGTATCGGAATGTAAGACTTCAAGCTCAAAAAGGCAACTGAAGGACATAATTAAAACAAAAATATTATTATATTTCACAGGAGTGTAAACAACTTTCAGCTGAGTATGAGTTTTTATGATAAGATGTGAAATTTCAAATAGTCATTTAGAAAAAGGTAAAGTATTTACACTTCCTGTAAGCCACTTTCCTTTAAGACAAGAAGATCATTCTTAGAGATACTAGATTGTGGGAAAAATCCTTCATGGTAAATTTGCTTTTAACCATATAGGCAATTTAAATTTTTTTGAAAAAATGAATTCAGATGAACAAAGAGTAAAGTATAAAATTTCAAATGCTGAATTGAAGAGCTTTATTTATTTAATCTTTTAAAATATAAAAATGCCAAACAAATTATGACCAAATTTCTTTCTCTCACTAAAATCAGCTATAGTAGTGAAAGATTTAGACAAAAATTGGAATACTACTGAGCATTTAAGAGTCAATTTAAAAATAAAATAAAAACTAATGAGAAAAGTATAAACATTATAGCTTTACCTGTAGCATATTATAATTTAATAGGATTCTTGAAGTACTTATTGCACTATTTGGTGACACTAATGAATGAAAGTCTCTCTGTACATTATGGTTTTGAGATGATGGTTTAGAAGAATCAGATTTGCTAAATTTGTCATTCAGTTTCAGAAAGTGAGTTGGGTCTTTTACCTAAATGATAATTATAATGATTAACAACACAATATATGCATAAAACTAAAATATATAATTTCACAAAACTTAAAATTGCTCAATAAATAAGATTCTTCTTCGAAAGTAGTAGTCTACAACCTACAGCCATGGGATCATATGTCGTCCTAAAATGCTCAATGTACAAAATCTACCTTCAAGCCATAAGTAATATGAAAAAAAATTGCATAACTTGAATAAGATCAATATATAATTGTTCTTCAAATTAATCTTAATAATAGAAAAAAAAAGTTATAACGTTTAAAATATAAACATATACACATTTGATAGTCAAAAGTTTGGAATTTTTTGTCGCTTAAAAGTTCAGTTATTTTTATTTTTACTGACTTTTTACATAATCAAAACATATGCTGTTTAAATCAAAAATTGAAGATATATGTAAGTTAATAAAAAAATTATTTTTACACAAAGAGAGTTAAAATCTTGATATCATTTAATTTACTAAAGACAAATTTTTATTATTTTATCTTATTATTTTTAATTTTTTGCCTTTTAAAAGTTCAGTTTTCTGTGTTTCTACTGAAACTATTTTACAAAATCAAAACATATGCTGTTTAAGTAAAAAATTGAAGATGTGTGCAAATTATAAAAACAATAAAATTATTTTTACACAAAAAGAGATAAAATCTTGATATCATTTAATTTACTAGAGAAAAATTTTTATTTTATTATTTGAGAGAAGACAACAATGCAATTCTGCCATTTTTTTTTTCAATTCAAAAATATTATAGGTATGTATAACTTGTAACTATATATAATATGCTGTAATTTATGTTACATTAGGACAAATTGATATTGTACTTATAAATCTAAGATAGCTTTCAACTCAAATTAAACTAAGGAATCCTAGATTAATTGTGATTAAAACTGAATTTTTCGCAGCCCTTGAAAATTTAAATATTTTTCCCTGCAACCAACCTCCAAAAGATTGAGACCTTCTACTTTACAGAAAAGATAAACTAAAATTATGAGTAAAAATCAGGGGCAAAAGAAAAGGATACAAAACTTTATTCGCCTGATATTTATAAATGATAAGTGAGATTAGTGTTCAAAAAGAATATTTAAACAAATGTTTGACTAAAATAATTCATTTGCACAACAAGAAAACCAATACATACTCAAGTACTGAGGAATAAAAGTGCACACACTACAGCAGAATAAAGGGGTCAATTTTAATGAGAGAAAAGCATTAAAATAATAACAAGTATAATCGAAATTATATTTAAATATTGATAAAAAGTATCTTTACACATATTTATACCGTCATTCCCTCATTTTTTTGCATACATTGTAGTGCAATTTAAATATTAATTACGAGTTTTGCCACAACTTGCTTTTTTGCAAGCCTCCACAATTACTGTTTCATGATGATTATTGAATTGTTAGATTAAATATGAAAGTTATTCACTTAAAAGAGAGCAAATTTTCATTATATTATCAAAGAATTGGTTCAATAGATTTAGCTTTTAATTCTATTGATAAACTTTAAATTTTACTTGGTTACCATTGCAACTTCATTAAAAAAAATTTTTTTTTTTAAATTCCTATTCATTTTTGTGTTATCATGAAAACTTCTTTAAAAGTTTACACCAGAGCTAATTCAGTATTAGAGCCATAAGTTAGTTTTTTATATTGCTTAAAAGTGTTCAATATTTATTTCATACGAATTATTTTAACTGCATAGATTAAATGAATATAGTTTTACATAAAATTTGTGATAAAGGCAGACATTTATTCACAATTTTATTACTATAAAATTGTAGGGAAATATCTTTAGCATGTTGCTTAATAAGATAACATTGTGCAGCTACTTTAATATAGCAAAGAAAGAACGACTTTTTAGTTTTAAGTCTATAATTTTGAATAATAATCAAAAAGTGTAATAATAACAGAAAATAATATTAATAAGGGATGTTGTATATAATTGTTCCTGGTAAAATACAGTTAAATAACAGATACATAATTTATAGGTATGCATTGTAATTTTTATTATTTTTATTTAAATTTTTGTTTATAATATAAAGGTATCTAGATTTTCTTTGTTCATTAAAGTATGAAACTGTGAGTTGACAACTACAATTTTATGATACAGAGATGTCCAAGCCAGAAGCTGAACTATAACACTGAGTCGAATAAATCAATTGTCATTGGCACCATTTCTATTCGATGGTTTATGTTTACATCCTAATAGAAGCGCATTCTTATTGATTGCTTTCTGTAAACTCATTAATGTTTTACGAGTGAACAGAAAAATAAAGTGATGCCAGCTTAGACATCTCTGTATGGTGATATAAATGTTAAATAATGACAAAAAACAAAGAAATTTGAATTTACTCCAACTTTGAATTCATCAGGTATTTGAACTTTGAGTTTATAATCAGGTTTCATGCCTTCTTCTGCTGTTCGGTATGAAAGATGGGGGGAGAGATATGGATAAACTCTTTCCATCTTTGGTTCTTTAAGTGAAGGATCCTTTCTTTTCATTATTTCTCCAATGACAGGAGGTACTGAATCATACTTGGGTAATGTCTTAACAACTTCTTTTAATTCACAATTTAAATACTTCCCTTCTTCTTCTTTGGGTATCAAGTACCAGTCAGGCATACAAGTGTGAACAGTTATCAACTGCAGTTCTTCTTTTTTCTTGCCTGAAAATATTAAGAAAAGATATCTAAGAATGTTTTTTTTTAAATGAAAAAACAGTCAAATTACATTTGGATTGGTCTGGTTCAGGGTTGGCAAGATTTTGCTGCAGATGGAAAAAACCATGGTAGATACCGGTAAAAACCGTCCTGGCAAAAACAGGTTTTTGCCAAGCAAATTGGCAAAAACCTAAATTATGTGACTTGNATACGGATAAACTCTTTCCATCTTTGGTTCTTTAAGTGAAGGATCCTTTCTTTTCATTATTTCTCCAATGACAGGAGGTACTGAATCATACTTGGGTAATGTCTTAACAACTTCTTTTAATTCACAATTTAAATACTTCCCTTCTTCTTCTTTGGGTATTAAGTACCAGTCGGGCATACAAGTGTGAACAGTTATCAACTGCAGTTCTTCTTTTTTCTTGCCTGAAAATATTAAGAAGAGATATCTAAGAATGTTTTTTTTTCAAATGAAAAAACAGTCAAATTACATTTGGATTGGTCTGGTTGTTAACCTTACACTAGAGATACACTAATTGGCAATAAGCGAGAATTTGAGGCCCCTCCTTTCTGAAGATTTGGAGACAGTACAAGTGCATGTACAACTACAAAATTGCTTTCCTCTACACTCTACTCTACAATTACTCAATTGTAAACAGGGATTACGGAACCAGGGGGAAAAGGGGGCTGTAGCCCCCTCACATCTTACAAATAAAGGGTCACAGCACCTTCGAAAATTACAATTTTTCACTTAATATTTGTGTATTTAAATTTACAATTAAAAGAAATAGATAATTTACTTTTGTCAGAATTTTATATATATATATACAGAGGTCTGTTTAGAAGAAATTGGGGTCCGTTAACGGACCCTTCACAAAATATATTTTTATAAAAACGGACCCTTCACAAAATATTTTAACTTAAAAACGGATCCTTCACAAAATTGTTTATCTTCATCATTGTTTTGTTAATTGAATAAACCCTCCCCCGGGCAGAAAACAAGAAAGATGGATGTAAATGAATTAAGTTTTGTCTTCGGCAGACGATTCTTCCATTATTCGTTCAAAATTAATATTCTGCGTTCAGCAGTATAGGATAAATACCAAACATTTGTATGTTGCATCTCTAATTTATAAGCAGCAATTGCTGTTTATTTTTGAAAATTCAATTTTTTTTATTATAATTTTACAGTGCTGAGCATAATCTAGCATCTATTTACAATTTAAAAACTCACTAAAGAAGTTTTTTGCAATAACCGGACCCTATTTGCACAAATTCGTTAAAGCAGGACCCTGGTTGAAAGAATGTGAGTAATTTTTTCACAATTTCACAGAAACCGGACCTTTCACAAAATATCTGGACAGACCCCTGATATATACTAAAAAAATGCCCTTATTTCAAGCGAGTGTTAACATTTACTTGGTGAAATCTGCTACCAAATCATAGCTTACTCGCTTCCCCCTTCCTCAATAAATATATGGCTACAATAAATATATGGCTCTATTGCTGAGAGCTGGGAAAAATTCTTGGTTTCAAAAGTTACAACAAACAGAATAAATAAAAAAATAAAACAGTGAAACAGAATTTTTAAAAAATACAGTTAAATAAGAGATTTAAATGTAACTTTTGCTGTAATATTTGTAATGTAGATGTAATAAATGTAATATGCAATGTAATATTTAAATGTAATTTTTGCTCCTGGGCAATATAGTCTCGATAATATACGGAAACAATTTAATTTTAAGAAACATCTTTTACATTTTAAATCAGATTTAACTTTTCAATTGAATATATGGATGCATTCCTGCACAGTAAACCAGTATCTCAAAACTCAAATAAACCAGTTATTTAATGGAGAAACTGTGTCTTGCTTGGAAATATTATAAAAAGTTTTTTACTGTTACAAAATAGCATAATTACATATTTGTATGAATATTTACATATTTGTATGGATATTACATTTTACATATTTCCACATAGTATGGTGTTTAAAACAATGCTATAGTGCATAATTTTACTACAGTGAAACCTCTCGGGACCGACCACTCTCTGCTCCACAGTAAAATGGTTGTTAATGGAGAATGGTCATTCTTATATGTTACCTCCGCTGACTTCAAAATGTTTTTAAAGATACACGAATTTAATTTTAAACAACGTCATTCTCTTGGTGGGGAAATGCCATTTATGTTGGCATTATGAAAACCTGACTAATGAATAAAATTTAGCATCAATAGAAATGATCCGTCTGATATATTATGTGTAAAAACAAATTTACCAATTATGAATGATAGTAAATGACAATTGATATTAAATAAATAAACAATTGTGCTTCTTTTTCAGTTTACATTTAATTTCATATCATAAAATTTAGTTAGTTTTAAAAGACGAGGTTTGTTTGTTAGAAATGCTTAATTTATATTAAAATAATTTTTTTCTTTGACAAAAAAATTGAATTAACAAAAAATCATAAGCAGATTCTTACCACGAAATATTTCTTCAACCCAAACTTTTCCAAATACCAATTCCTAAAAAATGAAAAGTTTTTTCACTTTCCAACATATTATGATATCAAAAGAAATAAAGCATTATTTATTATAATAACTTGAGAAGTAATGGCTCAGTGGTTAAGGCACTGATCTGTCATTGTGAAATAACTGGGGCTTGATTCTCAATGACTGCTAGAAGCCTGTTGATTGATGGGTACAAGCTTCTCCGGAACGTAACTATGGACAGTTGACAACATCATGCCATTTGTCACATTATTGTGGAGCCTCAACCTCCATTACCCTTAGGCCCATAATGGGCTGTTGTAGGAATGCATTACTTAATTTCTTACAACTTAAGTAGAAATAAAAGAATTCTGTGGTCTAGAGGAACATGAAAGTAAAGGCTTAGTTGAAAAGAAGCAGTCTCTATAATGGCACTATTATTTAATAATTCTCAATGACTTTTGCATTGTTTAGAATATAAAACCAGTTTACAGACATTTTAAAAATAGCAGCCATGAAAAATTATTAAGTTCACAAAATTTTCTCAAGTTAAAAATATTTCACATTAACTCTTTTTGGATGTGATACAATTTTCCTCAAATAAAGATGCTTCTTTCAGCAAGGTACTTCCAATAATAACAAAGATGTATGTTACTAATTTAAAGTAGCAAAACAGCTGTGTTTACAAAAAAAGAAAGAAAAAAACAACATAAAATTACTTTTATTGAATATGTAGTATTTTTTTTTAATTCCAATATTATGGGCGATATTCTCACATTTTGCCGGGGAGAAAAACACACTAATTATTTCCTTTATCACACTTTGTAAATCGTCATCACATTAAAAAAAATAATTAAAAATCATGAAATTTATCATAGCAATTACTGAAAAACAGATCAACGTCAAAATCATGCGAGTAAAGGGGTTACTCAAATGCGTGTTTCATTTCAAGATTTCATTGTTGTAATAAATAATATTGGATTTTAAGAACTACACGGAAATCAAAAGCAATAATTGCCATAAAAATTGATTGAAGCATTGCCTTAAAAAGTAAATACTCAAATGTACGACTTGAATTTCCCATATCCTCTGAAATATATTTGGATAATTAAAAACCATGTGAAAATCAATAACTCCCTAAAATACAATCAAAACACTACCTGTATTTATGATACTATCGACATAAATTGAAAGCTAAAAAAATTATTATTTAGATGCGCAATTCAAATTAAATTTTTTCTTCCCAAAAGAAAAATCCTTCTGCAAGAACTCTGTAATGTTCTGCAACAATGTCACTGCAATTCTGCCTCAGGGTGTTATAGTAAAATCTTTTGAAAACCATGGCATTTCAAATTTAGATGGGGGAAAAGACAATTTTTTGTGGGACTGAATAAATGTGGATTAAGTTGAATACATTGTAGAGTGGGATCCGTATAATGACATTGTTAATGAATTCAACACAAATGATGCTGTGGAATTTTTAAGATTGTAGATTTATGGTATGTCCACATTGTATTATAACATTGTGTCAGTTTTCATGGTGTTATAGATTTTGAATCACTCTTGAATAAATTCTCTTAACTTTTAATTTCATTTTTTTTCCGAAAAAAAAAATTATATACAAGGAAAATATGGCTAGAGTAAATGAAAAATTAATTTTAGAAAACATATTAAAAATAGTTTTGATAAGGCTAAATAAATACAGATTTATACATATCTATCTCATAGCTTTTAATGCACCAATATTTTACAATCAATGAATGACCAATTTTATTATCGATGTATAAGTCGACCTCCGGATTTTTATAAAAATCTTTGGATTTGAAAAAATAACTTTTACACCAGGATACGGTAAAGAAACTTTAAATAGTTTTAAACAATTTATTAAAATTAAAAATATACGGTTTTTAAAGGTATAGAAATTACTAGACCCTGGCGATTATTTTGGCGTAGATACTGAAATCTTTCCAAAGGATATTATCTTTAATTGAACCAAAACAAGTATTCTTTATGGAAAAAGCCTGCTTTCGAAACATTTCTTCTAGTCTTTTTCATATCTTGTACATTAAATACAATCAAACTATTATGAAGTTTACATTTATGTTTGAAATTAATAGAATTAAATTTAAATAAATAGATAATTATTCTATAAAAAATATTGAAAATTGAATGAACATTTAAATTTTTGTAGTTGATTAAAATACATCGATTTATATCATTATAAATATAAAAATTTCTTTTTTTGGGGTATTTCTGTTAGTGATCACCTACCTACCTACACACCACCTACAATCGCCAAAGGGATTTTAAACTTGAAAATTTTAATATATATATATGTATATATNGAGAGAGAGAGAGAGAGAGAGAGAGAGAGAGAGAGAGAGAGAGAGAGAGAGAGAGAGGGAGGTTGGCATGTGGGATATACTCTACAAGTTATACCCTTCTAGTTGGTTTCCTTTTGTCACCAAGACTTGATTCCTTTGATTCTGATGCAGAAATTTTTCCTTGTTTTCAATAGTTGGCTGAAAACTTTGTTAATTGACTAAAACGAGCCGAATATTTGGCTTTTAAAAGGGGGAAGCTAAGAAATCATTTAATTAGTCTCACCCCAAAATGAAAAACACATTGAAATAGAGCAATTTAAAATCCATTGAGAAGCTTTGATAAGTATCAAAATTTCATGTTACACTTTATGTCATTTCTTCGTGAATAACAATTTATGGACAAAAAAAAAAAAAGTAAAGTTGTTTCTTTTAAAAACTACTATTATAAAATACTATCTTTTAAAAACTACTATTTTAAAAAATACTATTTTATTTGAACTTAAAATTGCACTGTAAAAAAAAGTACTTTTTCATTTCGCGGGCACAGACGAAAAACACGTTCATGTTAAATCACCGGCCACAAAAGTATCAACAGTTTCCTTTTCATTTTCTTAAATTTTTAGATTTTATAATTACCGTTAAAATTCACCGGCAAAATTTAAAAGTACTTTAAAAAGTTATAAAAATCCATTAAAAGTCATAGTTACATCAGGGCCAGGACCAATTGGTTCACGCATGGGAATCACTTTACGAACAACATAATAACAAATTTCAGGAAATTTTTTATAACTGTTTAAGCAGACCACACGACCGACACCATAATTTTTTAAATTACTAAGGATTTCAAATAATAATTTTCCGGTAAAATGACTTTTTTTGCCCACTAATCTGATTGGCATGGTTGCATAACAAGGTGAACTTCGGAAAAAGTAAACAAACAATGAGTATTGATTGATTGATTGTAACTGACAGCAACTTATGCACTTGAATAAAATTAGCTTGTAGCTTTACAAACTTATCACTTTCGGAGATAATCAGAAGTAAGCCTTAAGCCACTTGAAATAGTTCCGGAAGTGACGACTAAACCTCAGTTTTGGCGCTAGTATGGTAAGGTCCTAGCTTTCGCGGAACTTCTCTATTCTTAACATGAAAGACTCGCACAAATTAATTTCCTCATTTAAATATTAAGCAAATAATATTCGAATTCCCTATTCTAAAATGTATGATGTATTCTAGCAACTGTAAGCCTTTTTTTAAAACACACTGTAAAGATTTAGTTTTTCTGACATTTTAAAAAATTTTTGAAGTCAATTAACTTCGAGTCTACAAACCTAGAGGGGGGTTCGATCCCCTGCAGTGACGCGGAAGCATATATTTCGCACACTTTATTTTTTAAAGCAATATGAACTAAACGTTATTTTACAATTATATAGTATTTTTACTTCAAATTTACTAAATTATATATTTTAATATAAGCATTTAATTTAAATTTAGGTAGGAAAAAATATAAATTGTTTTTTAATTTAATATTTTTGTGCGTTTATAATTCATTATCTATGATACATTTTAACTTCGCACAAAAAACTGTTGCGTCTGATTTTTAATTTAATAAAATGAAGGAAAAAAATTATTCTATTTTTCTTTTCGTTACAATTTAGAAGTAAAGCTTAACTAAATTTAAAAAAAAAAAAAAAATTCTATTCTTAATCCTATTAAAAATTCTAAATTCAATTTCTTAATCAAATAAAGAAAAATATCAATTTCTAAATTTGTAATGACTAGGAATTTTAACTGTTTAGCTAATATTGACCATTTTTTATATTAAAAGTGGAATTATTGAAATTTAGATTGTATTCAGTCTTTATATTTAAAATTATTTATATAAATATCCTCAGTGGTAGATGGATCATGGGTTAGAATTTCCAATGGTCAGTCTAACGGTGGGAGGTTTTCCTTTCCACGTAAGGGAGCCTTCAGACTGAATATGATTGCCCTTGACGTTCGTGTGAATGGTTAGAAACTACTGGTTGGGCGATCTACCTCGTACATGGATGAATCGCATCGACCTGCGATCGCCTGCAATGAGAATGCTCTATAACGCAAATGCTTGCTATTTCTACAAAAAAAAAAAAGGTACTCACGTGGACTATTTTATCCTAATACCTAATCCAGCAATATTCTTCTCTTCTGTGTTGAGTTCAAAATTACAAGGCTTTGAAATTTGATACTGTTAGCCGTAAACTGAAAAAAATATCAGTTGTTCAACACCTATTATAAAATAACATTTGGGAGAGTGGAATACGACAGAGTACTTCGATTGAAATAAGATCTGTCCTCGTAGTTATAATTAGTTGAAATTCTACACTCTTACTACGAAAAAGGAACTACTATACTGGCGTATTATTGTGACTTGTTTTTCTATGTTCACTGTTTAATTTTCTTTTGTTTCTAAATTACTCATACAGCATACTGATTTTTTTTTATGTCCTAAAGTTGTCCTCTTTAGTGTTCTGTGACTTTTCCAGAGGAGGTCCTTTATAAGCCGCTCGACGTCCAGCGGATGTATATGCATGTGAAGATGTCCTAAAGCCCTTAAATCAGACGAGCCAAAGGATGCCTCACAAGCAGATCTCTTCACTCTTCAGGTTTTGTTTTTTATGTAAACCTGGAAGTTTAACAAAAAATTCGTATTTTCAATCATATTTTAGATAGAAACATAGCCCGATGTACTGATTTCATTTAGAAAAAATGCTGAATTATTTTAATGAGAGTAATTATAATAATTATATAAATTGGCATATAGGAGATTCTCAAAATTACCCCCTGTTTTCTTCAATTGTAGTGATTTTCTTTCTCACCCTCTCTCTTTAAGGAGATGCGTGTTGGGGATCAATTTATTATCAGTTTTCAGCTTAATGGTTTGAATTTTTAAGCAAATATATGTTACTTTATTTTATTGCCTTCAAAAATTTTTCTTCTTCATGTAAACGTATTTAATTTGGATGAAAATTAAATTAAATTTCACTCCTGAAATTTTTCGATTTGGATCTTCATTTATTATGAATATGATCAGTTTTAAATGTTTTTATCGGGATGAATTTAGCAGCTGTAGTAAGTTATTGGAGTGATTTTTTGGATGCCTAGAAAAAAAGAATAAGAATAAAAAAAATGTGGAAGGAATCGAAATAACACTTCTCTCACTTGAATGTTTTTTTTTCCTCTCCATTTTTTGGTTTTTAAGCATATAATATGCAAATGAAATTTAACTTTTTTAACACATTCAAATTATTTTAATATTAATGCGAACGAAATAAAAGAGCAAAACTTAGATCACCCGATGATCCTCAGGTGAAATAAGCTTTGAATCCTGAGTCAGAGAATAGAGTTGGTGAACGATAGTGAGTAAGGGTTGTAGTCTCTAATATTATTATTATTATTTTGGTTAATGGCGGGCAATTGGGTCTATTTCCCATTGGCCTCAGAAATGCCAGAATTGCTACTCTCTTATCGTTACCCAGTGAGCACCTATGGGTAAGCCACGGCGGTGGAGTAGCTTCGCCCACGTCATACAACCACAAACCCGTTCATGGGGCGGGTTACATTCACACAGAAGAAAGGACATAAAACACAGAGAGAGAAAGAAACATCTATGCTCTGAGCGGGATTCGAACCCGCAATCATCCGCTCCGCAGTCAGACATGCTAACCACTCGGCCACCTGGTCGGCCTAGTCTCTAATATAACTAAGAGAACATTAGTTTTTGAGTTTTATTTCATGCATAGTTAAATTTGTTTATTAATTGATTTTTTGTGCTATGTTATTTTGTTTAGCAGTGGAATCGTAATGTTTTGTAGAAAAAAAATTATTTGTCTTACTTAAAAAAAAGTAATTAAGTAGCAAAGTTTCATTTGCATATGAACCCACTCCAATATCTAATTCTTTTGTTTGTTATTCTTTCAGTAATCTTTTAAAGTGTTGGTTGGACAGGTAAATAGAAATACTCTAGCTTCGAGGATTGGTAAGCGACAGCGAGCAGTTGCGTAGTCTCTAATATAGTTAAAATAATCTAATTTTTTTTTTTGTGAAAGTGTACATTAATTACAATAATGTTAATAAATTACATTTAATTATAAAAAAAGTGTGTAAAATGTAAAAGCTAGGATAATAAACAAGACAAAGAGAAAACAAGAGAGGAAGTTGAAATGCCATAGCAATTTCAGCAGTTCATCGATAACGAGTAATAGTTAAACCTCCATAGTTATAAATAAAAGTAGAAAGCGTCGCAATGAAATAAGGAAAGGATATGTAGAAATGATGACTTGAGTGCGGAAAAAAAATCCAAATAACTAAGAATGTATGGATGTTGAGATTTTAAACTTAAAAGTTGAATGTTGAGAGCGATATAACAATATCAAGTGAAATAGGGCAAAATATGAATGAAGGCAAAATATCAAGTGAAAAAAGGTGAAAAGCAAAAAGAAATCTTCAAGATTAATCCTTCTAAAAATAAATGATAAAATGTAGGTTTTTATGACCCTCGCTGTGTTTACTCTGACTGGGGGGTTACTAATTTGCATTACCAATTAGACATTACTAATTGCATTATCTTTACACCGGGTGGCGCAAGTGCCACCTACTTTGTATGTTAAAATATACTCTGGAATGAGCGCCGCTGAGAGAAAAATAATCGATGTTAAAACTCGGGATCATATTTGGGAATCCTTAGTTCTGACAGATCCTTAGTACTGACAGATTTGGGACTTGGCAATTGTGAGAAGTTCAGGAAAGTAATACTATATCTTTTGGAAGATATGTACTATAAGGGTAGCCTTATTTATTGGTCATAAGTTACAAAAAATATTCCAGAAGGGTTGACCTTAGATATTCTGTGTATTTTGTAGCGATGATATTTTAAGTTATTAAATAGAAGTTTTGAATGAACATACTTTTTTTCGTCAGATTCGAATTTTCGACCCATAAAATAGGGGAGACAGTAATCAGGAAAATATAGTCTCAACAGTTTCGTTTCTTGTGCGTTTCGTCATTTCTGTGGAACTATTTCAGTGAATCAAAACATTATTGCTCACAATTATAAAACACATTTGTGCAAAGATAAATTCTAAATGAAAATAATAAATTTTTATGATTCCTAAAGTGTTTCAGTGTACTGCTTTCAATTTAGTGTTTCAAGATTGAGGCAATAAACACTTCAAACGTTTACTGCTTTGATTTTAATACTACTAGAGTGAAAAGGAAAACTTTTGCATCAGTATTTTTTTAAAATTAAATTTCTTATAACCATAGAATAAATAGCCTTTCATGAATCAAATCTCGTTTTTGACCAATTGCCAAAGATTAAACTGTTGCGAATGGTTTCGGTGAGGGGTTTTCCCACTCCTTCCACGAAACCACTTTTAGCAGTGCTACCGAACAAGACAGCAATAAGGTGTCTTTAAATGCATCCATCTTCGACACCTCTTTTTTCTATTATGAGAAGTTAAAAGTTCTTAACTAAATAATTGGTTACTTGCACTTCCAGAAAAAGAAGACCTCCTATACCCTCACATGTGACTTATGACGTCAGAGTCAGCTAATCTTTATCTGAAAAACGGCGTATTAAAGTTTAGCTAAGTTTCTCTACATAAGTTAGAACTAACAATAACTTAATGAAATACAGAGCCGTATCGCACATCGAACTAGCTGAAATATAATTCTTTTTCGTCTAAATCTTTTACTTAACTTAGATTTAGTATTTGTTTAGGTATTTAATTGTAACTGTGATATATTTTTGTTTTGTTTATCTGGTAACTTCGATGCTTAGTTAATGTTCTACGCGGCTTTATGTCTGTCTTTATGTAAATATATAGTGAAAGAATCCTTGTGGAAAAATTTAGAATGTATCACTTAAGACTGATAGTTGACTGGCTTGGCTGACTCGAAATAGAATGGAAAGAATAGTTGCCAAAACGTAAACAACTGCCACGTTTCAGCAACCAATCAGGGGAGAGATACCCACACTACGTCACTTGCAAGTATCCCATTGTGTGATAAAATTATTTAATGCAAACACACTGCCATCATTTAAAAAGCAAACTTTCACAAATATTTTAATTATTTAAGAAATATAATACAGTTGCAATAAAGTTCAGTGGAACTAGAATGACAAATTTAAAAACTAATCTTGGAATGTTGAAGATGAATATTTAAGAATAAACACATCGTAGATGAAAAAGAGCCATCTTGTGATGGAATAAGAAGAAGGAATTTCAATGATGGGATGAGAGAAAGGAATTTCATACATCTTCACTATCCATTTCAGATTTTTTGTTCAGTCTCTCAAGTTGCTCATCAACATCTGGCCGATTCATTCTGTTGCGTTGATGTACATCTTTTTCGTAGATATTCTGAAAAAGAAAAAAAAATGTGCTTAATAATTATACCCGATAAAAATGAAACTTTTCTCACACATTTCTACTTATTTCAAGATTGTTTTTATGTTTTTAACTCTGAAATTATTCCTTACTTGTATATCTATTGTCTTTATCTTTCTGTTTCATAAATTTTGCGACCACAATAGTTTGTTTCATAATTAATTTGAATTCAAAGATCAGAAGAAATGAGATTTTGTTAATGTTTTTTTTTTAACAATTTAAACTGAAGCAGTGGAGTGCAAACTTTTCTATTTGGAGGGAGTAAAAATAAATAATAAAAACATGAGGTGGAAAAAATTAAAATAAAAGAAAAATTCTTTGATAAAAAATAGATCAGAGTTATTTTTGATCGAAATCGCTTACAAAGGCTCAAAGTCTCGATATATATACAAAAATAATAACTGAAAAGCGTGTTTTTCTTCTATCTATCAAAATGGATGCTGCATGGGACGCCTGGAACAAATTTCATGATTAAATGCTCCTGAAACTATTGTAATCACAGTAGGGAGCTATAAAAAGGGCCTATTACATATCTGCAAACTCTATCGAACGATTTTATTTTTAAATTTAGTTTTAAAATTCATGTGATCACATTTTATTTTTACCTATACGATTTTAAACTACCACTAATGTATAAATAATTTAAATAAATATATACGAGGCCTGCTACTTATTTGAAAGAGTTTTTAATTGATGGTTAAAATTTAACAAAACACCAGCTTACAATTTCAAGTGAATTATTATTTTCTTATCATTGAAAAAAAAAAAAAACCTTTTTTGAAAAGTTTGAATGGTGCGCTATTAATATAGAGAAGAAAAATACCGAAAAGATATATTTCATTTTATAACCGCGGTTGAACAGCCGACCCAATTTCGGGCTTACTACTACTAATGTTCAACTCCGTAAAATTGTAATTTTGTATCCAATCCAGAAGACAAGGGAACTCTTGGATCTGGTTCTGGGAGAAATTTTCCCACTTGGAGGACTTCTTGATGGAACGCATTTGAGTTACATGGAAAGAAAAACTGCGAAAACTGCCCACAGTTAGCCTGATGGCAAGGGGACTCTAACGCACGATCCGTCTGCCATTGAGGATATTACGTCAGCACTGGGATGGGTGCAAGCCGGATGCGGAATCCGTATCCACCAACCACTGGGATTCGAATCTGGGTCACAAGTTGCGTTATTATAAATTATTTTGTTTGTTTTCTATTTCTGATTAAAGTAGCATTGTAATTATGATTAAATACTTAAGGTATTGTAATTACTATGCACTCTCTGTATAAGAACTTAGCGTTATTACGTTATATGTGTCGTAAATTTTTTTCTGCATAGGGATTTCCCCCCCCCCCATATTTCATATGGTTTTTAATTTCTTACCGAGCAGCTTTTCTTTCTTCTTTTCACCTGTCGGAAGTGGAATGCAAACGCACAAGATGTTATGACGAGAAGCACGGCGAAGCCGATCAAGAGACCAATCAAAAGTTCACGGTAACTGTCGGAACTTTTCTTCTGTTCCCGGATGATGATGTCATTAAAGGAATTGACAATGGATTCCAGTCCCTGGTAAAAGTATCCGGAATTAAAGTGGACCTGACAGTCCTGCAGAATCTGAGCTGCTGTCGCTTCTGGTAGGATAGTTTGCACAGATGAACCCAGGCTAAAACCTGTCTGGAGAGTAAAAATGAATTAATACATAAAAATCTGAAATGAGGAAGAAAATAAATGCATAAAATCTGAATTGGGTACTTGCACTCCAAGAAGAAGACAACCAATACCCACTCATGTGACTTATGACGTAAGTACCAGCTAATCTTTATCAGCAATATGGCTTATTAAAGTTGAGCTAAGTTTCTCTACTTAAAATGTTAATTAACGGGAAGTTAATTGAATACAAAGCCGTTAAAAACATCAAATTTGTTGAAATATAATTCTTTCTAGTATACTTCTTTTACTTAACTTAGATTTATTATTTGTTTATGCATTTTATTGTAAGAGTGATATATTTTTGTTTTGTGTACCTGATAACTTCGATGTATAATAAGTTTGTTTATGTTCTACAGGCTTCGTGCCTGTCTATGGGTTAAGTCTTTGAGTAAATATGTAGTGGTAGAATTGAAAACTTTGTGAAAGAATATAGGCTGTGTTACATAAAAGAATCGATATATGACGGGCTTGGCTTACTCGAAAGAGTAGTTGCTAACGTAAACAAATGCCACATTTCAACAACCAATCACGATCGAGATACCCACACTACGTCACTTGCAGGTATCCCACTGGATACCTACAAGTGACGTCATCGTGGATAAATTGTGGCATTTGTTGATTCAGACGCCAATCTGGTTCGACACATGCATGACGTCACTTAGTATCTAATTAAATCTGAAATAGATCACATGGCTATTAGGTCATAATCACTTACTGTAAGTGCCCAATTGAGGATGCAGCTAAAGATGTAAAATCTGATTCAAGGAGAAAATAAATGTGAGGAAATTAACAAGAGGAAGAAAATAAAAATGTAAAATCTTATACTGATGAAAACAAATGAGCAAAATCTGACTAGGGGATTAAAATAAGTGTGTAATCCCTAACTTGTGGAAGAAAGAAAATGGATAAAACTTCCCTCGTAGATGAAATTTAAAGTGTTAAATTAGACTTATTAAAAAGGACAAAAAACTTTTGTTTCAGAAATTTAAATAATTCAAAAATTATTTTCCAAAATGGATTTATTTTCTGACATTGCACCGGATACAAGATAGAGATTGTCCAATTTCTGTATAAGTACACAGTATTATAAGTTTTCTTACATTTTAATGGACACAATTACTTTAATTAAAATAATAAAAATTAAAAAGCTATTTTAAATTGTGCAATATATAATTTTGTTAATTTAATTTTTAATAATAAATGATTATTATTTGTCATTAATTATTCTTACTATTTGCTGTAATAAATTATAATTATGCGTCAAAATTATTGATAAAAATGTTATTCGTCAAAGTCTAATAATTATAGACTTGTAATTATAGATATTCGATTTAAAATCTGTCACTTTCACTATGTTTGAATTTGCGGGCCTCGATTTAACTCAGTGTGAGCACATCTTAAAGATTAAAAACATTCGAATTTTTTTTTCAGAGTCTAGTTAGTTTCAAAATTCGTTTATCATCTAAAAATCTGCAGGTTTGCAAGAGTTTGTCTGTTCACTGTCGCATTTTTTTGTGTCATTTGTTCTAGATCTTTTATTGTGTTTTTTTTTCTCATTTTATTCCATGCACATTTTGGACATTCCGACCATAAGATTTCATCTTCTGACCGTAAAAAAAGGTATTGCCTTAAATAATATAATTAGTTTGATATAAATGATGCAACGCCAATTTCTCAAAAAGTTCTTTGATTTATTGAGAGTTCCCAATGGCTGAATACTTATTGATTAATAATCATGTAACAAAAAAAAGTGCAACTAAAAAGCTCTTTTTTTACTTTTTGATATTTCATTCGAAATCGTGCAAAGTAACGTTAGAATTGCTGGTTGGATGATGTTATCTAATATTATATGCAGCTTGGGCTACTATATCAGTTAAGTTGGGTATTTGCACAAGATAAACAACAGCAAGGTTCAAACATGGTATGAGTAAATTTAAAATTAAATCAAGTGCAACTTACTATATTTAGTTGCGTGACTAAAACAATTATGATGTCGTCGTCACATGCGCCAAGATGCCATGTTTTTCTTATCATTTCTGCTAAATTGTTTCCTGGATTTTCTACAGTAAGCCTGAAAGCAAGCAGAAGTTTTTGAATAAGGAAGTTATTGCTCCAATACTGTATGATGAAAATAGACAATTTCTCAGTTTCATGAAACTGATTCGATAGTTTAGAAATCCTGTTTTATTTTTCCTTCAACAATATAAGTACTTTTGAGGGGGCTTTCCAAACATAATATTGATATTTTAAGTTAATAAAATTCAACAACGTAAAAAAACAACAAATATCACATAAACAAGCATCATACTATAGATTGGGTCCTAAAAGAAATACTTTTTATTAGTACCTAAGCACAGAATGAGACAAAAAAATAGAGTTACTCATTATTCATTTAGCTTTTTGGTTAGTTTTGAAACCTAGCGATTCCCATAGTATTGACTTCAGAATCATCTTCCTGATCATTTCATCAGTAAATACATCATGCCTCAATTAATTAGATGTTTGCTTGAAAAGTTATTTTCGTTTATTCCGTGATATTAGGGAATAGAGAATTTGGAGAAAAAATCTGTCATAAAAGTTCGAAACCTATTACGCGCAATTTCTCCTCATCAAATAAAATGAAACCTTGATTTTACCCTTTTATTAAAAGATTAAATGAAGTGGATGTTTCATCATAAATTTTTTAAATGAAAAAAAAAAAGAAAAAAAAATTCTGTGTCAAGGGGTTAAAAAGAAAGAAGTTGTGATGGCCTTATTACGATCACTGGTTACCCATTGGTCAAATATATTTTTCTTTCTGGTTTGACTCCGATGAACGCCACAACATTTCAAATCATGGGTTGTAAACAACTGTCTCAATTGATGTTTGTTGTCGGATTGGTTTTCAAATCCTGTCTATGTACGTGTTTCAAGACATCACAAAATACTTTTCCTTCTTCAGTATTCATATTTATATTAAAATCACCGTCAGGACAGTAATTATAAGTTTAATAATAAAAAGAATTTGTTATGTAAATACATTAAGGATGACTACTGGTGAAACTAAAAAGAAAAAAAGAATTCTAAAAAAATCATCAAACAGCAGCTGTCGCCATAGCAAAGCAAAGCATTGCATTACTCTTGAACACAGTTGACAAGAGTCATGACGTCCAAATAAGGTGCGCACGCCATCAAACCTAAAACAACACCCATTTTGCCAATCAGTAATAGAGAAAACAGAAATAAAACCTTCCATCCAAGATAGAAAGGGAAGAGGCCTCTAAAGGTCATTTATCTCAATATGCAAATATACTTTCATCACGAGTTAAAAGTTTGTTACGGGTTAAAAGTTAAATAAACCTAAGTTTAAGGAGCCTCGGTGGCTCAAGAGATAGAGCGTTAGCCTACCAAGGTAATCCAGGTTCGAATCCCAGCGGCGGCTGGTTGTTTCAAATTCTGCTCTCGCCTCGCCCAGACATGGTGCTGACGCAAAATACTCTCAGTTATAAACGCATCATTTGTTGGAATCACCTTTCAATCAAGCTAACCGTGCGAGGTTTCACTCTCCATATAACGAAAATGCTAGTTAGTTCCATCAAAAAGCCCTCCACGAAGGATAGTTAATCTAAGGCTAGTTATCTAGGAGCTCTCTTGTCTTCTGGGTTGGATGCAAAATTACAAAGAAACAAAGTTGAACATCGAAAGTTGTAAACTTAAAATTGGGTTGACTGTTCAACGGTTATTAAATAATAATAATTAAAAAAAATGAGTTCGGTTTTTGACACGAGTTTAGTTTTTTGGAATTTTATTTAACATTTCTCAATTCGTATTAAGAAAAAAATAGGATTCCGACTCATTTTAAACAGTCGGAACTCTGATTATCAGAATTCCATTGCGCACTTCTATTTCATGAGCACTACTATAATAAAAGTAGAAATTTTTCTTACTCTTTTGAGTGATTATATTTAATGAAGATTCCAATTTGAACGTTAGTGTCCTCAGGACATGCTGAACACAGGCATTTGGTGGAAGTTTTCATTTCTTTGGCAAGCATCTCTAGTTTTTCCACTAGAAGTAACAAAAATAAGGCTATTCTATATCACATAAAACATTTCTTCACTTACTGATACGTCCCTATAACCTAATTTTTCAAGGCAAACGCAAAGATCTCGACAATATTTTATTATTGTAGAGATCTTTACGTTTGAAACATCATTTCTTATTTTTAATAAATAACATTAATAAATAAATCTCTCCCATTACAATTTTGGATTAATATGTTATAAACTATACCTTTCGCTAACTTTCTTTGGAGGCAGTGTAGAAACATGGATACGTAATGTTGTGCCAAAGAACGATGATGTTGTGTCTTTCATTTTCTTAACTTTTCTTTTGTGTTTAGTCAGTATTTTGTTTGTTCTCGATGTCGTTACGCTATGTTGAATTTTCCCCATTGGTTCAGCATCGGTTTTTGTTATAGATTAGACTGCAGACAGTTCTGTTCAGGAATTCATTGAACTTTCTTTAATGCTTAGTTAATTTTCACAAGTTCTGTGATCAACGTTTATACCATTTGAAGGCTACTTTACCGAATTAGTAATTTTGAAGTTAAACATGATTATTTTGTTTATAGCTGTGCTTTCAAAACGTGTTCCCATAAAACTAAGTAATTTTAAATGAATGTTAATTGACTAAAAGAAAATAAGTTATCTATTTAAAGTAAAATCAACGGAGATAAGGCATTCATTTAAGTAAATCGTAAAAAACATTTCCTCCTACTATTAACGATGGCTTGAAACTTTATTAATTTTGGTACTTAGTACTTATGGTATTGTGGACATTTGTACTTTTTTTAACAGGTACCAAATGTACAAATACATGTACTACTGTCTGTACTATGGTATCAAGATTTTTACGATCAACAGAAACTGAACGAAAATGGGGAAAATTGCTCGACAATAGTAAATTTTGTGTCTCATGGGTCAGCATGGAGCAACAGCACCATACCAAATGATACTGTTAATTACAGTTAATCTTTATTTTAATACAGTTAAATTGATGGGATGAACATCTAAAAATGTGTTTTGCTTTATCCACTAATGTAAAGCAACCGGGAAGAGCAATAAAAAAAATGGAAACATTTTAGTTTTATTGTTTGCGTTGATATATGCTTTTCAGTTTTGTTCATGCATTCGTAGCTTTGATTAGAGTTGTGGAGTCAATGGTTGAAAAATGTTTGAAACCAACTCCGACCTCAGTTTTTCCGAAAGCTAGACTACAATTCCGATTTTTGTTCGATTAAAGTTTCCATGAAATTCCCGGAAAGTATTAATTGTTACACTATACTCTTTAACCATTTTCGGTAGCGTAACTTAATTAAAAACTTTAGTGATTTAAGTGCTATTTTAAAACTAAAAAACCTCTATCTTCTCTGTTGACATACAGTGTTGACGCCACAATATCTTTTCCATTCTTTCAAGACACGAAGAATTTCTAGTGTTCTATATTCCCCAATTGGTGACCCTGGATTACTGATTACTAATATTATTACTAATATAAATTATACATCCCTCTACAATTTATATCAGTAAGCAAAGCCCGTTAATAAATAAAGATTTTTATTGGTATACACACCATCTCCACGGTCTAGAATGAAGTTAGGATCACAGATATATGAAGCTTTCTGCTGACCACACAATCTCCACTTGACCTGTGGGTTTGGATATTCCAGGAAGAAATCAGTTACACCGTAAACTGTGCTCAGGCTCAAACACCATAACACCCATAGCATCATATTCACTCATCAGGAGACTTATTCTAAAAATAAACACAATCGCAGTTACAAAGATATGTATAAAAAAGTAATTTAACTCATCAGGAGACTTGTTCTGAAAATAAACACAGTTACAGTTACAAAAATACGTATATAAAAGTAATTTAACTCATCAGGAGACTTATTCTAAAAATAAACACAGTTACAGTTACAAAGATAGGTATAAAAAAGTAATTTAACTCATGAGGAGACTTGTTCTAAAAATAAACACAGTCGCAAAAAAATGCATTAAAAAGTAATTTTAAAATGGAATGTCTCTACTTTAGCACAGTTACAAAATTATATCACGTGACTAAAAAATTTTTTTAGTTCAGAGAATACAAAATATTCATAAGTTTAGATTTATAACAGATACAATGTGAAATAAATAGTATTTCGAGCATACAATTGGGTACTTGAAACTCGAGAAGAAGAAGACCACTGAAATAAGCTTGGCTGTGTGTAAATAAGATGGCGTGCACACGTTATAGTAACAAAGCTTGGTTCATTAACATGCTTAATCAATTTTCGGATAAGATTTAAATGGATACCTGCAAGCGAAGTCAAGCGTGTGTGTCAAACTTTATTGGCTGCTGAATCGTCGCCTGCAGATATCCAATTCGAATTTTTAATGCTATAAAGGAACATTACCTGACTATGAATCACTGACTGCGGAAATACATTTTTGAAACAGAATAAGAACTTCTGATTAACATATTTTGAAAAACTAGTTTTTTCGAAAATATTGTATGAAAATGCATTGAATGCTATTCGAATGAATGAAACAAATACGCATTCAATCCTCTCACAGTTACCGCCACGGTAATAAAATGATATTTTCAAATATGATTCATCTTGGATATTTTGACTCATCACTGTGTATAGTGCAGGCTGAAAACAGTATATGAATTAACCCAGCGTTTCCCAAAGTGTGGTCCCTCAGGGATACGGGAGCAGTTTAGCGGGGGTACGAGTTCTTATGCGAAATATCTTGCAACAAACGAAAATTTCAAAAACTTTTATTTAAAAACAAAGCTATCCATGAAAATTTACGATTACGTATTTTTCTATTGGCTATTTGTTGCAGAGATAACAGTTAATAATTAGTGGTGTCAACAGCCAGTTGTGACTTTTAACTTTTGTGCAATTTTTTATAGTAAAGGTTTGTAATAAATTCTACTTATTTTGACTTCTATTTTCTACTTATTTTTATAAAATATAATTTTTATCCCTATAACAGTTATCACAGCAAAAACAATAACATCCTTCTCACTGATGCAAATAAGATTACTAAAAAAAGTTAGTGCCAGAAGAGAAAAATAAACATATTTTCAAAAAAATACATTTATTTTCTTATTAGTGGTACACAGGGTTACGAAAAATTTAGAAAGGGTACAAAAATGTTTTAAGTTTGGGAAACACTGAATTTACCAATCATTACAAGGATATGAACCTTTAACCTTTTTCTTTCTTTTTTTTTTGTAAAAAAAGAAGAATATTCATTGAGCCATTCTTACGCGAAAGAAAATCTGTTAGAAAATATTTATCGAAATATTAGCAAATGGAAAAGAAAAGTTTTACGAAAAAGAAGGAAAAAAAAGAAGAAACATCTTCTGAATTGAACAGCGTGGTACGTTGAATATTTTTTTTTATTTGTATTGAAAGGCATTGAATTCATAAATCAAAATTGAATTTAGCGGAGGAATGAAAGCATGATGCGTGAATAACAGAAAATAAGTAGTTAATAAAAATTTAAGTTCAAATCATTAGTGCCAACAAGTTTGTTTACAGAATTGGTTCCTTCCAAGAAAATATTTTTTGGCACAAATTTAACAGAAATTATTTTTTAGTATCACTTTCTCTTGAAATTTTCGAATGAGAGCATGGGCCCCATTAGAAAAACAAAATTTTGATAATATAATTTTCTTTTCAATTTTTTGAATGTATCAAATGTTCGGTTAAAATGTAACGTTTTATCTATTTATTTTTTATTATTTATTTTTCTTTTCAAATCTGACTCCAATTTTTTTTTTTTTTAATGTCCAGAAACCAGTCAGGTTTGTTTTATTTATTTTTAATCAATCTGTTTTCCGAAAATATTTTAACAAATATACTTGTAATATTATTTTTTTTCTTAGAATGACGCATGATTTTGATAAATTTTTTTGTAGAGATATTGCATTACGTCCAAAATGTAGCTAATGTTTGACTAAATCAAATAGAGAAAACGTTTTGAGGCCAAATTATAAACAGGTTAATATTATATAATGGTCGAGTGTCCAGCTCCTGTAGTAGCTTTAAAACCCTCCCACCTTCAATTCATTGGGTCTCAGCTAGTCTGGGAAGTAAAGGCGACCGGTGCGCCATGATGATTACACTGCCATGATGATATCATGCCGTTGACCTCGAAATTGTGGAAGCTTCACCTCCCTGACTTATAAACTGACTGTTGCAAGAGTGTTATTCTTTTTTACGAACAAATTCATGAAAAACTATGTGTGAAAAAAACAGATGAAAATGCGGTAGTAGGGAAGAGTCGGGTAGCCCCACCTACTTAAGGAGTATTGCTTATATTTCTGTATAATATTGAGTAATAATCAATATTTTTGTATGTTTCTATTGTTTTATCATCTAATTAAATAATCCAAAAAGAATAAACCACAAAAAGGAATAGTTTAACTTAAAAAAATAGAAATTTAAAAAAACATGTTTTTCAGCTCTTTTCAAAATGTGTCGGGTAGCCCCGCCCAGTTGCAAAAATTAAATTTTTTGACTGTTTTTTCAGGTGTAAATGAAAATGACCAATGTATTGACAATAGATAAACCTCATTTATCATTTTTATCACAAAATTATTTTATTTATTACATATTTATATACTTTTAGTGAATTCTATCATTTAATAACAATCATTTAATAACAACAATATTTGTTGTTAAAAATGCATATAACATTCAAATTTGAAGCAATAAAATAATAATCTTTGCAACCGTACATTTATCGACGAAATAAAATTGGGCGGTGATACCCGACATTCATGTGAGCGGGGCTACCCGAAATCCAATTTTTTTGTAAATTTGTAATTACTCGAACAATTTTTTACATACAAACTTCTTTCTTTGTGCAAATTAAACTTAAGACTACATACTTTAATGCTGTATGTATAGAAAAAATTATTTTTTTAGTATTAAAATGAAGTTTAATCGAAACATTCAACCAATTTTTCTTAATTTCATGACTACTGTATTCAACATATTTTCAAAACTATTGTTTACCATGTTACCAGCTGCATAAATACTTGAAACTTCGAAAATAATCTTTTTTTAATATAACAATTAATGTCCGATGGCCCATTGACTTGAAAAAATATTCTATACATATGAAATTGACAGTGGGCGGGGGTACCAGCTGGGCGGGGCTACCCGACTCTCCCCTACTTATTTGTTTAAAACCAGCACATATTTCTTTCTATATACTGTTTCTCTACTTTCTGTACGGAACTGTGCTTAGCTTTTAATGCCCAAATATAAATATTTATATTATTAATATACTATGGTAGACAAAACTATATTGTTTCTGCGGAACAAATCCTAATAATGAAACACTTGTGCCACCACTTTTTCCTTTTTCGTGAAAGGGAACAGTCTTTTTCAAGGACACTAGGCAAAACGAATTAAATAAAATGATTTTTTTAAGATTAAACTCTCCTTTGATTTAATTAATAGTGAAAATGTCTTAGCAAGATAAGTTTGGTATCCGTTTTCTTCCTCAGATATCACTATGCAACTCCAACTTGCATGTTTCTCAACGGCATTTTTACTATTACTCAAAAACATATTCACGGCAGTCATGGTAGAACACCCTGCATATTTATACCAGCAAGTTAGCATATTTTGTAAACACTTCACGAGCTATGAACGAAGTAAATAAATAAATCACAAACTCGTACAGAAGGCAATATAACATCATAAGTGTCTTATTTTATAATCTTAAAAAGTAACTAATTTTTTACCTTTATTTTATATTATTTTATGAAATAAACAAGAAAATAATAGTAAAAATTGTTTAAAAAGATGCATTTTGGAATCGTTTTCTATTTTTTTTTAAATATTTGCTTCAAACTTAAAATAGGATATTATAAACACGTTTTTGTTATGAATATTTATGATACAATATTTGATAAAATGTGTAAAATTCGAAATTTTTACTCCTTTCAAATATAAAGCTTGAACAAAGAATGTTAAGAATGTTTACTGAATTGTTTGAACATTTCCAACCAATTCAAAATTAGTCAATTCAGAAATATAGAGCCAAACGTTTCAAATTAGAGACAGAGTTAGCAAAATAAGATTTCAACACAAACAAAATTAAAATTATTTCTCTGAAATACTAACTTTGCTTACAGTAAAGGTAAAAATCTAAAATGTAAGCGAAGTTTTAATAAATCAAGCATAGAAAAATCTTACTTATACTTTTAATTTTTAGTGCGAAGTTAGAAATTATAGAAAATTACAGTGAAAATAGATTCGTAGATCTACTTACATAACTTCCATAACATTACAATAAAATAATTTTGATTTCTTTTTCAGCGATAAACATGTTAAAATTATTTTCAGCGTTTTGCATTATTTCTATTGCTATAAAATAATTTCAGTTTCCGTCATAAAAAACATAATAAAATTTTCTACTACATTTTTTCACAACTTCCATACTATATATTTTTTTTAGAAATTTGTATTTCTTCCTTAAAAACAAGTATATTTTTGCTTTTATATTGAACATAAATTCCACGTCATTATTATATTAATCATTTCTAATCCAAAAAATTTCTTTATATACATGGTTAGTTTTGCTTAAATTTTTTTTAACATGTTCAAATTAGACTATATATTACATTTTTTTATAAATTTAATCCCATTTTATATTACAATTTGTAATCAAACAATTTCTTTATAAGGCTAGTTTTATTTTAAAAAAATACATTTAAATTGAGAAAAAGAATACAATTTGAACTGTAGGTAATACAATAGAAGGTTTCTATTTCTCAAAATATGCTATATCCAACTCACATTTTGGGCTATATATAACGATATAATAATACATTATGAGTTAAGTAAGCTATCTTTTTATATTAATTGAATACATATTTAAAACTTTAATTTACCGTAACTTCAACAGTAAAAAAACGGCTTTAGATTTAATATAAACTAGGGTAGAAAATTTTGTATTATCAAATTTTAAATTAAGCAGTTAAAAATTGACTATGTCTTTGGATAACTCCCAATATAAGCAACCATGAAACTTTTAATAGTTATCAAAAATAAATTGAAGTATTTATTAAAACTTATCAAAGAGGAATGTTTAATTTCCTGTTTTAAAAAGAATGTTTAATAATCTGAATTTTTTAGAATGACTATTATAAACAAAGAGATGTAATTATCAATACATACATTATCTTTTTTGAAGTAACTGTATCGCGCACCTGTGTAGGCAAAAAGATAACAATTTTTATGTCAATAAAAATAATTGGAACAATACTTTACCTTATTCTTAGTAATGCATTATGGGAGAAACTTCACAACAAAAATCCAGAATTTCAGCATATGATGAATTACCTATAACATTATTCAAAGCTTTGGTTCGTAAACAAAACTAGAATTATTAATGTAACGAACACCTAGAACACCTTTTTTTAGAATACGTAGTAAATGGACTTTGATCGACATCCGGGTATTAATGATAAAAAGACGGAATAAAAAATGAAGAGACACAACATATGTTATGTCTTCTGAAGAGTCTTCTATCATTTCAGTATGACTAATTTTATATCACGTGATTTAATATTTAAATAGTTTGGAGTTATTAGAATTTTTTTTTTGCGGTTTATTATAGAATGAATATTGCAAGAGGTTTTAATTCATAGAGCGCATGACGAAAGAAGTAAATATTTTATTTTATGACAAATTTAATTCTATTTAGATTTTTGTTACTACGTCGTAAAACGTCGTACTTATTTTAGGAAACAAAAATATTTAATTGGAATTGCTGGAAGAAATTGTTTAACAATGTTAAGGTAGTTCGTATTATTCAAGAAATTACGCTGGTTTCTGAATTCGTTTAAGTTGAAAATAGCGTTTCAATAACGTGGAATCAATTTTGCTCATTAAAATGTTTCTAACTCTTTTCTTTTTACGGTATTTTTTTATTTCGTATTTGCGAACCACACGAAATCAAAATTTTGATCTCATCTAACTAGCTAATAGACTGTCATCTAACTAGGTAATAGCAAGTTTCGATTGTTTCCAGACCACTACTTACAGAATTTATAAATATTTTAATCGGAAAAAATTTACTGTTAATCCACCTTTCACCCTTTTTCTGATTAGCTATAGCACTTAAAGGATGATCGGAAGGCAAGCCATCACAATTTTGATCCTCTGCAAAGGGGTTGGCACTTCCGCTTCAATAGCCCGACTACCTGCACCAGAAGTCGATCACTTTACGGTAGAAGAGTTTAACGAGGACCCATACCGCACACATTCTGTCCCTACTCAGACTGATCCAAGGGGTCACCCACCCGCACACTGACCGCAGCCAGTGATGCTTGACTTCGGTGATCTGCTGGGAACCGTGTCTTAACGATCAGTCCATTGCGGGACTAAATTTCCATTGGATATATGTGACTGATGAAAGTACAAGTTCTAATCGTTTCCTGACTGATGAAAACATATAACTCTGGAAGATGTGAGGCGAGTTTGAGGTAAGTTTTCGGGAGATAAATGGAATTCAAACGATGGAAAAATTAGAGTCAATAATTCCAAACTTTTTGTCAGTATCAGGGGCAGTGCTTAGTTGGGAAACAGCAGTAATTTATGTGATAACTTTTTCTTGTTGATCTACAAAAATTATCATTCCATTGCATTACTTTTGCTTTGTCAAATCTCATTCGAAGTACATGTGTTCGGTATTATTTTCGATAAGCGAAGTTAACATTCAGTTTTCTAATATAGTGAAAGTATTCTATTTATAATTGAAAAGTTTTATGAGTTTTAATTTATTTGGTATGCCATGGAAAACCAAGAATATTGTGTTTTGTGTGGTGATTTTGTGACAACTTATAGTCTTGGGCTGATCAATAAGTAGTAGCAGTTGTTGTAATTTATGTCGAACTGTCAAAGAATATAGAAAGGGAAGAAGTCTAGCTTTTCGAAAACGTAACTGAGGTGGGGAACTGCTCGGTGCGATACGCTATACTAAAAAAAAAAAAAAAAACTTACAGGGTGAGCAACATCAGGGCAACATACTCAGATTTAGCAGAGTGTCATTTGAACTAAGATCCAGCGCATGGGCATAAGAAGGAATAAGACAGTCGGGAGGTACGTCATCGGTGAACCGATTATTGGAAAACTCTACCTGCATGGTTGGGTACTCTGCTTTTCGCCAACCGTCATTTTATTATTTCTTTATAAAACAAAATGTATTAGCAGATTTAATTAGCATGGATTATGCAAATGTATTCTCAAAGAAATATCTTAATTAATGATACAGTACTAATTATTTATTCTTTTGTTATTTCTGATATGAGCTGCACAATCAATCTTCCCGATGAGCAGACCTAGTGCGTTCTCCAGAAGTGGTATCCACTCTTTCAGGACCACCACAATGGGTGAGATACCGTTGGCCATGTTAATTTGGACGTCTAGTTTCTGCCACACTAGATGGCAGCACCGAGACTCTATTTGAATGCTAAAGTGCTGTTTATCAATAGTGTAAAAAATACAGAGCAAACCAACGATAAAAAATAGAAACTTTCTTCTTCACCTAAGGAGGGTGCAAAACCGCTTCAAGGACCTCCTCTGTCGTGTTCCTAAATGTTGTGTTTTCCCTTATACCTAACCTCGGGAGACTGGTTTATATTATGTAAATAGAAGTTATATGTATATGTCTTCCCCTGTGTATATTCTTTAGCACTAGAGCTGCACAATGGGCAATTGGCGACGGTTTGAGGAACATCCCTGAGGATGATCCGTAGACATGTCATCACAATTTTGATCCTCCACAGAGGTAATGGCTCCCCTGCTCTGGAAGTTCGACGACCTGCACAAGAAGTAGAGCACTTTACAGTAGAACAATTGAACGAAGACCGATACCGTGTAACCTCTATCCTTGGCAAGCTGACAAAAGTGGTCACCCACTCGCTTATTGACAGCAGCCAGTAATACTTGGCTTTGGTGTTTACTGGGAAGAGCCTTTTTTGCGAACGAAAACTACAATTCAAAATGTAGTGAACCAAAAAAAGAAGGGCTTAGGAGAACCCATGAAAGCTGTATTGTTTGCAGCGATATAAAATATTAAAGCGTTGAGTGCTGTTCAAGATGACTAGGAGGTGAAGGTCGTAGGTTCGTGTCCCAAAATCACAAAAGAGCCCCATCAAGCAAATATGCTCATCTGAAGTAAGAAAAACTATATAGTGGTTTGCAAATGCGCTTCAAAAATTTCGAAAACTAATTAAAGAAAAATCAATGGGAATAAATAAATATAAGGCTTGCTTCATTCAGCTTATAATATAAGTTGTTAATTCTCCCAAAGTTTCAAAATTAATTACAAACTTACTCTTACAGATAGCATTGCTGAATGGCAAAACCTTACAGGCTATGCTGTTTCTGCAGCCTATTTAAGTTGGAACATTTACCTGGGCATAGGTAGGTACTTTATTTACGTTGCAATATTGCTGCACAATGGTCCATACATGCACAATGGGCCTAGGAATAAGTACATTTTTTCAAATGTTGTTGCAAGAAGGTGCTGCTTTGAAAACATTGTTTATTGGATTTATTCGTGTATACATTTTCAGGCTTGTGTGCTTAATTATTAAGGCTTGTAGACCTTTGTCAAGTAGAAGAACAGATAGCTCGCTCAAAACCGAGATGGAGATCATGGAGATACATCCAGGGTAATAGTGTGATTCCACCTTTCGTGGGTGATACCGCTTGGCCAGGGAGCCTGAAAAAACATTTGCAACTTTCCTAAGTTAACTGCGTCCCGCAGTGGACAGATCGTTAAGACACGCTTCCCAGTAGATCACCGAAGTCAAGCATCACTGGCTACGGTCAGTGTGCGGGTGGGTGACCACTTGGATCAGTCTGCGTAGGGACCGAGGGTGTGCGGTATTGGTCCTCGTTAAACTGTGCTACCGTGAAGTGCTCGTCGCTCGCAGGTCGTCGGGCTACTGAAGCGGGGGTGCCATCCCCTCCGCAGAGGATCAAAATTGTGATGGCATGTCTTCGGATCATCTTCCGGGATGTTTCCCAGACCATCGCCAATAGCCCAGTGAGCAGCTCTAGTGCGACGTAAATTAACAACAACAACCTAAGTTAACTGCGCCGTTTATTGCCCAAACTTCGTAACTAATTTTAAAATAGTTGTGTATACCCAGTACTTCTATATTTATTGTTACACATACGTATGCAGGCTTGTGCACTTAAGAGAAGACATAAACCTCAGGGCCGATGGCAGCTTACTTTTGTAGTGACGTAATTTTATCTAAAATTCAAAATATTTAAATTCCTTTTAGTCCAATTGCATTCCAATTACCAGAAAGAACCACCCTAAAGATCACAATTCAAGACGAATGGGATAAAGGCCGCTAACTGCCCCAGGCGCCCAGATAAATATTGATGATGATGATGCAGGCTTGTGCCCTCATTCCTAGAACAGCTTAAAATCTCGTGTCAAACTGAAGAACAGATAGCATGATTTCGAAATGGGCAGCCCAAAGATATTGCCAGGCTTACCATGGAATTCGAACTCGCTGCCTTCACAGTAAAACGCAGCAAACCTTGCAACTTCTTTTATTCATTTATTTTTAAATTGTTTGTAAGAAATTTGTTTTTTGGTACTCTTATAAGGTATTGAAAGAGCTTTTTAAGTGCAGAGCCTTTTCGGCTGTTTCGGCTACAAAACCTGCATCCTTCTGTGTTGCTGTTAAAATAGTAATAGGTGGTAAAAAAAAACGCTTGTTTTTCCAGGGAAAAAAACGTTTTCTTTTTTTCTTAATAAAGCAATTTTTAAAAGTTTTCATATTATATTAAATTTTAATGATGAACGTAATCGATCGAAAAATATATGTATACTATCCAGAATATGGAGAATGGCTTTTCGTAGTTATAATGACACTGGCATACAGCTGTGTCTTGAAAAATGCTTCATGGCATTTCACGATGGGAGTGTAAAGTTTTTTTTTAAAGAATTTCCTACTCTTTTGATATTTTTTTTAAGCATGAAAGGGTATTTTCAGCTGATATTTTCAATGAAACATTTTTATCTCACAGAAGTAACTTTCAGAAAATGTTTTACAATAAATTTGTAATTCACAGAACACATCAATTAATAGTTTAAAATGTATTTTTAATGAAATTTTATATGTTAATTAAAATGTTTATTTAAATGTGGAAGACGAGTAAAAATAATTGATATTAATATAAAGTATATCAGGTTGTTTACATATGCTACTTGCTTTTATTGCAACTGTTAGTTTCATTATGTCATCGAGTAATTCAAATTAGAAAATGTCCGGTTTTGTTTATTTTTGTTTATTTCAACATATACTCCAAAATTATAAATTACAATTATTTTTTGAATTATAAATTACTATACAGCAATCGTTCGAAAGTTTAATAAAATTTGAGTTTAATCATTATTCTATGCCTAAATATTTTTGAAATATGAATTGAAACTCAACCACTGTTTTGGATTTAACAAGTGTGATACACAAAGACAATTTTTAATTACATCAACTGCTTGTTGATTGACTAAATATAGTTTTAATAAATGTAACATACCAAGACATTTTATGAATTCTAAAGATTTAGGCTTTGACTGTTTGTACATTGAGTGAATTTCGGATTTAATGAAGGTGATTTAAATATTAAAACAATTTTAGTGACAGAATAAAAAAATATAAAGTTTGGGGGGATTTTAAATATTCATGTTCTAAAAAATGGAGTCAAGAATTCGCTTATACCTTAAAATAATGCAAATGAAAGAACAGAAATAAAAATTATTACCGTTTTAATATGCATGGAAGACAACAGTTTGAGTTTCGTTTCATAATGTGACAGCATATTCGAATAATCCTAAAAATTGCAAACAATCTCTGGTTTTAGGCATTGAAACCACCAACTTTCTTCCATTACTACTCTTTAATACTTCTACAGATTTTATATGATTTGAAACTTCCTGCGGTGCTATCATAAATTATGTCAAAAATGATTTTTCATCTTTTATCACGTAGAAACCGTTCATTTGGAACGATTTATAGAAATAAAAAAAAAAAAGAGTAAAATAATGGGACTTCAATGAAGGTGGAAACGAGTAAAAATTGATTTTTATTCGCGATGATTTGTTTTTCATTTAATATTACCTCATACCTCATAAATGGAAATAATTATTGACTATTTAAAGTTCTTAAAGAAAAGTAAGATATTTATTTCCCCTCATTGTATGGAATATTTTTCTTAGTTTATTTTTAAACTAAATACCTTTAACTATATATCCGCCTGAGATTCAAACTGTAAATAATGGTAGAAATGTGATTTTTACTTAGGAATCTGTAACTTAGAAGAAAACCAATTCATATAAATATTATTTAAAAGTTTGATAAATTACATTAATGCATTAATTTTGAATGTTACATAAAAATATTTAATTTTTTTGAAATTGTGAAATATTTTCATATGTATATTTCTTCACATTTTGGTCATAAGACAAAAGTCACACAACTCAAATAGTAAGATATTTGGGTATTGTCCCGATAGGCGATCTGCTTGTGCAGTTTGTAGAAGAGTAAATGTATATGAAATGTAAACCGTGCAAATGCATATTTAGGCAGTGACACTTAAGCTATAGTAAGGCAGTGACACTTAAACTTAAAAAAAACATCATTGTGGAGTATACTTGGAAAATGTATACCGGTTAGTAGTAGCTAATCTTAAAAAACTAATACTTGTAAAACGATATCAATGTAGGATATACCGAACAAATGTATACCGGGTTGTGGTACTTAACTTTAAAAACATCAGTGTAGAGTATTCCGGGCAAATGTATGCAGGGATGGTTTACCTTACACCAGTGTTTCCCAAAGTGTGGTACGCGTACCCCCAGGGGTACGAGAACAGTTTAGCCGGGATACGTGTTCTTACGTGAAATATCTTGCAACAAACGAAAATTTCAAAATTTTTTAGTTTAAAACAAAGCTAGCCAGGAAAATTTACGATTACATATTTTTTTATTGACTATTTTTAGAGTTAAGAGTTAATAATTAGTGGTGTCCGCAGCCAGTTGTGATTTTTAACTTTTGTGCAATTTTTTTTTATAGTAAAAAATACATTAATTTTTTTTATTAGTGGTACACAGCGCTACGAAAAATTTAGAAAGGGTACACAAAAGTCATAAGTTTGGGAAACACTGCCTTACACTAAAGTTTCAGGTTAAGTACCATTGCGTAGTATTTATTACAGTTTTTTAAGGTCAAATGCCATTGCTTGGCATACCGTAAAGTAACTACAAAAATAGATTGCTTATTGGGACAATACGGATATTTTTTTCCATTAAACTGCCTTAAAGTTATTTGAATAGAATTTCTTTCACTTTTTATATTTCATTGCAATTAAAAGCTGTAACCAACAAGGTAAGTCCAGTTGTATTTGTTTTATAGACAATTGTTTTGTAAATACATGCAAACAGAAAAAAATCTTAAATTATTAGTTTTTGATTTATAAAATTGTAATGTTATTCAGCATATTGGACGTCGGATCTGGGGAGAATGAAAATTTCTTTAAAAGTGAATGACGTTTTAACACTTATAACACTTTATGTAGCGAACACAAAAAAATTTAGAATTTTTTCAAAGTGTTCTGATACTTTCGTTATAAAGGGGAATATTGAGAGCGATAATTTCAAATATTTCATTAAAATTTTCATCCCGTAAAAGAAAAAAAATATTTTTAATTCTGTATTAAAAGGAAAATATATTTCACTAATAATTAAACCTTTTTATTCTCTTATACCACGAAAGAGCACCGGGGGGTTGGAAACCGTGCTCTTTGAATTAAGAAGATCGGTCGATGGATTAAAAAGCACCACGGGAATATTGTCATTTAGATGTTTAACGTGAATCTAGTTTCTTGCGTATTCGCATAGGGAGCCCTATTTTAAGGCTCCTAATTTGTTTATGACCCGCAGTGGACTGATCGTAAAGACACGGTTCCCAGTAGAACACCGAAGTCAAGCATCGCTGACTGCGGTCTGTAAGCGGATGGGTGACCACTTGGATCAGCCTGCGTTGGGACCGATGGTGAGCGAAGTCGGTTCACGTTAAATTGTTCTACCGTAAAGTGTTCGACTTCGGGTGCAGGTGGTCGGGTTACCAAAGCAGGGGAGCCAACCCTTCTGCAGAGGATCAAAATTGCGATGGCATGTCTTCGGATCATTCTCGAGGATGTTTCCCAGACTTTCCCCAATAGCTCATTCTGCAGCTCTAGTGCGACGTAAACAAAGCACCTACCTACCAAACTTGTTTATAGTTTTGCGGCATGGTATGGTAGTTTAGTACATTATAACAACACATCTGAGCAATTTCTGAAATTATAGGTTATTATTAAGCGTAGATATAGACCATTGTTTGTATTCAGATTATAAAGTATATTCTTCTATTATGAAATGAATGTTGACTTGACACTTAAGCCCCCTTGTTTCCCAACTAATCCATAAACGAGATTTTGTGGCTTGGTTTCGTCTTTAATATAATATTTTTAAAAGTTTCGTCTTTTATTATAATATTTTGTTAAATTTTCCATTCCATAAATAAAATTAAAAAGAATTTTTATTTTTACAATAAAAAGAGAAATACCAAATTACCAAGCAATCAGCCTTTTCGTTCACATGTACTACGACAGACCACCGCAGAACCCGATCTGATTGGGATTAGTCAGCTTCATATCCTGACACCTGAACTTAATCTGCAGATTGTGCAGCCCCTAATTCTTTTAGGGCTTTTTGGCTTGGAGTGGCAGTTTAGTACAGTATTATCTGACCATGTGCCAATACTTGATGTAGGACTTCCCTTTTCTTCTAGATTCGATTCAAAATTGCAAGGCTATGGAGTTGAAGTTTGGTAGTCATAAAACCCATCACGGTGCGCCTTAACTAAAATTAAATAAAATGCTCTTACACCTAGAAAATTAGAAGAGATTCTGAATTTACAATGTTCTTAGATAATAAAAATCTAAAAATTAAAATAATCTGTGGAGAGATTTTTAAAAAAATCCACTTTGAACATTTTTGCTCACGAAGTACGATATTTCAAAAATGTTAGCATCATTTTATACTTATAAATAGAAAAAAAATTA